>NW_022103912.1:9310767-9372930 GCF_000313985.2 Echinops telfairi | reverse complement strand
CCTTCAGTTAATCCCACTTGTGTTTATCAGCCAGGCTGGCACAATAAACTATCTCATATATAAATGTTGAGAAGAATATGTAGAAAACACCGAGGATCTACCTGGTAAAAATATGCATGGAGAAAACAGGAGCCCTAGTAGTGTAAGGGGTTATAAGTTGGGCTGCTAGCCCTAAGGTCAGCAGTTTGAAACCACCAGGCACTACATGGGAGAAAGATAAAGCTTTCTAATTCCATGAGAATTTACGGTATCAGAAACCCACAGGGACAGTTTTACTCTGTCCCATGGGGTTGCTATGAGGCACAATTGACTCAATGTCAGTGAGTGTTTTTGGTTTCTTTAATATGTACATTCACACACACAATGAAATGTATAACGATAGACTTATGAGACAGTGTGCTACGTGTGTTTTATAAGGACCCCTGAAACAGAAAGTACATATTGTAAGGGGAATTCTCTTCATCTAAATCTTCAGTGTTAGACTGTCTTCAATAAAACCCTAGGGCTAGGAGTAGTGAGAGGGACATGGAGTACAGGTTCAAGTTCCAAAGATTTCCAGGAAGGGAAAAAGAAGAGAAATGTGACCATTTTCTGATGGTCTTAATCTGTGAGACCTGAGGGAGCCGTGTGGATCGGTCAGAGAACATGTTGGTGTCGTGATTTCTCATCATGTGAGAAGGATGTGTGGGGTGATGGGTAAGAAGCAAAACAACCACTGAAACCTCAAGTTAACAAGGGGAAAAATTGAACAAATAGCAAAGTAATTAAAACTGTAAAAAAAATTCGGAAGGGAAAAATATAAAACCATAGTTTAAAATAGATAGGAGATGTGAGAATAGTGGAAGGGATAAAGTAAAATGAATCAATTTTACACTAAATATATACTTATAGGAAGGGGAATAAAACTACATAGTGGTCAAAAGCCAATTCAGAGTTGATCAGATTATATTGTATAATAAAATCCAATAATAAACAGTCTGTCTCAGGAGTCAGCAAACCTTTAAGATGGAAGAGCCAATATTACAATATTTTAAAAATTATTCAAGAGTTAAAAATTTATTTTTACAAACAAATGAAATCACCATTATCTGAATGAGCCTTTAAGTGAAACTACGCTAGTTTGATTTTACTTCGGAACCACACGTACATATCAAAAGAGCTGTTAAGACTCTTGAGCCACAATTTGCCCACCCATGGCCTACGTAGTAAAAATATGCATAATTATAGGGGTTTAAAAACAAAGTTGAAAGTAAAGGGACAAGAGAGACCTGAAAATGCAAACATCAAGAAAGTAGATGTAGAGGAATTACAACACATAAAGTAGAATTTAAGCTCAAAAGCTTAAACAGAAGGAATTAGGCCCTAAGATAATGAGAAAAAAAATACAAGTCATGAATTAAAATTTAACAGTCCTAAAAATGTGTCTATCAAATTATCACAGCACCTAAATATACGGGACAAAAATATAAATGCAAGGAGAACTGAGAATTAAAAAATGACAATGAATGAGTACGATTACAGTCAGCGGCCTCAATAGTCAAAGATGAAGAGTCCCTCGGAATGACACAGCTTTAATAGAAACATAATAGAGACAAAAAAGAAATGAACAATACAATCGATCCACTTGATTTAATAGCTATATACAAACACCTGCATTGCTTCAATAAGGCATATCCATTATTTTCATATGTCTGTCGAACATTTAGAAAAATCAATGGTGCCTTGGACACACAGAAAATCTTAAAATGTGCACATTTTACAGGCCAGTTCTCTAGTAATATGTTACTAAAATTAGAAATGAATAATGAAAAGTGACCAGAATGACTTATTACTTATTGAAAATTATAAAATATGTGCCTAGGCAAGCCGTGGTTCAAACTGAATAACAACTGCGACACTATAAAGTAGCTATGAAATTATGTAAGGGGTATACTTCTTACCCAAATCCGCGGGATACAGAGAAAGCGGGAATTTTACATGAGATGTAAGGAGAAAAAAATGGAACTTGTGTATCTATAAATGTCTTTACTATTAGATAATAAACATAGGAAAGTGATGTAATACTCTTTTTTTTTAATTGGGAAAAGTACTGCAAAATAAGCCTAAAGAAAATACTAACAATAAAAGCCAAAAAATAATCAAGAAAAGTTGTACATGTATCAGTGGGCTTCAAAATATTTGTGGAAAAATTCCATTATCCGTTGATTCCGTTTTCCACGAACTTTCTGAAGACTCCTCACACATTTGTGAAAGTACACGTAAGTGCTCATATAGGTATATGTATATGTAGTTATATATGTAGTTATGTATGTCGTTGTGTGTCATCGATTCAATTCTCGCTCATAAAGACCCTGGAGGGATAGAACTGCCACATAGGGTTTCCTAGGCTGTAATCTTGATGAGGGCAAATTGCCAGCGTTTCCCCATGGAACAGCTGGTGGGTTGAAGCTACTGAGATTTTGCTAAGCATCCCTGAGATAGTTAACGTTTATTGTGCCAACCTGGCCAATGAACATGTGGGATTAATTGAAGGGCGGAGAGATAAATGGCTCGGCAAGCCCCTCCTCTCTTATCTCTTGCTCTTTGAACATCGGACCAGTGTGCAGCTGCCTTGCTTGTTCTGTGCCTCAGTTTGCAAGCTACACTACCTGTGGGACACCTAACACGTGCACTGTGTCGCTGTAATTTGAGGTTCCTTCAAGACCTGCTTCACCACACCATTGGAATTTACATCTCTTGAGCTGGGGACTGTCGGACCCTGACATCTAGCTGAGTGTTGGTGACCTGCTTTGCTGTTTGCTGCCTGTGCCTGGATAGCCTGAATTGCTCTACAGAGGACTACCCGGTGGCCCTCAAGACTTGAAGGACTGCCAGTGTCTCACAACTGTCTCACGGGAGTGAGTTGCACTGAGCCATTTGTACTGCTTTATAAGTTAATTCACTGTTTATTTCTTAGGTTAAATATCTATCTGTATAAATATATATATAATTATTAGCGTTCTGGTTTTGTTTCTCTAGACAACGCTGTCTAACACAATTCCAATACTGAAGTCTTATGCTACCAGGGATGCGTGTGTGTGTGTGTGTGTGTGTGTGTGTGTGTGTGTGTACACACAAGGATCCCTGGTAGCACCCACATATGTGTACACATAGATATATGCACACAAACATATATATGTGTATACAGATATATATATGTTAAAGGGGTTTGTTTTAAAATATCAAAAGTAGTTAAATCTTTCAGTTGACCAATAAAAGAAAAATGTAGAAGGAAAGTTGAATCATATGTGAATAAGAGGGGAAAAGCAGCCGCAGATACAAAAGAAAATAGGTACTGTAAGAAAACAAATACTGTAATTGTCAGGTCTATAGCAACAAAATTGAAATATAGGATTGTCTAGGTAAATTTAAACAGAAAAATGGCATATGCAACAGAAAAGATTGAGAAAGATGATGGAGATTGGAATGATGATTAAAGCTTTACCAATGAAAAAGTCCCTAGAGACAGATAGGATATAACTGAGCTTTTACTAATATATATTTTAAAGCATGTAATGCCAACATTATTTAAATTATAGACAACATAAGATATGAAACTAGCATAACATTGATATCAAAACTAAGTAAAGATAGTACACAAATGAAAACTATAGACAGGTATCATTACTATGCATAGATTCTATGGAAAATATTAGCAAATAGATTTGTAAAATTCCCTTAATAAATATACTACCAGTGAGATCATTCCAGAAATGACAGGGTGGTTCACAGTATATATATCAACACAGTGCTGCATAAGAACTTCAGTGAATTCCTGCAGGAAAATCATATGGCCAAGACAAGGATAGTGAAAATATACTTGGAAAAAGTCAGCATCTTATCTTGATAACAACTCTTAAGTAAATAGAAGTTTCTAAAAATAGAAACATTTAAAGATAATGGAGAATATACAATTGACCTACCATATCCACGTATTCCACATCAATAGATTCAGTCAACCATAGACTGAAAACATTTAGGATGGTAGTGGGAGAATCAATTAAGTGGTCAAAGCTGGCCCTGTGAGGAAGGGCTAACAGGGAACCTAAGTAGCTATTTACAACGCAGTTGTATGCGGCACTGTAAATGCTATAGATGATTTAAAGTCTGTTAGGAAGAACGACACGTAGCTCTTATGATTTCTGAACAATGTCGCCTAAGATCAGAAAACTATAAGAAAAACTTCCCAAATTAAAACTTTTTTGAAATGTAAAGACAAGTTTCTGTTAAGAGAAAAATCCATCAATCAAAGGTGCAGCCGTGGCAAGGCCTACCAAAGCAACAGCCTTCATCATACACTAAAAATGGACAAAAGGACAATCCAGTTCTTCACACACACTTATAACATATACACACGCATACACTATGTACCCATATGTGTATGCGTGTGTGTATGTACATGTACATATGAGGGCTTTGAAAATTTTGTGGAAAATAGAATTGAAGGTTAGAATTTCTCCTTGACTTTTTGGTACAACGACCGTAGAAAAGTGTGGGGCCCCCTTAAAACATTGGAAATCAAAATACCACTAAAGCCAGCCAACTCACTTCTATGTTTACTAGGTATACAGGGGGCTTCAAAGAGTTTATTGGGATTTTCCATGTTTTCAATGAAATTTTTCACAACTGTTCAAAGCCCCCACTATGTCCTAAAGAAATACGAGCCAAGCCATAAACAGCTATATGTACACCCACCTTTGTAAGAGCATTGTTCATAATAACCAAGAGATGGCAAGAACTAAAGTGCCCATCAGTGGATGAGTGAAAGAACAAATATGGTACTTACATACAACACTGTCTACTATGCAACGCTGAAGAATAAGGAAGAATCCATGAAACACTTCATAACGATGATGAAACTGGAGAATGTATGCTCAGTGAAATAAGTCAGTCACAAAAAGGCAAGTATTGTATGAGGCCATGTTATAAAAAGAAAAAATAATAATAGTAGTTAGCAGGGATGGGAGGGAAGGCAAAGGAAAATCTCTAGCTAGATAGCAGCATGTATTAATTTGGGTGAAGGGAAAGATAATATATGTAAGGGGCGCTCAGCATAACAGCATGAAAGGAAAAGAAACCACAGAGAGGTACCAGGAGTCAGAGAGAATAAAGGTACACACTATTGCATACGCAATCTGCGTGATCAGTGATAACAACATTAATCTGCAAGTGGATAGATAGGCAAGATGAACAGGTATGAGCTTGAAAAAAGGGGCTACCCTCACAACCATGTAGCTGTGACAGATGATATCTGAACATCTCTTATCTGTATGTGATGTAAACATAGCCAGGTTATACTGGAACAAACAGGGAGCGAAAGTATGTAAGCCTGTTAAGCATTCCAAACAGCAGGAGGGAGAGAGTTACTGGGTCTGGGGGCCTGGGACCATGGCCACAGGGGAGGGACATCAAGTTCAGTTGGCATCCATAGTCCACAAAGATGGTGTTCTACATCCCCCTTTGATGACTGGAGAGTGGGGTCTGAAAGTTTGTGAGTGGTCATTTAAGGTGCAACCATTGGCCTCTCCCCATCCGGAGTTAAGGAGTGTAAAGCGCATCAAAGGCCCATGGACCACGTGAACCACAGCCTCAACCAGGGAGAAGTAGATGGCGCCCTGCGACTATTGCCGCTGACCTCTCTGAAAGAGCTCACAACAGAGGGTCTTAGATAGAGTGGGAGGAACCCATGGAAGAAAACACAAAATTCAAAATAACAACAACCAAAAAAACCACAGCAGGCTCACTAGTCTGACAGACTGGTGGGAAGCCCTAGGCCGCGGCCCTTCCTTCCTCCTCAGACCTGGAACTGACCTCACGCCCATGGCTCACCTTGCAGCGGAATGACGTCCAAGAATAGTCACCACTTAGAGCCGTGGTTCTCAACCTTCCTCATGCCGTGGCCCTTTCATACAGTTCCTCATGGTCTGGTGACCCCCCAACCACCAGATTATTTTCGCTGCTTCTTCATCACTGTCCTCCTGTTATTGTTATGAATGGTCATGTAAATATCTGAGATGCAGGATGTCTTTTCATGGTTACAAACTGAACATGATGAAAGCATAGTGATTCATCACAAAAACAATATGTCATTATAGATTGTGAAAATTTACAGCTAATGACAAATCAATGAAATGTTGCCTTGAAGCATGGTGTAGCTTGGGTAACGGTCTTCACGCCCTAGGATAGTTGTCTGTGGGCGTAGCTGCATGTGGGCGGACCCGCCTGGAGATGGATAAAGGAGTGGTGTCTCAGTTCCTAAGACCATCCGAAATGTGTTTTCCATTGGTCTTAAGCAATCCCTGTGAAAGGGTCGTTCCATCCCCAAAGGGACCGCGACCCACAGGTTGAGAACCGCTGGCTTAGAGCAATCAACCACACAGGGCCAGGGAGGGCAGCGTGTGGCCCTGCGGGATAAGGCTCAGAGGCAGGCATGGCCAGAAAGAGGGAGGAGGCTGGTCCACTAGGTGACAGCGATCAATATCGCGGAACCAAACGAGTACGAACCCTGAAATGGAAAACTGTTGCCCTTGTAAATTTCCTTCAAATCACAAGAAAATGTTGCTCTTGCTGTTTACTTACAGTTAAAAAAATAAATACATCCTCATGAGGAGCTGATGCCAGGGGCTCAAGTAGAAAGAAAATGTTTTGAAAAAGATGATGGCCACATCTGTACAGATGTGTTTGACACAATGGATGTCTGTATGGATTGTGATAAGAGCTGTAAGAGCCCCCCCAAAAAATAAATTTAAAAAGTAAAGGATCCAATGGAGCACTTCTCCTCTGCTCCAGGGTTTCAAACTGGTCCATTCTGGTGTGCCTCCCTGCTGGGAGCTTCCCCACCCCACCTGTACTGCATCCGAATCTACGGGTGTGTCCTGTGGGGATCTGATGAACTTGTGGGTTCGGACTCAGTCTGTGTGGGGTGGAGGTGGGGCTCCTCAGCAGGCTGGGGGTGGGGTGCCAGTGTGAAGACCAGCTCCGAACAGACAGACGCAGGAGCCCCTGCGGCAGAGCTCACCCCAGAGCAAGGAGAGTGAGTTTAGGTTTGGCCAAGGGTAATACTTGAGTGAGGACCGTATGAGATGCCTGTTGTGTTTTATGATGGATTTCAAAACAAACATATTGAAACCATAAATAAATTCTCTAATGTGTGACATAAAACTCAAAAGCAGAACTATATCATTTCTGCACACCCGCAAGGATTTGTTACAAAATGTAAAGAGGAAACCGCATTAAGACTAGCAGCACCCTGATGTGGGGACTCCCCGGAGGCCACTCTCCCCGGGCGCTGTCCAGGTGGCATAGAGGAGCACAGGGCTCAGGGCCCGGGACAGACAGTCCTTTTCCACAGCGTCGGAGATGAAGCCGGGCCTGGAGCCTGTGGCTGCATATTCCTACAGCTTCTATAGTCCCGTGGACAATGACTGAGGAGACAAGCCATGCAAGACACAGCCCTCTGATGCACCCCTGCTGAATCTAGGTTCTCTTCCATGATGAGTTAATTAGACTTGAAAAAAAAATACTAGCAGCAACAGACAGTTTCAAACATGTAAGAGCTATACAAATCCTGAAACCAAAACACAAACTCACTGCCATCGAGTCGGTGCCAGGTCAAAGTGACCCAACAGAGCAGAGCAGAAGTGCGGCTGCGATTTCCAGAGACGGTAACTCTACGGTAGAAAGCCCCGTCTGGTGGATTTGAGTTGCTGACATTCTACAACCGCTACGCCACCAAGGCTTCTATGCGCATCATATGTAGAAGAAGCTCACGGACCTGAGAGAACACACTGTGGAGGGGCTCAGGGCTGGTGGAGGAAAGAATCAGTGAATTAAAGGCCACACAGTTCTTTCCCAGAATGCAAGCAAATGAAACTGGAGCCATTATGGATTTGGACAAGGTCTAGAAGAAAAATATTTGAAAATAAAAGCAGGAAGCGGCACTTGCCTTCGCATTTTCAAAACAAATTGTAAAGCTACAAGGAAAAGAGCAGCGTGATATGAGCTCAAAAGTAGACAAATGGATCAAGGAAATCAAATGGCATGTTCAGAAACAATGTGTAAGGAGGAGTTTTGCTTCTGATCTAGGGGTTACTTTTCAATGAATAGAGAAAACAATGGCCATTAGAAAATACATTTTAGTTAAACAACATTATAACTAACTTTCATTAAAAGCAGAAATAGATTAATGTCAGACTTGAGTATTAAATATGAAAGCATGTTAGAATGGTTTAATCATCTTTTGGTGTGTAAGCTATTCTAAAATAAGACACAAAGCCTAGATGCCATTAAGAAAACAATGGACCGATTTAAATGCAAAACAAAAACAAATATCTTATTATAAAAGACACTATGGGTAAAATTGAGAGACAAAAAGAAAGGACGAAAAGAAACAAAACAATATTTTTATCTATACTGTAGTAAAGAACCTCTACAAATCAATGAGGACAAATAACTCAATAAAAAAAGTAATAAAAAATGGGGAAGCAAAGCACAGAAGAAATAAATGGTCAATATCCAGTAAGTAGCCAAACACTTCAGTAATTATGGAAGTGACTAAAAAACAATCAGATAATATCTGTCATGGACAAAAATTTAAAAGATTGACCATCAGCATTTGGAGTGTGTAATAGTGAATGTTTTCTACTATCAATTGCTACCATTTCTTTCTTTACTTTTTGGACAGCTGTTTGACTATTTATAACAAAAAATTTAGGTGTATATGCTAGCAGCCCCAGAAATGCCAGTTCTTGATCTCACTCCAATAACTTTGCTTGCACACACGTGCATCTGCATGTATGAGGACATGTACTTCGGCATAGTACATAAGAATAAAGAACTGGAAACAGTGTAAAACCGTGTAAAAAAGATCAAGTTTAGAATGCTTTTTCCACGTGTGAAGCAATATGAAGTAAGAAAACTAGTAGCTCGACAAGTAACATTGAACTGAATGTGTCAATGTGAAAACACTTCCTAAATACTCTTAGTATGCAAAAAGAGCAGGTTGGCAAACAATACACATTGCATTCTGCTATTATTTAATTTAATAAGAAGAGTGTTAGTGTATTTGTAAGTGGAATATCTAAAAAGTATTCTAGAAGGATCCTTATAAGATATAAAAAATTGGTTATTTCTGGCAGGAAGAGTGGGATTATTGGGAGTGGCTTCCTAGGTTTTTGCCCTGAACAAGTTATCTGATTTTACCTCATTGCCTCACCTGTCAAGTTGGGGAAATAATCATATCCACTTCATAGGACAGTTGTAAAGATGTAGCACAGTTGTAAAGACGTAACACATGAGGAGGTCTTGGGCAGACCTGACAGCACACTGAGTGCTCAGACATTTTAGCCCTTTCAGTTGCAATTATTTTTGCATGACTATGAATCTACTTCCTGTCCCGTCAGAAGACCACACCTGTGAGACTACACCCATGCATAGCATGCAGTCCCGCCTTGCTGTTTCTGTCAGCTCTCTGTGAGTGCCTGGTCTCAGAAAGCAAGAACTATGCCTGTTGTCATCCTGTGCATTCCAAATCCTGGGGCAACGCTGTGCGAGAGAGTAGCACTGCCTCAGAGGGTTTCCGAAGTTGTAAATCCTGATGGAAGCAGACTGCTTGCTGTATCTTTCTACCATAAAGCAGCGTGGTGCGTTTGAACTGCTGACCTTTCAGTTCGCATCTAAGCATTTAACCACTGCACTGCCATGGCTCTTCTCTTTGGTTGCAACTCTTGACTTGTAGCATTGTGCATGGTACCACCTACACTGGTTGCATTAAACTGAAGTCTGCCCTGAGTTTCCAAAAGAAACTTACTTTCTTGGTCATTTGAACTCCTCTGTCTTTATCTGCTGTATCTAAAATGTGCTTGAAGCCCTGTCTTTCCATTCATGTATTCTGAAAAGCCAATGGTTCAGAATAGGGATGATACTACACCTGGAACAAAGGCAACTGGGGCATAAGTTGGGCCACTGCAGTGTTTAAGGGAGGCACTACTGATGTTACCCGGACTGTAGGCAAGGATGCCAGACAAAATGCCTTGTGTAGAACCATCAAACTTGTAGAAAATTTCTCAGGATTTTACTGCTTACCACGCCACACGTGTATGTGTTCCTATGGTTCTCTGAGCAGAAAATTAAACCAGATCATATAAAGTATTGGGGGCCTGGTTTTAAAATCATCTGGATTTTTCAAAGACCCTGGCACAACCTGTGATGTCAAACAGCACAGCCTTGCCGGCTGATAGCAGAGGCCACTTGAACCACTTGTGAACGGAGATCAAAGCCCTCAGTGTGGATTAGAACGTCAGCATCAAGAGAGTGTTGATGTTGATGATTCACAACCGGACGAATCAGCAACATCACCATAAACGAAGGCCGAAGGTGTCGGCAGGAGAGTTTACTTGTATCTGCAATCACTGTCCACGGAAGAAGCGGCCAGGTCCTAGGATGGCATACTGCAATGGCACATGTGCTGCCAAAGATCTCTCTCCGGTGCTGACAAGCCCGTTGAAGACTGAGGTGCACTGGGCCCAGGCCATGGGACGTTCCTTTACCTCATTCGGGTGCAACAGCTAGACAAGAAATAAGGGTAACCAATGATGAATGGATGCCTTTGAATTATGGTGTTGGTGACGAATATTGAATATGCCAGGGACTGTCAGAAGAATGAAAATACAGTGAACCCTCGCCACTTCGCGCTTCGACTTCCGCGGCTTCACTCTATCGCGGTTTTTGTGTAACAGCACCCACTGCCTACACCCGCTCCTTCAGAGGAAAAAGACAGCGACCCACCTGTAGAGTACATCCCTTAAGTCATTTCATAGGCTATTGATTACAGTATTTGTAAGAGCTATGTATAATAATACTGTATGTGAAATATGTAATACTGTAAACTAGATGCCATAAATAATATAATAAATAATAAATGATAATTGTAACATCTAAAATGTTTTACTGTATTTTCCCTTTTTCGTTTAATAAATTGGGTAATACGAGTGTAATGGTGACTAAAGGGTGTTTTTTCATGTCCTCTATGCTCTAACTACGAAATATTTGATTTACAAATAAGGAATCCTCCTTCGCGGAGTTTCATTTATCATGGTAGGGTCTAGAACCGATTAACCGCGATAAACGAGGGTTCACTGTATATATCTATCTCTTAGAAGAAGTAAAACCAGGCTACTCCTTAAAAGTGAGCATGGTGAGATTTTGAGGTGGTATCTGGCAAGACCAGTCCCTGGAGAAGGGCATGCGATGGTTGGCAAGGCAAAGAGTGAGCAAAGCTCCCCAGTGAAACGCAGTGTTTGCAACCACGGGTCCAAGCCTCACCCCGATTTGGGGGGGCCCATTTCCCTCAATTGTACATAGGGTCCCTGAGGGCCAAACCACACCAGGGCGCCCAGCAACAGCAATGGGTGCTATGTGGTTATCATGAACAGTGAAGAGGGACTAGCCAGGGTTTGTTTACCGTGGGCATGAGGTCTGATCTCCTGAAAAGGTCGCTCTTAAACAAAGGAGCTCTCCACCCCGGGTCCCCTATCTTGAGCCGGTTCTGTGATACGATAGTGCAGTTTTGTGTTACTGGCTTCCGGTGCTGAAAATCCCATTTTTATGGAGAGTTTGAGATTCAAAAACAGTACCCCTGGAGGGGGCCCACTGCCACATGCTAAGCTGCACACACAAAAATGCTGGAGGTTTGCATTTACCCGGAGCGCCTCAAAAGAAACTCTGCTTTCGAAAACTTAGCCACTGCAAACCGGCTGCGGTATGAAAACCCGCTGCGGTATGCTTCTGCTCTGACCCAAGTGAGGTCAGCATGCGCCGGAGTCCTGAAGCCACAGAACTCATCCGGCTTCATGATTTTTATTTTATTTTTTTAAGAAGGCAGACTTTCTTGTACCCTGAATGGCCTGTTAATGGGTAGGTGGCCAAACGAACCTGTCTTCTCACATATTCTAGAACAACTCCAGCGTGTCATCTGTAAGCCTCTGGCTCACCTGACACGTGGGAAGTATTCAATAAGTGACCATCGCCACTGCTGCTCATACCATTCTGTCCCTACTCGCTTCGTCATGCAAACGTCTCCAGTTTTTGATTGCAGTGGAAAATCTCCCTCGTTGTTATGAAGTACTAACCTGTCTTTGCCTTGAGGAGCAAGTATCCTTTCAACCTCAGGGCAGAGCACCTGTGTGTGATCCAAATAAAACTGTGGCATGGTCATGAGGTCACCTCTGCTGGCCACCTGATCGACAGCCTGCAGCGGAATAAAATATTATCGCCAGCAGCGCCTTCAGAATAGAGTGTGCATAAACAACAGGTGTGTGCTGGTTACTTGTTTTGTCATCGTGGTGTGATGTCACACTCCATAACTCCGAAATGCAACACCCAAAGAATACATGAGATGAAATGAGTCAAAGATTTAGCGGGGTGATGGCTTTTAGGATAAAGTGGGAAACCACGGAGGTCTGAGAAGCTCCTTAGCTATCACCATTATTATTAACATCTCTAAATACACGATGTTTATTTTTGAGGACCACCACAAAACATGATGTGTGTGCACGCAGCACAAGAGCAAAGCACTCTAGCACGTGGAATGTACTAAAGGTGCAGATTAATGATCTCATGTCGCCTTTCAAAGGAGCGATGGAAAACTCCTAGGAAGTGTTGGGAGCCTTAGGCAGGGGGTGATCTTTCCTCCCACTCTATTTGCACACTAGCCCTTGACCTTTGCCAGCGAGAACTAGAGCCCGCCAGCTAGAAGAGGGTGCATCCCAATTACACTGGGATGTCTCAGTGCCCGCACACCCCACTCTGCACGCACTTCAAGTCAGATGGACCTAACTAACATTATATGTTGAGTGATTTTCAGCACAGAAGGGAGTGTGTTGCGTAAGATTCTGTGTTGCCATCTGTTGGGCCCTTTTGCTGGCAGCACTCCATATGGCTTGCTTCTCCTGGCCCACGGAGAGAGCGGGGATCGTGGGTACGCTGAAATAAGTGCAAAGGTAAGACTGAACCAGCTAGTCGAGCAGCCTAGCTTTTCTGTATTGAGGTCTACGTAGCTACTCCTTCCTCTCCCTGAAGAGTGACCCTCTGTGACTAAGGTTTGCTACTTGGGGTCCTTCTGAAAAAGCCCTGTCACAATAGAAAAAACATTTTTCTGACTTAACTGAGGATGTGAAATACTGTATTTGGTGATAAAAATCAGTTACTTCTTTCCAACCCACTCTCCCTCTACCCTCCCAGTATGACAAGGATCTATATGTGACCGCCTCCCTGGAGGACGGACTACAGAAAAGTGGGTGAAGGGAGGCGTCGGACAGGGCAAGATATGACAAAATAATAATTTATAAATTATCAAGGGCTCATGAGAGAGGAGGAAGTGGGGAGGGAGGGGAAAAAACTGAGGAGCTGATGCCAGGGGCTTAAGTGGAGAGCAAATGTTTTGAGAATGACGAGAGCAATGAATGTACAAATGTGGTTTACACAATTGATATATGTATGGATTGTGATAAGAGTCGCATGAGCCCTAATAAAACGGTTTAAAAAAATCAGTATAACTGAAGAGGCCATTCATGCTTTAACTCATCCCCTCCACGGCTCCTACCTTTTTGGTCTTCCTCTTAAGGGCGGGCTTAGAAGTCCAAAGATGTGAACTATATCATTCACCAGGTTTGTCATAAATTATGTCACCGCTCACTATCATGCAGTGTATTTCAGTGGATGGTCATCCTGGTAGTTCATACTGAATCTGGTTACTTTCTTACCTGGAACATGTTATGTCTCATTAGCCACTCGCCTGTGTGGAGATACGGGAGAGAGGGATCATTTGTCTGTGTCCTGTGTGCAGTACAAGGGCAGCTATAATATTATAAATTGAAGTTCACTTAACTGCTTATCGAGAAAGTTGCCTTCAGGATATTACCTCTCCTGAACTCAGTGTTGGTTTAAAGAACTCTAATACACGAAGCAAGTCATCAGGGAAACTGGATTAAATGAAGAAAAAGGCGGCATCAGGGTTGGAGGAAGGCTTCTTAACCACCTGTGATATGCAGATGACACAACTGTGCTTGCTAAAAGTAAGGAGGCCTTGAATCCCTTGCTAAGGAAGATCAAAGACTGCAGCCTTCAGTTCAGATTACAATTCAACTTAAAGAAAACAAAAATCTCTCAACTGGAACAATAGGTAACATCGTGGTAAACAGAGAGAAGATTGAAGCTGTCAAGGATTGCATCTCGCTTGGATCCACAATCAATGTTAATGAAAGCGGCAGTCAAGAGATCAAAGGACTCATTGCATGGGGGAAATCTGCTGCAAAAGATCGCTTTAAAGTGCTGAAAGGCAAGGATGTAACTTTGAAGGCTAAGGTTTCCAGACTCAAGTCATGGTATTTTAAGTTGCCTCCTACGCATATGAAAGTTTGCCAGTGAATGAGGAAGCCAGAAGAAGAATTGAGCATTTGGAGTTGGTGCTGGCGAAGACCATGGAAAGCACCATGGGCCACCCAACGGACAAATAGGTCTGTCTTGGAAAAAGTAGAGCCAGAATGCTCCTTAGAGGTCAGGGTGGTGAGACCTCATCTCATCTACTTCGTCCCTGTGGTCTCAAGAGACCAGTCCCTGGAGAAGGACATCATGCTTGGCAAAGTGGAGGGCCAACAAGAAAGAGAAAGCCCACAACAGGATGGACTGACGTGACTGCATCAATGGATTCAGTCATAAGAACAGTTGTGAGGCTAGCCTGGGAGTGGGCAGTGTTCTTTCTGTTGTGTTGAGCATAAGGTCGTGATGAGTCAGAACCATCTCTGACACCTGACAGCAAGCAACAGTCGACCGGGAGGAAATTCTCACCGCTCATGTGGGAGATCTGAGTTAGATCCCCAACCAATATACACTATGCACAGCCAGCCACCGCCTGTCTGCCATTGGAGGCTTGCCTGTTGCTATGGTGCTGCACTGGTTTCAGCAGAGTTTCCAGCCAGATGAGGAGAAAAGGCTTAGCGATCTACATCCAAAGGACACCCATTGAAAACCCGGTGGATCACAGGGTGACCCCGAATATTTCAGAGGCTTCCAACACAGAGATTTGGCTCTTGCTCACGCAGTGTCGCCTGTGGGTCAGCAGACGAGCTGAGCTCATGGTACACACTCAGGAGACCCAGCTGATGGAGCGGCCGCCACGCCCAAATCGACAGTCCCCACGCGAGACGAGAGCTCTGAAAGGTCTCACATCAGTATGAAGTGCGCTAGTGCGGAGTGTTTGTCCCACAGTTTGCTGGGAACAACTAATCTCTCGGCCCTTCCCATCAACAAAGGAGCCAGGAAGTATAAGCTGCCATGTTCGCATCAGGAGACAGACCGAGACAACATATTTGACAAGCCGCACTCGGGAGACCGGTGGTGCAGTGGTGACACACTGGGCTGTTGTTAGTTTGAAACCATTGAAACCACCAGCCGCTTCTCGGGAGCAGGACAGCGCCATCTAACTCCAACGGAGAGCTGTAGTCTTGGAAACGTAAAGGGGGCAGTTCTTCCTTGTCCTGGAGGCCACGCCGAGTGGGCATTGACTCGGTGGCAATGATTTTGGACTCGGGAGCACAACACAAAGTCAACACTCTTTCCCCTACTTCCCCCTGCTTTAGCGTCTAAGAAACCCAGTGTCGTACAGTTAGCTTCCCTTCTGCCTCATATGTTGGCAGGAATCCTGCTCTGATGCAAGAGACCTAAGTAAAAACAAGGTGAGTGTGCGGATTCATGGGAATGCTTTTGCTTCCCTGATCAAGACAGACAGACACGGCTATAGTGGTCCTTCATTATGCTTGCCCCTCCTTACAACCTGAATTGTTTCTCCAAAAAGTGATATGTTGTAAATCCTGACTCCCCTTCCTGTGGTTATCATCCCATTGGGAAATAGAGGTGTTGGTGGTGTTCCATTAATGGAGCAGTACTAGGCTAGGGTGTGTCTGGCGTCAGTCTCTTTTGAGCTACATAAAGAACAGGTTAGGCCTGGAGGAGCAAGTGGAGATGGTGGGAGACAGATGCCACACCTCATGAAACTCAGGTGACCAAAGAGTAGAAGCTGGGGACCAAGGACTGCCCCTCGGAGAATCAGAGAGAGTAAGCCTTCTGTTACAGCCATCGCTCTGGGTTCAGACTGCCACCCTGCTAACCCATGAAAAAAATAAATCCCTCCTGGTCAAGTCAAGACATACTTGTGATATTTCTGATGTCGCAGCACTGGATAATTAAGACGCTCCTGTTTTGTCCCTCCCCTGGCCCATGGAGGCAATGTCCGGCTGGGCAGCAACCATCTTGGCACTGGCCCCTCTCAGAGAAGAAGGCCGAGCAGCGGGGTGGGGGTGGGGGTGGGAGCGTTTGGCATTGTAATGACATCAGCAGACAGTTCTGAGCTTTTTGCCATGTGAGAAATGTAAACACTCTCAATTAAAGAAGAGTCTCTGGATGGTGCGAACGGTGGAAGTACTTGGCTACTTAAAAAGATTGGGGGTTCAACTCCACCCAGATTGGCTTGGATGAAAAGCCTGGGGTCTACTTCTGACCCATCCGCTGCTGACAGGAGTATGGTTCTCCTTGGACCCACACGAGGGCCCCAGAGACAGAATGGATTCAACAAAAACTGGTGATTTTTTTTCCACGCCTGAAAACAATCCTGATACAGCCCTTCTTTAATTTTCACATTAAAGGAAAACATCCCATTATCACTGCACTAAGATGAAATGTGACTCAGATCTGCTACCTATGGCCCTGCCTTCCACAACGTGGGTGTAAGAGTAAGCCAGCCTCTAACCACCTCAGGGTCCATAGGTGCAATTGTACAGCTATAATAAGTAAAGATCATAGTAAAGTGAGAAGATAGGAAAGGTAGGACAGAAGATAAAATGAAGGAGTCAGACACATTTTATGGTAGCATGCTCACCTCCGGGACGGCCATGTTCGCAGCAGTCAGGTCTGAGCAGAGAGAGCGTATATTTCTAACGTGGCTTATATTTACTTTGGGGAGTGTGCAAGCCCCCTGATTACAGGTAACTGTAAGGTAGTCGAGAGTTGAATTAGAGCAAACAGGCTGTATTGGGGAGAAAAACCCAGCCTGGGTGAAGTCCCACAGTCCACAGTGTCCGGGCCAAGGGAGTCGCACCCCAGGCTACAGGAGTGGTGCTTATATTGCTGGGGAACATGTGACTGGGCTGCCTTGAGTCCATATAAGGTAGTCAGGGATTGGGAGATACAGGTATGTCCGGGTTTCTGGAATGTAAGGTGTCTTCCTGGTTCTGGGTGTATTCCTGCCGGGTGCAGAGCTGTGGGCCGAGAATAAAGTGGACATTGAGCCAAACGGGTCATGCTGGGTGTGGGCACTGAGCCAAATGGGCCTTGCCGCGTGCAGAGCGGCAGGTCGAGAAGAAAGTGAACCATTAGCCAGCTCTGGTCAGCTCCGCAGGTGTGTGTGGAGTTTCAAGGTCACTCACTGTTAGTTGTTTCAGCCAGCTCTGGTCAGCTCCACACAGGTGGGGGACATTCAAGGTCACTTGCTGCTAGAAGCCTGCTTGGTATTGATCCGGCCATACAGTAACCACATACGTAACAGGAAGGGGTTGTAACATAGGCAATACAAGCAATGGAAGGGGGACGATCTAGCGGTGTATATGCAATAGGAAGGGGAGGGACTAGGGGTACACATGTGATAAGATGGGTGGATCCTAGGTTCAAGATGGCAGCCTAACTTCCTTGAGTTGGCTTGACCCTGTCTCTGGACTCTCCTTCAGGGAAACAATCCACTATTCTTATCAGCAGGGAGCAGGCCCCACCTATGGTGGGACAAACAATCGGGTCTGATGGCTCTGGATGGCTGATACCCGCAGGGAGAAAACGTCAAAGCAGCTGACCACCCACCCTGAGCTAGCCAGCAGCATCCTACCTGTGGCATATGTTTGAGGTGCGACCTGGGGAAAACCCTTCGGCATCCCACGTGCAGGCCACTTGGTCCTCTGGGCTGCATGTCAGGGCACCTCACTTTGCAGGCAGGAAATGCTGGGCTATGACGCAGTGAAAGCTGGGCACTGCCTCATCTGCTCCGACTTAGTGAAACGACTCCACGGTGTTTTCTGTGGCTGATTTTTGTTTTTTTAATAGATAGCTACGTTTTCCTTTAGAGGTACTCTGGGGATTCAAACCTCCAACCGTTAAGTTATCAGCCAAGTCTATTAACTGTTCGGACCTCCTGGGACTCTTACAACCCCCAAAAGTTCAGTGATGCCTGTCCCTGGCTTTCTTGCTGTGCGAGGAAAGCGAACTCACGATGTTGACGTCCATACCCATCATGTCTTCCTTTTTTTTTTTTTAACTTAGTTAGATGTACTCCTGATCAATAGTCTTGGCTTTTCTTGAACTTCAAAGGAAAACTTTCGTTTACAGACTTGTCTGATTCACCATCTGTAACTATTTTCAGGCTTTCTTTTAAGATGCTCTCTGGAGAGATGACTCTTTATAATGTGATGGGCTTTTCAAAAGTTCCTGGGGAAAAAACAGAGCTAAAAGACCATAAAATAAGCAATAATACAAATTCTCCACAAACTCCTTGAAGGCCCCTTGTCTGCTCTGCTAAGCGTTACCAGGGTGTTTTTCTTGATCTGTTCCCTCCATCTGAAAAAAAATAAATAAGTAAACCTGCTAAGTGGATCTTTGATACCATTTTCCCCTGTCCTCTTTCCAAATGAAAAAACTTTCAAAGAGAACTTATTTCATAAAAACATAAAGCTTCCACGCTGATAAACATGCGTAAGTATGTTTTCAAGTCTTAACCGGGGTACCTGAGGCTCCCAGAGAATCAACTCCATTGGGGATCAAATGAAGACGCAAAGGACAAAAATAGTAAGAGGTATGAACACCGTGTGACAGCCTTGGATCGTGCAATGTGAATTTTACAGACTACAGCGCGAGTTTCTCTAAATGCAAAACACTTTAGAACAGACACTCACTTGCTCCACATTCACCTTGACAAATTCCGGTTCCGTCGCGTGAATGAGTGAATGCCTCCGCTCTCGAGAATTCCGGACCTTGAACATCCAAATTGCAGGAGGGTTGCAGAAAATTATCTTTATCTTTTCCTCTCCTTCCACTTTCTATCCCATCCCCATTCTCTCTTTAAATTTTTAACAGAAAAGCTAATGGGGAAATGTCTTCGAAACTTCAGTCCATTCCGCGGTCTTCACCCCCTGCCCTCCCCAGAAGGACAGCACTTGCTTTATGACCGTGTATTGATCCCCGCTATCTTTCTGGAGCCTGGTCTGCTCTTGTTCCTACAGGCAAAGGGTGAGAGTTAGATAGTCGTATTAATTTTCCAGACATCTGCACATGTTTTAATGGCCTTTTGAAGTTTGAAAGTGGTTTCTTCGTGAGCCCACCACAGGGCTAAAATGCTATTAAGGTTTGGATTGCAACAATACATAACAATCATAGCTGTAGAGCTCAGTGTGGCAATGAAAGGAAAGCTCCTTTATTTTAGGGGAGATTCAAATGAATGTGAGTTCCTGGCCCAGCGAGGGCCAATTCCTCCTTGTGCTGACGGTAAACTGCAGAACCTGGAGTGGCTGAAGCCCACCCATCTTTTCCACAGGTTTAAAAAACCAGAGGCACAGCCTGGGGACCTGAGGGGGTTTCTACTTGCAATACGAGGTGGGGGAAGAGTTAAGTCATTGGGTTTTTTAACCATTTCTTAGCCATGAACACCCCTACCCCACCCCATTCACGACTGGGGAACACTGTGGTCCCCATCTCAGAGGAGCAGTTTGTAATGCATCCAATAAAAGGCATCAGATGCTCAAGAAAGCCAATGATATTTAAAGTGCAGTTACCAAAATATTGGAGCAGTGGCAACGGTATCATAATACATGCGCTTCATTTCTGTAGTGTGCCATGACGAGCTAACGTTGCAGCCTGGCTTAATTTTTAAGTCATATTGAACCTACACGTTATGTAGAGCTGTTTTCCACAAGCGTCGTTGGACGGGGAGTCCTGAATGGGGCAATGGTTAGCAGCCCCAGCTGCTCATTCACCATTTGGAAATTCAAGGCTACGTAGAGGTCACCAGGGAATGTGATTTTCAAAAAAGTAGCCACTGAAAACCCTATGGTGCCCAATTCCACGCAGCCACACATGGAGTGACCAACAGTCCGGTTCACTCCATGGCAACTGGTAGCACTGGTGATGTGAATGACCCCTTAGAACTGATTCCTGTGATGTTGCCTGTATCACAGGAGTTCGGGAGCACATGGGTCAGAGCTAGGCTGTCTACCCAAAGACTGCCAGTTTGAAGCCACCCATCGGTGGGGAAGACGTGCTGAACTGCTTCCAAACAGCAAGAAAATCCTCAGGGGGAGCTCTCTACTCCGAAACGACTCAGTCACTCCAAGCAGTCGTGCACCCCGTATCTGATGCCATCCTGGCCACTTCCTGGTAGAGTATGTACCTGGAGTTGTTTGTCCAGGTGTAACATTCCCCCTGTGGGGAAAGCCACACTGGTGTCTTCACCACCAATGGCCCATTATAGGGCTTGGACCAAACTGAGAAAGATGGTTTCTCCTGTTTATGTAGTCACCTGACCAGGTGTTGGGGCCCTAAAAAAACCTCGACCAATCACCTCTCTACCTAGCATTCAAGGTCAGCCATCACTTGAGTGCTTTTTTTTTTGTACTTTATACCTGAAGCTGTGAACAGAGAGGCAGAGTGGTTTCCTGAGAGATTATGGCATTTTCCTTAGATTCAACATAGGTTCTTCCATCAATGCAGGGAGAGTACGCTTACATTAACCTATCTCTAGATATAATTATCGGGAGTTTCTTAAAATTTGAGAGAAGTGAAAGTTTAAAACCAGAATTTTTTTTTTTTCTTTTACTTCTCATAACGTGCTGGAGGACCTGGTTTTGCTCGTCCCATTACATTGTGATAAAGGAGCATTTGATAGCAGCAGCCAGTGTGATAAACTGATTGTGGCAGCGCTGAGAAAGAATCTAATAAAGGCATTGATCTGCAGATTCCAATTCTGTAAGCGCCAGCATCGATCAGCATAAATGTCAATAATGAGATCATATCGAGAACTCCCTAATTCCTTCAGATGATTCTGGGGCCTGTTGACAGATTCAGGAAGCAAACGTGGAAAGGAATTTAAAACTCTCGCAATCACTCCTTTGAACAGCATCAGGCTACGTGGCACTTTGGTGCCATGAGACAGATCCCAGTTTGGTCCTGGGTGAAATTAATGGGACTGTGAAAGAATTTTCACATTGCAAGATAGGCACTTCCTGGCCTATGTGGTAACAACTTATAAGATGATAGAGTGTCTCAGGGGTATAAATGTGCTCATCTGTTAACCATAGTCCACTAAGACTCTCCTCCACAGAAAGGCCTGATGATCTACATCAGGGAAATCAGCTGTTGGAGAACCTTAGGGGACAGACACAAATGGTGATGAGTCAGAACCAACTGCAAGGATGATTTTATTCCAAGCCTTATGGTGTAGTGGCTATGCATTGGGCAGCTAGCCTCAAGGTCAGTAGTTCGAAACCACCAGCCATTCCTTAGGAGAAAGATGGGAGTTCTGCTCTCATAAAGAGTTGCAATCCTGGACATCCACAGGAGCGGTTCTACCCTGACCTAGAAGGTCACCAAGAGTTGGCATCAGCTCTACATCAAGTCTGTAATTATAGCCAGTAATTTGCGTTCAGCCTTGGAGTTTAGGAAAACGGGCCAGGGAAACTACTGCTTGTTTTGTTTTGTCTTTGAGAGACCATATCTAGACAGTGCAGAGACAGAAGCTGTCGGCTCGGAGACCTGTCAAGGAAGGCTACTTGAGGTGGAATTCTGAAGCCATCATTTGATATTTTAGACTGCGTCCCAGATTGCCTGTCCAGGGTTCTTATGGAGCTGATGCTAAACTCTGATGCTAAGGACTGGGGGTGACAATGGGGCAAGTGTCATCAGGTGAATTTCCACATCAGAAACACCAGGCAGCATGGTGGCACTTGGAATTGATCAAGAAGGCAGGAGTGTCCAGAGCGAGAGTTTCAAAAAGGAACACAAGACACGGGCACTGTCTGAATCCACAGAGACTGCCATCGTGAAGGAGGCCGATGTTCAGGGTTGGCTTGGTAGTACCCTCATCCTTCTTGTCGGGGCAGGAGCACCTTCTAAGGAAGGACCAGGAAGGGTAGGGGCAGCCATCCTGTGGGGAGAGGAGAGGAAAAACAATGACACCCTACTAATCTGAAGGCGAGTGGCATAGGCTTGCACGGTGGACTGTTCATTGGCAGGTGGAACCACCATTTGCACTGTGGGAGAAAAACAAGGTCTCATGGTCCTGTCAAGATTACAGTCTGGGAACCACTCAGGGGCGGTTCTAACCGGTCCTACAGTATAAGGTCCCTGTGAATTGGAATCCACTTGGTGGCAGTGAGTTTTTGAGATCCTGGGGTTCTGATTGTGAGGCTACTGCGGCTCAGCCTCCAGGAAACTGGCCTCCCAGGAAATACTTACCTCCTTCTGCCCTCAGTGTTGTGTGTGAGCTCCCTCAACTGGGGACCCAGATGTTGACTTCTCACCTTCTGGTGTTTGGGGGCCTGTAGTACAAATCATCATTTATTCAGTGTTACCAAAAGCATCGTTCATCAGGAGTGGAGACTCTAATATTAGCTTAAAGGCAGGATATATTTTTAATTAACATAAGCCATTTGGGGTCTTATATTTCATCCATAGTATCAGGAAATTTCACACGTATATTTGTCATTCTCATTAGCTGAGGATAGTCCAAAAATCAACAAGAACAACAGAAAAATCTGCTACTCTGTAATTGAGAAATTATGTTAAAACTCAAAAGTCTATTGTCCTACCAAATAAATTGATTCTTCTTCAATGATGCAGGGCTTCCTGAGTTGAACAGCAGCCAGGGCCAGCTTCTCAGGCATGCCACCTGTGCAGTTAACGCAGAAGGGCCCCAGGCTGGCCTCAGCGCTCTGCTCTTTCCAGATTAAAAGTCTGAAAACATTTGGTACAAGGGGCCTTTTGTAAGCTCTGTTGTTGGTCCTGAAAATAACGAATGTTTAGAGAGCATTTAATATGTCCTTAAGCACCGTAAGTAATTGCATCCTTGCCACATTGTATACGTTCTGGAATTGTCACTTCTTCCCTTGAACTTCAGTTCTCCAGTAAGCCACTGTGAGCTAGTATTGTTAGTGTAATTCCTGGGTCGGCCTCAGTCCGGGAGCCAGGTGTCATTTTGCCACCTCAGTTATAAATGATGCATCTGTGTGGAGAAGCTCATGTGTGAAACAGAGCCCAGGGTTTATCCTGAAGGATTGAAAGCAGGCTGGGTACATGATCTTCTTGGCTTACGTATGCTAGCTAATGAAGACGTGGCACTACCGTGGTTCAGTGAGGTGCTTTGGTCCCGTGATGATGTAGCCAGGGCTGATGGACCTGGAGTGTCCTCCATCGGGATACACCCTGTGACTTCACCCCTGGTTTTCTGAAGAAACGACGCGTATTACAGAGCAGAATCTTGACAAACTCAAGTCAGACAGCAGCTTACTCCATTTGACTTCAACCAACCGAAAAGCACTTGTGAAAAGATATTTGCCACCCCACGTGAAACTAGCTGAACACAAATGTAGAGATTTATATGTAACAAATGTTGTGAATCCCCTGGAATTATTAACCTGGGGCATTTGATTTAAAAAAAAAAAAGTGTGGTCTTCAAGCAGCAGTCTCCAACCCCCGCCCCCTCCAAAAAAATAAATAAAACAAAAGCTTTAAAACCATCCAATTACTAACTAATGTTCAAACCCTTCGTTTTATGGTAACAATTACTTCTTGAGAACACGAGTTTTCCCATAGTTGCTCAAATGAGGCAAAGAGCAGTATCTTTTCTCCATCACACTCTAATCCTTTGTAATACTACCGATAGGCAATGCCTTTGAAAAAAACTCGCTTCTGTTATTGCTGAAGCCTTTTTATAATGCTGCATGCGATCTAAAATGTAAGGAAAGCTCAGAGAAAGATTACTTTGCGTCTCTGAAGAAAGTTCCCATCAAAGCCATTTATGAAAATTAATAAACTTGTAGGGATTTGAGAAGCTGGGATAATTTTAGGATTATGCTAACTGGTGACTATCTCAGAAGAAAACAGAGAGATTATGTTATTTGTATTTCTCCAGTAACTATCCGCTTAACACCTCACAATTTCCACCCAAGGAGATTGGGATTTTCTCTTTTCTCCTTCTTTCTGGGTGCCTGGGTCACCGATTCAATGTCTTCTCCACTCCGGATGCGCTGAATTACACAGTGTCGGGAGTAAACACACTGTTGTGTGTCCTGTGGAGGACTGGCCCTTTAGCCAGGTTTCCTGATGCAGCTGTAACTCCCGAACCTGTTACACAAATGCTTGCAAAATCACAATCGCATCGGACTTTATCTTTGATGGTACAATTGTGTCTTTAGTCCACTCGCTGGAGCCTTTTCTGGGGACAGCAAGGAGCAGTTTTAAGTTGAAAGTCTGGCCTCATTTCCTTCTCAGACTCTTGTTTTCAGCAGCTTCCCCTAATATGCCTGGGGGCAGGAGAGGGGCGGAGAGGCCTGCAAAATGGAAATTTAAATAGAGAATACATTGAGAAAACTAATAGAAAAATAAAAACAAATCCACTTGACCTGTTGAAACCCACCCAAAACTAGCGACTGCCATTTGCCAAGAAATGATTTAGTCGAGTGAAATGTATTTGACAGCTAATCCTTTAATATCTGCTTTACATGTTACCCTTCCCACTGTTAACACTGAACTACATTGCAAGCCGGTAATTTGATGCCCTGTATTTCAAATCGCTGTTAGGAAGCCACATAAATAGCAATTTCTAACCGCTTGTTTATAACACACCATGAGGCATTTCTTGCCATGGGGTAAAGCCACAGTGGATTTTAAAAAAAACGACTTTGGGGATAAAGCTACAGGGAAACTGGGAGTGGGATGTGTAGCAATAGATCCTGTAAGGCAACCTTCCGCAGTAAGACTGAAACCCTGATAGCGCCGTGCATCCACGAATTCCATATCCAGGGACAGGGATTCCAGACTTTCATTGAGTATTCCGCCCAGAAGGTGCATTTACGTAATAGGCCTTCACAAATGTGCAGGAAGAAATGGGACCCCAGCAACTTGTTTTCTTGGAACAAAGGCACCAGGCTGTGAAATACAAATGGGTGCACATCCCAGCAGTGGCTCCTTCAGCATTCTGAGATAGCCCCTCCCCCAGATGCGGGTTGTGAGAGTGAATCTCCATGCGTTCCAGCACTGTGTAAGCCCCCGGGCTTTGGAGTTGATTCGATCCAATCATTCCTCCCATGATGGAAGGAAGCGTCCGTCTTATAAATGCTTCTACACACTTTCTTCTGGCTGTCCGAAGCACAGGCAGGCCATTGTCCCTGGCGTGAAGATGATCTTCTGTTGTTTAGCAATACTCATCCTGTTCTAATGCCTCCTCATCACAGGTGCGGTGACAGAGCAGGTCTCAGGTGTGACAACCTGGAAGACTGGAGTCCTTCTGCATTCCAGAGGGTGTGGCTCCTTGTCTTCAGGAGTAGAGAGTGCAGATGTCTCTTGTGCTGGTCGCTCCATACTGTGTTAGTGTGGGTAGACTAGAGAAACAAGTCTACAGACACACATATGTCTATAAGGGAGAGGTTGATATACAAGAACAATTGAGAAAACATCCCAACCCAATCCAAGGCCATAAGTCTGATAGGAGCCCGTATGTCTGATACCAATCTATAAAGTCCTCTTCATGCTCACGAAACACATGCAATGACGCCAAATGCAGGTTGATCACAAGTCAGCATGTAGAAAGTCTTAGGGTCCAGTGGCCTTGTTAGTACCTTAGTGCTGACAGGGGTCTCTCTGTGGCTTCTCCGGCTTCCGAGGTCTGGTTGCATCCATGTGGCTTGTCTTCTGCAATGTCTCCCAGGGAGTAGCAGAGAGTGTGTGCAGTATGCTTGGGGAGCCGCTTAGGGGCAAGCATGCAAGCTGTGCATGTGTCCACTGCATCTAAATTGTCTCCCCAAAGCCCACCTGCAGCCTCTCCTGTGAGCGCACCTCTGTGTTTGCCCCCAAAGTCACTGCCATGGAGTCCATACTGACTGGAACACAGGTTCAAACGGCTCCTGTGAGACTAACTCTCTGCGAGAGTCGAAGGCCTCATCTTTCTTCCACAGAGGGACTCCCTGAATTGCTGCCCCTGCAGGGCTTCCCTGTGTTTGCATGGATAAGTAGCACGGAGGCTTGGAGCCAGGCCAGCATCTGGGGACAATGTGGAGTAGATAAAGGAATAAGGGGGGGAGCACATCTTTTTAAGAGAGTGGATTCAAATTCCAACATCACACTGACTTACTTGCTTACAATGTGACTTGACAAATAACCCTTTGTGTTAGTCTGGGTTGACTAGAGAAACAAATTCATACACTCATATGTATATAAGAAAGAGCTTTATTTCAAAGAGTAATCGCCTGTTAAGAAAACATCCCAGCCCAGTCCAGATAAAGCCTATAAGTCCGATATTAGCCCATAGGTCCGACACCAATCTATAACTTCCTCTTCAGACTCACGCAACACATGCGATGATGCTGCATGCAGGAAGATCACAGGCCAGTGGGTGGAGAGTCTTATGAATCTAATGGTGGCGGAAGCATTTCTTTTCAGCACTGGCTGGGGTCTCCCTCCATGTGGCTCCTCCAGCTGTAGGCCTCTGGCGATATCAGCGTAGCTCCATGTGGCTTGTCCACAGAAATGTCTCACAGGGAGAGTGTGTGTCCAGCCTCCAGGGAGGAAGACAGGGGTTCCCAGAATCCTCAGGAGAAGGCCACGCCCACACGGAGGCATGCTTGAGTATGACCTGATTGGCAGGCTAGACTCCACCCCTTCGCTCAAGTGGACAGGAGATTATATCACTGCAACACTCTTATTCTGAGATGTCTCTCTCACCCATTTCCCTCCTTGGATTCTCCTCTGTGGGCTCTGGACTGTCTGCAGAATAATGTCACATTCTGTCTCCTCTCCATGATACACTTGAATTCCTTGCCTGAGTAATCATTTCTTGTTCACGAAGTCTTAACTGAGATGCCGCTGCCCATGGGAAGCCCAGCAGGAGATCTCTGCCCAGGGAAGGGTCTTTCCCAGTCTCGCCTGACACCCTCCATTGAAGGTGCCTTGGTAGCTTGTCCATCTCAACCATCTGACTGTTACCTCTTCTTCGGGGTGGGCGACTCTGCTTGCCCACCATTGTACATACCTCAGTGTCTAAGACCAGAGTCTGAGAGACCTCGTGACACACAGTCACGTAGGATTCAGGCTGCAGCTCCAGAGTGTGTCCAAGTTCAAATTCTGGGAGGTGAACAGTTTCTTAAACCCTGACCTTTCTCACCTGAACAAAATAAAAAACATAGGTCAGAGCAGTGTCTTCTTCACAAAGGGATGGTAAGACTTATATAAGAAAGGAAAGAAAAACAAAGTTTCCCGGGACCTGACACAAAATAGCACTCCCTACATGTCTGATTTTCTGCTTAATGTTACTTAGTTTTTAGTGAAATCCAAGTTTAGATTACTGTCTATACTCGTGTATAAGCCAAGTTTTTCAGCACATTTTTAATGCAGTTTTTGTGGTGAAATTAGGTTCCCTGGCTGATATCCGGGTCGGCTTATACTCGAGTATATACGGTAAATAAAAGAATATTGGGCTATAAGAAGGAAATAATAGCATCAACAGTACCCAGAATAATGCCAGCCATAAATAGAGAAGAATAAGAAAATTATCTTTTAAAATAAATTAATGAATTGTATTCAAAAGTTGGTAAGGAAAGCTATCATATTGTACTGTTGCCAAAAAAATGGATTAAGCCAACAATAGAAATTGATTGAAGTTTATTTAGAGGTGATTTGCAAATCGGACTAGCATTTCAATTTAGGAAATCGAAAATGTTCCCAAGGAGGAGAAGAATTTCCAAAGATTCTTACACCCAGCTCATGTTCATTGCCAGGGCCAGAGCAGTGTGTTGATATAATCATAACTTATCCTGCATCACAGTTTCTAGTATGCCCTTGGCGTTTCTGTTTCGTGAAATTGACTGCACAGCGATAATTCTTCACAAGAGCTCAATGCCTAAGGCAAAAGCGGTCTTTATTAAGCTGTTTGTTTGGCTATTGTCTGACCTGAGGGTGACTTGAGGAGATCATTCTCCTACAAGGTCAAGGTTCAAAAGATCATCTCAAACCAATGGCTTGGAGTGGGTTGACCACCCCGATGAAACCCAGAAAGCTGTATTCGGTGAGAATCTGTGTTGCCGAAGTAAGGTACAGCTTATCATTATACAAATTTAATTGTTAGAGTTAAGAATAGGAACTACATAGTCAGATCACCTGGTATTTCACATACTGTGCCTGACCTTTTAAGCAAGATTTAGCTCTACCTCAGCTTCCCCACGTGTGAAATGGGAGCAGTGATACCCTGTACTGCATTGAAGCTCATACCCAATCCACAAAAAAAAAACTCCATGAATTATTTGCAGCTATTCTTGTTACTATTATCAGTAGTTCTTTCTCAATTATCTGACTCCAGAAAAGGATTAAACAGGAACGTTCTCCAGGCTACGCAGGCTGCCCCCTCGGAGCAACGCACACCACGGACCCAGCACTCAGCCAAGCATAAGCAACATCATATGACTCGCTCTGCAGAGGCCCTTCATGGAGCGAGCAGCGCAGTGTGGGAGAGGTCAGCCTTAGAATTACTGCCTCTGACTAACAGATAGCCTTGGGACTTTGAATATGTTCCTTGGCCCCGGTTATCTAATGCTTCGCCTATGATAATCAAGATAGGCCCACTGCCACTGGGGTCCAGTCAATTCAGACTCCAGGGACCCTAGATGACAGTGTGGAATTCCCTCAGAAGGTCACTGATGCTATATAGAAGCAGATTGCCTCATCTTTCTCCAGGGGAGAGGCTGGTGGTTTCAAACTGCCAACCATTCGCTGAGCAGGCCAATGCTTAACCTGTTGTGCAATCAGGGCTCTTTAAATAAGCCAGATAGCAGCCCCTTGCTCCAACTGGCATGAGGACATGTGATGTAGGCTCAAAGGAAGGGGCTTCACATCGGGCCTCCTTTCCTGCAGAGCGGAGTTAGTCCACTGCTTCCCACTCAGTGGGCCGCAAGTCTCAGTGGTGGCCACCCATGCCACGTCCATAAAAAGGAAAAGTCAAGGTTGGAGAGTTTCAGTGGCTTTTCTTTGCCTTCCCATAATCCTTCTAGTTAAAAGAAATTATAGAGAAGTCATCGGTTCCCCCGAACTGTCACACATGTCAAAAAGCAAAAATCCAAGAGATAATTCAAAAATACCGTTTGATTAAAAATGTAAAATGCAGTCTAGATAATTTTACAAAACAGCGCGGGCAATTGGGAAGCTCTTGTTAAACTACCTGTAAAAGTAATTAGTGGTAAAAATGGAAATTTCAAGGCGCCTCTGTATCTGTTAGATCCCAGAATAGGCTCAGGCTGGTTCGGTACTGAAATCACTTCCTCCCAAACATCAGAATCACAAAAGAAAAGAGAAAAGCTTATGAGAGTTTTAGGACAAGAAAGCAAGTGAGGGTCACTCTTGCAGGCTCTTGACCTCCCTCGGGACTGACTGGCTCACTGTAGAGAAGGCAGCCAGACCTACTGCCATCAAAGCTATTTCAACTCATAATGACCTTTTAGGACGGAAGAGAATTACTCCGTGGGGTTTTGGAGACGGTAAATCTTTACAGGAGCAAACATCCTCATCTTTCTCAGCTTGAGCTGCCTACCCTGAAGTTAGCAGCCCAACACTTAACCCACTCTGCCACTGGCCCACAGTCTGACTGGCCTAATCTTACACTCTTGTTTCCCAGCAATTTGCACTTTGGCTGTTATGTACGAAATACTGATGGATGCTTTGTTTAGAACTGGAATCAACTCGATGGCAGTTGAGTTTTTTGAGAGTTGCTTGTTTGGCGTAAAGACATCAGATCAAGAGATTTGGGGGGTTGGGAGGGAGAACTGTAGGCAAGGCTATTGTCTTCTGGGAAGTTTTGTCTTCTGTGGGATCTGTGTGTGGTACAATGGCCAACACACGCCACTGCTACCTGAAAGTTTGGAGGTTTGAGTTCACTCAGGAGTACGGAGGTGTGGCCCTTGTAGCCATAACCCCTTTTGTGATGTATCGTACATTCTAGACTCGATGTCTAGCTTATGATTGTAATCTCCTATTGGAGGGATGTCTCCATCATGCTAATAGACAGGGTTAAGATGGGATGTTTTCTAGGTCTCTACTAGAGGATGCGAACCAGGTTACCACGCTTGGTATTCTCAGGGGCATGCTCTGCAGAAAAGACAAAAGCTATACTTCCATATAAGAGAACTATCTCAGAAGCAGGAATAGAATTCCTGGGGCCATCAAGGAAGAAGTGCCACAAGTAGCCTTTTGTAGCAAGAGGAGGTCACATCTTGCTGTTTGCTCGGGTATTTTGGAGAGAGGCTAAGGGGGGGTTACTTCAGAGAACTCAGCCATCATCTGCCCAGTGGAACACAGTTTACTCTCTGAGCCGTCTCAATGGCAACTGATAACTCGTTTCTACGTGTCTCACTGCCACAGCATTCTCCGGCCATCCACGTTCTTCCTCGATCTGTCTTGCATACCTTGTCTTAAGTCATCGTGCAATTTGCCTCATCCGTGTGGCTGGGATCCTCATTGATATTCCAAGTTCTTATAATAGACCTTCTTGAATCTGCCCATAGTTCATAGGGCTGTGCACAGAGCAGATATTTCTTAAGTGTTTCTTATTGGATTTTAAGGCTCCCAAGAGCAAGATGTCCAAGTGCCCTCAAGCCACCATTAATGCATGGGGCGACAGAAGATCGGAGGGGGGTTAGATTGGTTGCTCAAACCCACACAGCAGTATTGTGCAATAAGGGCCTACCAAACTGCTTCCTCCAACAGAACCATCTAGAAAGCCCTAGTGAGCATTTCTGTGCTGTCACACGAGGTTCCACTTGAGTCACAATCTGCTCAACAGCAAGAAACTTAGCATTTGAACTAATACCAAAACTGGTGGTACCTCAGAGATCGATCCGTGCTACACAGACCCTAAGGGTCCCTCTTGGTGCAGTGGTGACACATTCGGCTTTGATCTGCATGGTCGGCGGATGGAAACCACCAGTAGCTCCAAGGGAGAAAGACTGGGCTTTCTACTCCCACCAGCAGTGACAGTCTGGGGTCCCTATGAGCCAGTGTTGACCCTATGGCAGTGAGAGAGTTTTACACTGACCCTAAACAAGTGCCCCTGCCACCAGCCCAAGTGCTGCTCCCTCTGGCAGCCACAGGATAATCAGGTTGTCATGGCAGCAGGCCCTTTGAAGATGAACAGAGCTGAGGGAGAATGGTTTCCCAGGCCTTTCACAACCTAGGATCACAGAGAAGTAGAGCCATGCCACTTGTCGGGGTCCTACCCAAAGCAGCCAGAATGCTCCCAGGGCACCAAGGTGGCCGCGCCAGGAGGGCCTGAAGTTGTCAGGTGAACAATCATGACAGTGAAGACTATTGTATGTGACCTAAAAAAATCTGACTGATAAAAACTTCAGTCTCTGAGATCAGTGAGCTCAATATGATGGACGGATTTTTTGTTTAGTTTTGGTTTTTTGGCTTTTTTTAGCCATCTCCCAGAAGAGCGTTCAGAAGGCACCCTTCTGTCATGTCAGCAGGACAGCTAGATGGCAGATACTGTGCTTTGTCCTTGTGCCCCAAAATGGACGTAATGGCATAATTAATTAAACATCAACTTTCTTCCAAAAATACTCTGTCCTAGGCTCAAATGTGCTTCCCTCTGAAAAATCACCATATAATCCCTGGTTATGTAAGCGGCAGTTATGTAAAAATTCCATTGGCTAATAAATTCTTAATGGAATAGAGTGAAGCCCGTGAAATGTGAACCAAGGGTCTGCCATAATATCTCCTGATGGGGTTGGGAAAGGTTGAGGTAGAATCTCGCATTGTGGCTAAAACAGCACAATGGAAGTCAAGGATGTGATTAGGGAGGCCCAGGGGTGCAGATGGTACCCGTTCCACGGCTGAAAGGTCAGTGGCGCCAGTGGGAGGAAGTTGGGGCCATCTGCTTCTTCAGGGATTTCCAGGCTTGGAAACCCTACTGAGCAGTTGTACTCTGTCCTCTAGGCTATCTGTGAATCAGAATGAACCCAATGGTGGTAGTTTGGGTTTGAATATGTGACTAAGGAAAAGCTTTGGGGTTTTTAGGAGATCTTTTTTTTAAAAACATTTTATTAGGGGCTCATACAACTGTTATCGCAATCCATGCACACATCAATTGTGTAAAGCGCATTTGTACATCATTCTCAAAACATTTTCTCTCCATTTAAACCCCCGACATTAGGTCCTCATTTTTCCCCTCCCTCCCCGCTCCCCGCTCCCTCATGAGCCCTTGATAGTTTATAAATTGGTATTTTGTCATATCTTGCCCTGTCCAACGTCTTCCTTCACCCACTTTTCGGCTGTCCGTCCCCTAGGGAGGAGATCACATAGAGTTCCTTGTAATCGGTTCCCTCTTCCCTACCCATTCTCCCTTTACCCTCCCAGTATCACCACTCACACCACTGGTCCTGTAGGGCTCATCCGCCCTGGGTTCCCTGTATTTTCAGTTCCTATCTGTACCAGTGTACCTCCTCTGGTCTAGCCAGACTTGCAAGGTCGAATTCGAGTCATGGTAGTGGGAGCGGGGAGGAAACATTCAGGAACTAGAGGAAAGTTGTATTTCTCATCATTGTTACATCGCACCCTGACTGGCTCGTCTCCTCCCCAGACCCCTCTGCAAGGGGATCTCCAGTGGCCTACTAATGGACTTTGGATCTCCACTCCGCACTCCCCCCATCATTCACTATTTAGGAGATCATTTAGCAAGTAAGACTTCCATAGCAAAATGTTCTTAATCGGGTTCCAAGCGATTTCAGGAGATTCTTTTGAACTTCCCTTCAGAGCTCTTAGCGCATTTCTGGAAATTGCTTGAAGACCAAACAGAATGAACAAAGCTTGTGCTCTGGTTACATCTGATTCACAGCCGTATTTAAAACAGGTCTTTAAACCTATCCCAACCCTCTATAAATGTCTCCTGCTCCTGCAACAGGAGCTATCCAGGATGGATAACACACAGGAGCCCCAGGAAGTTCGCAGTCTTGGAAGGTGCTCAGGGGGGCTCCCAGTGAGATGAAAGAAAACACAGAGCACAGGTCAGAGCGGCTCGGGGGTCAGCCAAGGGAGCAGAAATAGAGTCCTAGGACGTTTTCTAGAAACAGAGGAAAGACCCAAAGAGGAGACAAGGGCATTTGAAAGTCAAGCTAAAACCAAAGAAGCAATGGGGCTTCATGAAAGGAATTGACTTAGGATCCAGGCCACTAGCATTGAGGGAGGGGGGCCTTCATGAAAGCCAAGTCCTAAAGAGAGCAGCTTGCCTAGAGATGGGGGCAGCAAAGCCCAGCCAGGGACTGGGTCGGAGCAGGGAGGACCATTCGTTGGCATTCGATCGCGTGGTCCTGTGAAAAGAGACCAGTGGACCGATTCCAAGAGCTACCGCCACTTCTCCAGAGTTTCTAGCATGAAACTTTTGAAATCGGGAAAAGACCTGCTCGGCCAGACAAAGGCAGGACACTCTTGTCCGTCGAGCGTCGCGGTCTCCGAATCCCACAGGGACAGTTCTCCCCTGTCCCCCATCCTCACCACGAGTGGCCTTCAGCTCAATGGCGGTGAGTTACTACCTCAATGGCTGGAGTTAGTTGTTGTGACTAGCATTTAGGGAAATGTGACAGATAAAAAAGAACTAGATGAAGGGCACTGACACATCTTTGTCACTTTGTAATAAGCAGGAGTTTCTAGAACGGTAGAGACGATTTTCCTTTGACTCCGGTGCCTGTTCCTCAAGGGAAAGAAACATAACCACGCTGGAGAATGTAAAGCGGAGCGTGCTATAATTCCGGATATTTATGCTTAGTATCTACCAAGGCTAAGTAAATCAAGGGGATTGAAGCAGATCAGATTAAAGACATTAATTCATGTCTACCTTCTGTTGCCAAACCTGAATTGCTCATGTGGATAGAGCCCATTAATCAGATGTATGCCATATTTACTTTCATAACTTCTCTTTTGTACAGCCATTTGGGTTTTAATAGCTAGAGAGGGGAATAATTGTATGGATGACTACGGCATGCGATTCATTCTCTCGCCAAATCCGAATGAAGAAAAGGAATAATGGTTGAGCCACCTTTTCTGTATTTTCCTTTGTTCTAAAACTATAAGGTAATAACTTCCAAAATCCGGGTGTGGGGAGAAAGAATTCACTTAGTCATTTTCAAGCTGTGGAATCACATGAGTGGATATAAAAGCGACGCATTGCCCCATGTAACTCGATTTCTCCAGCTTATTTCCAATGCGACTCAAACGTTTAAGCTAAAGAGCTGTTGTTTTAACCTCACCTTTGACCGCTAAATTAGGATCCCCTATCTTCCTGGAATGAGCAATCACTGTCTTAAAGTTAAGACATCAACCTGGAACTGCACGAAAACCCAGAGGGAGAATTCTGCTCAATGTAGCACTCCTTTGCCAAAGGCGTGAGGGGGGGAAGAAACAAGATGGGAAACGCTGGCCCTCCAGCCCCTCTGAAGGGTCCACACTGCATTGTCTCCAGTCTCTGCTCCATTGTTAGCTGGAGAGCTGCCAGCTCAGTCCCCACTCCACCGTCAGTCTGTTGGATCAGGACAGTCAGTCCTCTGCAGAGTCTGTTGAGAGGCACATTTCTGGGCCTTGAATTACTGAGACAGAACTGTGCACCAGAAATGGAGTTTGCTGATGGATGGCAAGTTAATCCACCTAAGGCTGCCAACCCAGTGTGCCCTGCAGGCACGGGCATTGCCTCATCCGAGAAGGCAGCTTGGTAAGGGACCCTGACTGTGAATGTCCCTGGCTATGGATTGAGATTAACCTAAACTCTTCGCCAAATCCCTTCCCTTGTCCCTGTTGATAGTGTCACTGAAAAGGGCCTCGCTTCCCTGAAGCTCAACGCTCTCAGTGCAGGAAGTTTGGTCAGCCTGCTGGTGCCTATGAGATTCTGTGGATAGGTGAAGGTGTGTGAATACAAGGGAAGGTCAAAAGGTATGGACACACAACCAAGAAACCTTTATTGAACAAAACCCCAGAAATCTCAAAATGTGAAGTCACGGTTTCTCTGCAGCCCCGCCTTCTCGGTCCGTGCACCTCTGCACATGGTGGTCCTGGCTCCTGCCCCCCTTCCCTCGAAGAAGTACGCCCCCTTCTTGTAATACCTTAGCCAGGCAGCATCTCTGAGGCACTCAAATCATGCTCCTCAACACTGTTCTTTGCTTTGAGGAGACACGGGATTTGAAGGGGCAAGTCCAGGGCTGTAGCATGGTAGGCTGAGGCGTGCCAATGGCATTCCTGCAGGCCAGGCCTTGCTGCCCTGAGCACTAGCAGGTGGATTGTTTTGATGGAAAATCATCCCTCACTACAACTTTCCTGCCCCTTTTCTCACCGACTCAGTGTTCTGTTTTCTTAAAACTTCTAATAAACCCGTGTGATCATCCTGTATCTTTGGAGAACCTTCTTTCAAGATCACCTTTTGGGGATCTGAAAAGTTGGTCTCCAGTACCTTCGAGGCTGCCCTCTCAGCCTTGGACTTGACTAGCCCAGCAGAGCCCCTCCAAAGCAACCGATGAACACACCCTAGCGAGACTAGGACAAGTAGATTACTGAGAGAGAGCTCGTCTGCAGCCATCCTCTGATCACAGAGAAACATGTAAACACATTGTCTTTGAAATGAGCTTGTGCATGTGAACTAGGACCGGATGAACAATGTTTGTAACCTGTCTTCCTACATCTATGTATATGCCTAGGCACCCTGGTTGTGCAGGGGTTAAACACAGGGCGGCTAACCAAAAGGTCAGGGCTGTAGAGTGGAGACAGTAAGGTGCTGGAAGCCAACGGCCGTTCCACAGGAGAAAGATGAGGCAGCTGCTTCTACAAAGATGACAGCCCTAGAAACAAACTGTGGCTGCTCTACTCTGTACGCTAGCATCGCTCTGACTCAGAATTGACGGCCACGGGTACAGGCTTGCATATATGTGTACCCAAGGATGCACTGCTGAATGTCCATGATCTGTTCTGGGAAATAAAGCATAGATGATGTAGGCATCGTGCGAACCCCATTTTGTAGGTAGTCCTCCTTTAAGCAGGCCATCATGTTGGTAAAGTAGCAGGTCGGTGAGGAAAGATGGATTCACACAGCGGGTGCAATATCACAATTGTGAGGATGTTATTATGTTGTCATCGATGGGGTGTCAGGACGGACTTAATAGTACATAACCAAGAGAGCGCTGTCCTCATTCCCTTACAAATTTGAAAACTACAACAACAGATTACTTGCTCATATCTTATCATTTAAGGCATATCCAAATGACAAATATAAATGACAGTAAATCGGCATAAGACTCTTTAGCGTTCGACATACGACGTATTGGAGTCTCCAGGTGGCACAAAAGTTTAGTAGTTGCCTACTAGCCAACAGTCTGGTGGTTCAAGTCTACCCAGAGACCATTTTGAAGCAAGGACGGGAGGTCTAGTTCTGAAACATGAACCATTGAAAATCCTGGGAAACATAGTTCTGTGACACCCATACAGTCACCCGGAATCATCTGTGACACCCATACAGTCACCCGGAATCAGAACAAACTTGACAACAACCGATTTATTGGTCGATGCCTTACTTATGTTCCCCTCTGACTGTGGCAATGCCTCACCCTACTGTTGAGGTAGTTAAAGAGCCATTGCTATCCTTTGCTGCACCTGAGCAGCAGAGAGAGAAGAGTTCGATTAGCTTCCCCAAGATATGCGACACCTGTGCCTGGACTAGTCGCTCCCCTGGCGCCCTGCCCGAGCACGTGGTCCGCCTGCCATGCTGACTGCATCGACTTGAGTGGAGGAAATGGAGCGTTTGGATACAAACTGCTGACACATAACACATTTATGAGGTGGGTTTCCCACAGATAAAGGGTGACATCATACATATCCGATGGGAAACACTGACGGAGGAAGAGGTCAGATGATCGAACCTGTAGAGGACCCTTCTCTCACATCACATGACATGCCTCTCTAGATCATCGTTTCCCTCCTTCATTGTCGCTTCCCAGAAGTCCTTGGGTTGCTTGCCTCTTGGTAAATGCATTCATAGGCCTCAGCATGTTAGCCATCCTTTGGCACTCCCTCGATAGTTAAATCCCAAATGCAGTGGGTTTAAATTAAAGACCTGTTTCTCTTTATGAACTACACGCATTAACTGGATACCTACTGAACGCAACATACTCTGACAAGTCCAAGAAATGAAATGAGGAGAAAATAGTTTGGATTGCCAGGAAAACTAACAAGTCTGTCTTGGAAGAAGTAGAGCCAGAATGTTCCTTTGCCACCACCCCCAGGAAACTCGGAATCTAAAGGGAGCCAGAAGTACCAATTACCCAGAAACCACAGCATGGTTTTGATGACCTATCAAGGCCATGGAGTTCTTGGGGGAAAAAAAAAGCACCTCAATGCCATTGAGTCAATGCTGACTCTTTGTGACCCTATAGGACAGGGTAGACCTTCCCCAGTGGGTTTCCCAAATTGTACCTTTTTATGGAAATAGAAAGCCGTATCTTTCTCTCCTGGAGCACCTAGTGGTTTTGAACTGCTGACCTTGCAGATCAAAGCCCAATGCATAACCACTACCCAACTAGGGCTCTTTTCTTCAGTAGTTCATATGCACACAGCTGATAATAGAGGGATAAAGATTGCAGTCTATCCAGAGGCATCTCTGATTCTAACCAAAACCATTGAAAACCCTACAGATCAGTGGTTCTCAGCCTGTGCATCACAACCCCTTTGGGGGTCGAACGACCCTTTCACAGGGGTCGCCCGATTCATAACCATAGCGAAATTACAGTTATGAAGTAGCAACATAAATAATTTTGTGGTTGGGGGTCACCACCGCATGAGGAGCTATATTAAAGGGTCGTGGCGTTAGGAAGGTTGAGAACCACTGCTCTAGAACACAGTTCTAGCCTGACACACGTGAGGACAACATGGGTCAGAGTTGGTCCCACAACAACCAGTGATTGATCCTTTAATACTGTTGAAGATATTTTCAAAGGAAAAAGGCAACCCGTTGAAATGTTATTCCGTGTGTGTGTGTGTGTGTGTGTGTGTGTGTGTGTGTTTGTGAAAGTTCCTACACTAACACATTGTTTGATAAAAGTGAGAGCATCCTGGGCCTCCTGCAGCAGGTAAAACACCCTTTCTTCAGGAGAAGGACCAATCCCAGTCTTCCCATGGAGCTGCGCTATGAACATGTGCTGAATAAAAGTTGGATGGATGGCCAGCTAACCAAGTCCTTAGCGTTCTCCCTGCAGTCCAACTGAACCATGACCAGTGGCTGTGGAGTTGATTTTGACCCATGGAGACCTCGTATCTGTTAGAGGACGTGTGCACTGTAGGGTTTTCGTTGATTCATGTTCAAGGGTAGATTGCCCAGTCTTTCTTTCAAGGTGCCTCCAGGTGGACATGACCTGTGAACTTTCCAGTTAGCAGCCAAGCCTCTTAAACATTTGTACCACCCGCGGCTCCACTATCCCAGGTCTCTGCAACCCAGCAGAAAAGGAGTCAAATCGAGTCCAGAGTGCAGGTGGCGCATCTGAGTGGAGTGTCCCTTCCCTGCCGACAGTGGGTGGTGGATTTGCTGGGACAGACACTGGGGCAGCCCCTGCACCAAAGAGGATGGATTACTAGTTAGAGAATCTCAGGTGGTTCTGTTTCTGGAGTCAATGACAGTCTGCAGCACAGTCTCTCTATGTGGGGTGAGGTGGGGTGGGGTGGGGGTGGGGGCGATGGAGCAGGGAAAATTGTCAGAGGTGAGGGAGACGCACTTTGCCATGTTATTTACATACTCGATTAGATTTTTCTCCGCTGTAACCAAGACAAACCAGGCTATAAGTGCCCTTGTAAACACGTCATCAGCCAAGCAAAAACATCAGACATAAATCACCAGTTTTATTGTATTTGCAATTAAGCAGATCAAATGTAATGTCCACAGAAAAGCCTTCGTCATTAGTATAAGGATTAATATAGTGGAATGCCCCTGGTTTAGCAGGCCTTCCAAACAAAACCAAAATGAAGAACTGGGTATAGAATTGAATAGCGTGTGAATATTAATGTACAAATCCTCCAAGTCCCCAGGTCCCGGATGCAATTATTTTCTGTTCACATTAATTGTTCCTAACAGATGACATTAACGACTTTGAGTTAAAATGCGTCCAAGGGAAGATTTCATAAGCTCGATGCTGTTTGAAAATAAGGTCACTTTTATTTATAATTGTTTGCTCAACTGTTGATCACTGCTCAACATAGTGAGGTTCACGTGGTGATTACTTGTGATATTCCATGTGAATATAAAAGTTAATTTTCATACCAGACAATCCGTGAATTTGGGTATTCACATTCCATACTACTTTTCAACTACGACTTCCATCAACTTGCTGCTTGTTTTCAATCACAGACTTTGAAAGCGTGATGAGTTTATGTTCAGTTCAATTTGCCTCTATGTGTACCTCTGTCTGTGTATACCTACTCATATATAACTGAGTACACTTTAACAAGTTCATGGAAAAACAGAACTAAGAGATAATTGAATTTCTTTATGAACTTTGTGAAGTTCCCTCACATCCCAATATAACTATATAGGCATTGCTGTTTCTGTGGTATCATTCTCCACCTTCCTGACAAGAGACTTGGCTTCAAATCCTGGTCAGTGGGCCTTAGGAATGGCCACTATTCATTTGTCCTTGGAGGCCTGGCCTTCCCGTGGTTAACATGGAAGAAAGGGTTCCGGGGAGCTCCCAGAATAGGAAGGAAAGGGCTCTGATGATCTGCTTCTGAAAATCAGCTAAAGTAAACCTCCTGGCTCTCCATGTTGAATCCACAGTTGACCAGGGGGCTGACACAAGACTGGGCTTTGTTTTATGCCATTGTACATAGTCTTTTCATGAGTCCAGGACCAAATCAAAGGTCCTTGGATGGCAAAAATGATTGGAAAGGCTGGAGGTTCAAAACTACCCAAAGAAACTTTAGAGATGATCTAGGTTAAAAAAAAAAAAAAGCTATGGAAAACCTGATGGGCTACAGCTATACCCTGATACACACCACGGTGGTTTCTATCAGGAGAAACTGATGCTTATCCCTGATGAACTAGAGTCAACCTTTAAGAACTAGGTTTGGCTCCCTAGTGGCACAGTAGTTAAAGGACTCAACTGCTAAGCTGAAAGTAGAGCCCATCAGCCACTCCATCGGAGTGCAATCTTCTATAAAGATTACGACCTGGGAAAGCCTGCAATAGTTCTGTTCTGCCCTATCAGGTCATTAAAGGGAGAATTGACTCTCAACAAGGCAGTGGATTTGTTTTGGTATATGTATGTGTTATCTAATCCAGACACGTGAACTCACCTTTAATTTAGTTATCCAAGTGTGGTAGTTATATAACCGTTTGTCCATTTGAGAGGCTTAAGAGTGAAGGGGTAGAAGCTAGCCTGTCAATCAGGTCATAGCCAATGAGGCCTCTGGGTGGGCATGGCCTTCTCCTGAGGATTTTGAGAACTCCGGTATTCACCCCTGGAGGCAGGAGACACACTTTCTCTCTGCTCACTCCCTGGAGACATTGTAGCTGACGAGACACATGGAACTATGCTAGTGTCTTGAGCTGGAGGAAGCATGCTTACAATGCCACTGGATCCACAAGACTTCCCAACCAATGACCTGTGATCTTCCTGCATTCGGCGTCATAGCATGTGTTTCGTGAGTCTGAAGAGGGCTTTATATATTGGTATCAGAAATATGGGCTAATGTGGAACTTATGGACTTGATCTGGACTGGGCTGGGATGTTTTCTCAGCATTCAATTGGTCTTGTATATAAAGCTCTTTCTTATTCACATATGAGTCTTCCTGGATTTGTTTCTCTAGTCTACCCGGACTAATATACCAAGCCAGGATTTTGAAGCAAGCTGAGGAATCAGCATTATGAAATGTTTCTGTTTGGTTTTGCTTAGAAACTCCACTCATATATCCTGGACCTTTCATCTAGAGATTGGCTTTCGGGGCTGGGAAGGAGCTGGAGTCCGGCACAGGCAGGATCCAATGTGGAGATGCGTGTGCATTTCCCTGTTGTCTTCAGAACACGTGTTTAGGATGTTATTTCCTTCCATCAAATATGATGTCACAAGTGAACCATAATGCGCATCCTTGAAGCATTGTCAGCCAGATAAAGTACTTTTCCTGTCTTGTGTTCTCTGAAATTCAATACCATGTCCCCCCGCTGAGAGCGTAAAAGCAGAAAGTGTCACTCTCGACAAAAATATCATAAATCTTGGCTTTGTCCCCAAGATACCTCTTTGGGTATTGATTACATCTCAAAGTCTCTGAGAAATGGTCAAGGAGCTTTTTATTAAGGCCCATATACCATATTATTCATCCGACTTTTATGATATAGTATATATGAACTTTTAAAAATTCATGGGTTCTGCATTTTGTTTTTGGTTTTTTCACCCCCTTCACCCTGGGTTAGCTTTGTGCTTATTTGGCAAAACTTTAACTAGCGTGGCTTTTAACTTCCATAGACATAAAAAAGTAACTTAAAAAAACACAGGAGCCAAATAAATATATCATGAAAAATGTAGGCTTTAAAAAAATGACAGGTAGATATTTGCAGATAACTAGCCTTTTTAGTTGACTGTATAATTGTATCCGTGCAGCGAGGATGTTCTTCCCCAAAGGCAAACATGCTCCAGTTTATTTGGAATGAAAGTGCCATCGGAGGTGATCCTCTGAAACATTCCTCGGGACCCCAAGGTCTTTCCTATGGCCTCAAGTGTGTGGTTTTTAATCTAAGAAACTTAGCCACCGTTTCTCTTTCGTTTTCACTAAACTTTTGGGTGCCTCACTGTGCGCCTCACGGTATGAATGTTACTTTCTCTCTGTTTAAAGTGTTCAGATCACGTTTTAAGTCTAATGCGTATGGGGAAAAGCACACTTTGAATTGAGATTCTGATAGCATTAACTAAAGGTTATTTCCCAGCTCAACCAACATCAGTAAGATGATGTTGCAGTCCACAATCAATATGGATTCTTCATGAATACGTCTCGTGATCATTATCTGGTCCTGATGACAAGGAGTCCTGGTGGTGCTGAGGATTAGGCACTGGGCCTCTTGCTTCTGGATCTGCAGTGCAGACCCACCACTGCTCCGGAGAAAGATGACCTTCTCTACTTTCCTAAAGATTTCCAGGCTAGGGAATTCTATGGAGCGTCGCTTTGAGTCAGGAGCAACTCCGGGACAGGACGCTTGGTTCTGTTTGTTGGTTGTAGGACGAGGGGTACCTCTGGTCAGGGCGATGTGTGACACTAATGCTTACTGCTGAGCTAACCTACTTGGTATTATAGCAGAATGGACAGGGCATCGGAAGGTTGTCTGGGCTGGGTGACCATGAGCAACTTATTCATGTCTTGGTGACTCCGTTTCCCCTTTTGAAAAATGTGGCTCGTGCTGTTTTGGGGTTTTTTTCCCCCCCTACTTCAGACAGTTGCAGTGAGCATTTAGTGAGGTCATGCATGGAATGCTCTAAGCGCAGACCCTGCTGGAACACGGGGGGAATAATAGAGCGTCCACTTCTTTAGCTTTCTAAAGATTATCATGCTGTCACCTCAAAAATAACTCCGCAAAGTTGCGAACTCATACAAGCCTGTTCCATACAAATGAAACATGTCTGCTAACATGTCTTTTTGAGAAGCGGAGATGGCCACAACCATGCTCCCCCTTTGATTGTGGCTCAGTAGTTGTTTTTCTACCTCTGTGGAAGATGGAAGATGATGAGGGGTTATCAAGAGATGGGCGAAGAAAGGTCACCTAGGGAGATGATATACTCTTGGTTGGGTTGAAGAGCTAAGACACTTGTATTAAATCATAATCATGAAGCAGCACCTCAAACTTACTCCCCCCAAAAAACAAACTCACTGCCATTGAGTCAATGCTGACTCATGGTGACCTCTGCGGGTTTACAAGACAGTGACTTTACAGCACTAGAAAGCCCAGTCTTTCTCCCATGGAGCCTCTGGTGCCAACCATGTGGATTGGAACCCAATGCATAACTACTACAGCTCAGGGCTCCTTCCAAAGTTACCAAGCATTACCATATTCTGGGAGTTTGTCTATCTTCATAGCAGTCACATGGAATTGTAGTTAGGTGCTATCGAGTGGTTTCTAACCCATAGCAAGCCTCAAAATTATTGATATGTTCCTGATTTTAGCAATGGCGGAAGCTCATTTACCAAGGGCGCCTGTGTATATAGAATCATTGTTTGTAGACATCTGTTGAGAAACACATATGGACTCTCCTGAGCTATGTCACATCCGGAAATAAACAAGGTCATAAATCCATAGAGAGAGACTGTTAAATGCCCGGCTGTAAGGCACGTTTCTCCTTTCAGTGATATGGAGAGCCAGCCGTCAGGGGGAGGCGGGGGGGAGGCAGAGTAGGGAACTTTCTTGGCATCTTTAGATCCCTTAAAGAGATTTGTTATACAGCAAAGCAATACATCAGTAGCAACACAGATGCCTAATATAGAAAATCTAATATTATGGAACATTATAGATCTTGATTAGGGAGCAAATTAAACATGCCCTATGTGTTTATATAGGGGTTCAGTCCTTTACTACAAGTATGTTCTGATCAACACGACCTTCCTTTCCCAAGCGCGAGTTTAATCACGATCAGTCAGAATTGCATTCGGAGAACAGTGGTAAGTACACAGTACTAAAGTGACCTGTAAAGTGTCAATACATTGCCTACGTAGGTGGCTTGGCCATTCTGCAAGTTACATGAAGAAAGATGGCTCCCCATCAAAGAGTGTTCTGAGATGAAGCTTTATCTAGATCGGTGGTAGGAATTAGACGGTCATGGAGAGATTCCATTTTCAGTGGATTCTGTGGCTGGGATGCTAAATTAATTTTCCTCGTCCAGCTCATGGAGTTTCATCTGGTACATTAGAGGCCTTTAATCCGGCTGCCAAGAGGCACTTAGATTTGTACCACTTTGGTTCTCTGGCCTTATGCAGACCGACTAGAATCCCAGCAGCCTGTTCTTTATTCATGGCATCCAGATCTACTTTCCTTGTTGTTGAGAATACACGCAGTAAAGCAGGGGCCCTCAAACAATGGCCCACGGACTACATGCGGCCCGCTGAGGACATTTATCTGGCCCGCCGGATGTTTTTGCCCATTTTGGATTTTACTTTAAAATAAGACATGTACAATGTGCATAGGAATTTGTTCATAGTTCTTTTTAAAACGATAGCCGGCCCTCCAACGGTCTGAGGGACAGTGAACTGGCCCCTGTTGAAAAAGTTTGAGGACCCCTGCAGTAAAGCATACACCAGTCCAATGGTTTCTTTATGTGCCAGTTAGGGACTCGTGCCATTGTGTGAAATGTGACATTCTCCCCATGAAGTAGCTCTTCCCTCATTAACATAAGCCCACTGCCCTGCAAGCTTCCTGGAGCCACTTTGATCCCATGTAGATAGCTCTCAGAATAGCATAAAGCTCAAGGCAGAAATTCTTTTCTAGTGAAGCTAGAGAAGTGTTTGGTTTTGAAAAGACTTCAGGGGATATTCTTGGTTTAAGGATTAGGTATTAATCCTTAATACCTAATTATTAGGTAGACCTAATTATTAGTGTAGGGTAATAGATCTAGGGATTCATCAGGGAGTCCATGAGAATTGGAATTCTGTTCTGAATTTGCCCCTTATTGAGTAAATTTCTTCTATGGACAATTTGGTCAAAATGTTTAGTAGTAGTAGTAGTAGTGGACCATCTAGTGCTTCTGGTCTCATGGCAGAGCCAGGCAGCTGTGCCTAGAGGCTCCACATTAAATATCCTCCTTCTGTTGCTGTAGGATCCTTGGTGGCCAAGGGGGTTAAATGTTGTGATACCAACCCAACATTAGCAGTAGAAGGGACCAGCCACTGTACAAGGAGAAAGAGGCTTTTTCGTTACCATAAAGAGTTACCGTCTCTGAAACCCCCGGGGGCTTTGCTACCCTGCCCTATGTCGTCGCTAGGTGTTGGAATCTACTCAATGGCAGTGAGTTGGATTTGATTTTCTATCTCTATTTCTGACTCTCCTTCCTTCTCTGTTGCGAGACCAACGATTGGGCCTTGCTATCTTTTAAGAACCTGTGCACTGTGAAATGAACTGAGACGTAGAACAGAAACACAATACATATTATTAGGCCAATTAATTGGGATGCCCCATGAAACAGTGACCCTCAAACGCCAAACTTAGAAACCAAATCTCATGAGGTAAATGGTTGTACAGAGGTAGTCTGTTCGGCTACTCTTTGGGGTTGTAAATCTATCTGTCGTGCAACTTTACCAATTCAACTTTTTATTTCCAATTCAACTTTTTACAAATGTATAATTGATTGACGGCAATTAAAAGAATTGCCAGTGCTATTTCCACTACCATGAACTCTCCTTTTCTTCCTCTCATATTGGTTAGCTACTAATAAACTTGGTTCTCTGTGCATTTTCCATTTCTTGTTTTTTAATATGAGTAAGATGATCTATTTTGGCCCTTTTGTGATGGATTAACCTCCCTCAGCATAATGTCTTCTGGCTGCATCCATGTTGCAGCATATCTCAAAACATTATTTCTCTTACTGGAGGAGTAGTATCGCATTAGGCGCGTTTACCATTTTGCTGATCCATGCATCTGGATTGACGGGCATGTTGGTTGGTTTTGCCATCTTTGACTTTGGGAATAGCACTGCAGTTAGCACTGGTATACAAGTCTCTTCTTGAGTCTCTGCTTTCGGGTCTTTGGGTTATATACTAGAAGTAGAATTGTTGGGTAATATGGCACTTTCAGCATCTCTCTGGTAGCTAATGACACTGAGCATCTTTTCAGGTGTTTAATGGCCAGTGGAATTTCCTATTCGGTGAAGTGCCTGCTTAAATCCTTTCCATTTTATTGGTCTGAGTTTTTGGTGAGCCAGGTTATTTTTGGTTGTTTTGGGGGGTCCTATCTATTTATTTCAGCATTTAGTATTTATCCTTTTGTTGTTATGTTAGATGAATTATTCTTAAAAGTTGGGCCTGGCAGCCCTGTCCCTGCATTTTCTTCTAAGAGTTTTATTATTTTAATTTTTTGTATATCTGTGTGTGTGGCATGAGGCAAGGATCCTGTTTCATTTTTCTGCAAGTGGAAATTCAGTTTACTAAAAACATTTAAAAAATCAGTTGACTGGAAATGTGTAGGTTTACTCAATTCTATTCCATTGTATCTATCATTATATCAATGCCCGGCCATTTTGATTATTGAAGCTCTATAGTATGTTTTAACATCAGGAAATGTGAATCTTCTCTCTTAACATTTCTGTAGCTACTTGAGAACTCTTGCCATTCTATATAAATATGAGGACTTTCCCCCCCCCTAATTCTATAAAGAAGACTATTGGAATTTTGAAATGAGATTGTTGTATCTATGGATTACTTTCGGTAATATTGATAACTGAACAATATTGTCTTCTAATCCTTGAACATGGAACATTTTCCCTTTTATTTAAGTATCCATTAATCTTTTTCAGAAGTGCTTTATTTATTGTCTTTATTGTATAAGTCCTATATGTCTCTGCTGAGGTTTATTTCTAGCTATTTTATTCTCTTAGATGCTACTGTAAATGCAACTGTTTTCTTAATTTCCTTTCACATTTCTCATTACTGTTATGTAGAAACCCAACTGGTAGGTTTTCATTGGCCTTATACCCTGAAATTTTGCTAAATTTCTCTACTGGCTTTGGAAATTTTCTTGTGAACTTTTTGGGATTTTCTATAGACAGAGATCAACTTGAATACTGTGGACAAATGACAGAAATGTTACAAGGGCTTTTTGTTTGTTTGCTTGTTTTCCCAACTGCCCCTCCCCCAAAGTGCAGTATGCTAATTTTCTTAACAGCACCACCTCAAAGAATTATCATAGTCCTTTTTAAATTACCTCTCTGGGAGGAAATGTGAGATATATATATATATATATATATAACATGTTATTTGCATAAAAGATGATATTTAATGCTTGATGTGAGAGTCTTCTAACATTGAGACTGGCAACTGACGATGAAAACTTCTATTATCTTTTACAACAGAACCTTATGTTACATGAGTCTTGTGTTGTACTATATATGACTTCCCATAAGATTTCACTGATATGCTATGGGCATTTGTTCCTGATTTAGAATGATACTGTTAGAACCAGTGGGGCTGTAAGTGTAATTGGTCAAGCTATTTCACCGACAAAGAAAGACAATAAATTTCATGAAAGTTAAAGGTTTCTATCCTCATGATATGGCTAAGGGTAGGTGTAACCTGGAACCAGGTCATTAGATTTCCAGGCAAGTGCTCTTGGATTTCTATAGCCAAAGATGCTTAAGGTCATGTTTTACTCCAGCGTCTTCTTTTTGTAGAATTAAGGCCATATTTTGATACTGATACGATTCTTCCACCTGTATGACGAGGTAAAATGAGAAAACACAATTGGCATTCTTTTGCCTAGTAAGATTAAAAAGAAAAAGGAGTTGTGGTTGGATTGATCCCAACTCATGGCATTGCCATATATGCCACAGAGCAGTAGATCACCAGGCCTTTCCTCCTGGTGATAAACTTGAACCTTCAACCTTTCAGACAGGACTGGTACCTGGTAATAACTGATCACCTACTAAAGGCCAAGGACTAGAACCTTCTAGAACCTCATGTATTCCAGTTCTCATGTATGAATGGTATTATTACTAATCCTTGAGAAAAAGAAATTATGGCTCTATGAAACTAATTTTTTTTTTCATTTCCACAAAGTAAGATGCAAAGCCAAGATTTGAACCTCTAGTCTATTTGACTCTGAAGCCTCTGATTCTAACCACTACCCTCTGTTTCATTTCCCCTTGGTGTCCAGTCGGTATTGACTCTGCTCTAAGCAAAGCCCTGGCTCAGATCTCTCCTGCTTTTTCAGGAATGCCAGCTGAATGCAAAATCTGGAGCCCCCACCTTAAAATGCCCCGGTTTGAGGGTTGCCATCCCTCGTCATCTCTGCTCTCCAAACAGCTGCAGCAGCAGCGAGCTGTCTCTGTCAAGCACCTGCAGCGAGTATTCCAGTGGCTCCTCCTGCCCATGGCATGACGAGAAGACCCCCAGGAAAAGGGTAAGGAACCTCACAGTGAACCAGTTAAGCTTCGTATTCTCGTAGGGTGCGAGAAATACCAAGGAACTGACCTTTTGCTGAGTACCTGTTCATCTGTTCCTCACAGTCACCAGCTAGGGAGCTAGTATCCCCCCTTTCTGCAGAAGAGAAGACGTGTTCAGAAAGCCTGCTACTTGCCAAAGGTGGCACAGCCAGTAATGAGTAGAATGATGAGTTGGCCAATTGACTGCCATCTTGGGAGAGAGTTTAGGAAAAGAAGGTTTCCCTCCATCGCTTTGGAAGAGGCAGCCAATAACAGATTTATATCAATGGGAAGTTGGAGCCCACGCCCAATAGACCGGATCACCCTTCGGGCCTCCTCGGACATTTCTGTCAATTCTGCGGATTTTGTCCATTGCTGTGGTAGTCAGAGACTTGTTACTGCCTGCGGTACATCGTGAGCGAGGCCACCCAGCGAACCGTGTTTGACTAAGAAGTTCTCAAAATACTAGAGATATTTTAGTTTTGTTCGAGAAAACAAGAAGGGTAGTGGGTAGTGGAAACAGACTGTTGGGGAATACTATTGGTTTTGTAGGCATTTACTCCTCAAGAATAGCATGTATGGGTGGAGTTCTAAATTTAATTTTTAATTTAAATTTCATGGAGAAATTCCATGATCTTTCCATTTTACTTTTCCCCAAACTTCTTGTCAGCCCTCTATAAAATCCTATACCCCCATAAAACACCATTGATTGGAGTGCAGCATCGTAGAGTGAGCAATTACCATGTATAAGACAAACCAGCTTCAGCATGGTCCTTTACCATGTTTGTAAATAGCTGCTTCTGTCAGCTAAGGAGCCCTGGTGCTGTCAGATGCATGCTGGGTGTGTTGTTCTAACCCACCAGAGGGGAAAGATGAGGGACCAAAGATTTACAGTCCCAGAAACCTTAAAAAGGTTATGTTTAGTCCAAATTGACTCGATGGAAGGAGGTTTGTTGGTTGGTTGGTGACTCCCATCTGCCAATGGCCTTCCACAAGCCGAAGATCCTCCATTCTTTGAGCAACCATCTTTGCAAAGGGTTTTATTAACTCCCTAATCTTGGCAAAAAGCAAAAGTAAGAATGAAAACTCCCAATCACACTATCTGCAGAGCATTGTTTTCTATCATTTATATAAACTTAACAGAAACCAAACGCATCCGTAACTTCTAGAAAATAGGAGTGAAGTAGGAAGGTCGGTATTACCTGAAAAAGATCTCAAGCTTGAATTGTGAGCTTCTTCCCTGGGACTCAGACTCCTAATACAAAGTCTGGAGACGGGTGCATTTTCAAAATTGCTCCCACTAAGGACCATGGGAGACCTGACTGCTCCCTAAAAGATGAGCCGGGTTTCCTCTCTTTGTTGTTATGACGCCCTCCCAGAACCCTTTGCTCTGCTTTTTTCACTCTCACACTGCTCTCTCTCTCTCTCTCTCTCTGGTGTGTACAGGTGTGTGGCTCAAAATTTTCCACTATCCTGTAGATGCGAACACGTGTTAGCTCGCAGAGTCCCGGGGGAGGAGGGTGCATGCTAGTGTGGAAATGCTAACAAGAGCTATACTCTGAGCCAAGGTTGGTAAAGACTGAAACCCTAAGATCCCTCCCAGTGAAGTTCCCACATTCATCTTACAGCCTTCAAAAAAAAAAAAAAGAGGTCAGCTCCCACAGTCCACTCATTTCCTTATATTCTAGTGCGTTACGAAATTGTGTAAGTCCTCCTTAAGCCGTGGGTGCAAGGACTCCGTTTTGACACTGACTAACGGGGAGGGAAGAAGTGGAACTGAGCCTGACACTGCAGCAGTGTAGCGCCCTGAGTAGACGTGTGGACGCTGGAGTGAGGCTGCCTGAGGTTAGGCCTCTGTAAACTGAGATTTTTGGGTTGAGATCACACAAGCAGTCAGAGCAGGAGTGAGACATTTGGACTGCAGCGTTCTTGGCCCTTCCCACTCTGGTGCTTTTGAGACCGTTCACAAGTGAAATGAGAATGGCATCGTCTCCTTTACTGTGTTATTCTAAAAACAAAATTATTCCCTGTAATAAGTAACTTGTCTATAGCAGATGCTCAGAAAGTATGAGTGTCCTTTTTGGCCTGTTTGCTTTATTGCTGGTACAAATGAGAAAATATGAACTATCTGGTGAATGCAACTTTTTCCTATCTTTTCCTGTACACTTTCTAAACTAAATCTGACTTGACCTTTGGGAAAGTAGAAAATGCAGAGAAAAAAACCCAGTGGGGTCAAAGGAAGCTGTCTAAATTGCACTAAAGGCATAAGTGAAAAGCAAGCTTTCAGGAATTGATAGAATACCAATTTATGTGTTTCAACAAACTGCTGCTGCATTTAAGAACTCACTAGTCTATGCCAAGACATTTGGAAGACAGTCACTCGGTCAAGTCACTGGAAGAGGTCCATGTTTGTGCCAAGTCCAAAGGAAAGCAATCCAAAAGTATGTGGGCATTTTTTTAAACGAAATCATAATAACACTTGCAAGTAAAAATTTGCTGAAGATGATTCTAAAATGGTTGCAAAGGTTGCTGCCATCAATTCAAACAGGATTCAGAAAAGCATCTGGGATAGGGATTCAATTGATGAGATCAGATTGATCCTAGCTGAAAGCAGAGAACATCAAAAGATGGGTATGTGTCTGGTACTATGACAAAGCATCCGACTGTGTGTATCATAGAAAACCATGGGGAGCATTTTGAGGAGTGCAAATTTCAGAGCATCTCACAGTGCTCATACAGAACCTATACATACACTCAGAGGTCTCATTACAACAGAACAAGGAATACTACATAGTTTAAAATCAGGAAAGCGATTGTATGCTTTCAGCATGCTCACTTAGACTGTGTATTTAGTAAATAACCGGAAATTGGACTCTATGAAGACAAATGCAGCGTCAGGATTGGAGGAAGGCTCATTAGCAGCCTTCGGAATACCAAGAACACACCATTGCTTGCAGAAGCAAGCGTGGAAGCACTTGCTGATGACAGTCGTAGACTGCACCCTGCACCATGGATCACAGCTCAATAAAAAGAGAACCCAAATCCTCAGAACTCGATCAAAAGACAACATCATGATAATGGGGGGGGGGGGAATGAATTATCAAAGATTTCAAGTAAACACTCCTGGAAGCAACAATCAAGAAATCAAATGATGGGGGGTTTTTTTTAGGTCAATGTGGTGCAAAAAACTTCTTTCAAGTGTTGAAGAGCAAGGCTGTCGCTTTGAGGACTAAGGCGTGTTTGACCGTGGTATTTCAATCCCTTTAGCTGCATGTGAAAGCCGGGGACTGATGCACTTCCTTTGCACCATGGCGTTGGTGAAGACTATTGAAAGCACCATGGACTTGTGAGAAGAACAAACACATCTCTCTTAGAGGAAGTGCGACCAAAACGCTCCTTCGAAGAGAGATGGGTGAACGTTCCTCTCATGGACTTCAGACATGGTATCATGAGGCATTTCCCTGGGAAAGGCTCTCATAGTTGGTAAAGCAGATCTCAGAGGCTAAGGGAAAGAGTCAACTACATGGATTGACAGCGTGGCTGCAACAATGGACTCAAACATAGCAATTGTGAGGAGGGTGCACCACTGAGCAGAGTGTCGTAGTTTTGTACAGTAGAGGCTGGAAAGGACCGTCAAGCACCTAACCACAATAGTAAATCATGACTGTAAGTTTCTAACAACGAATGCCAGTTTTACATATGGAAGCAAGGAGATGTGTGTATGCTTACATCTAGGGAATTCAGATGATTTTTATATTCATTGCTTACTAAAGAAACTCATCAAGTTGCAGGTGATTCATCTACTACCTAATATTAGACCTGGATGGATCAAAAAGGTAGGCTAGGCAGATAAAATACCCAGACTCTCGACAACAAAGACTCAAAAAACGATCTAAGCTGAATCTGGATAGCAGCCCTCTAGACCTAAGTACCAAAGGGGAGGAATTTTTAAAATTTTATTGAAAGTAGTGATGGGAAGAAACTGAACAAAATAGTGACCACTGAGGCACATACATTTTCAATTGTCAACGAGCCTGCCATAGCATAGACATTCTGATTCATTGCAAGTAGCTTTCCCATCAGCGCAGGTACCAGGTAACTTAACCGGTCTCTCAGGATCACATGAGCACCCACACTGGTGACCGGTGACCAGAGGGGTGTGAGCTCCCTTCTTACTCCGTAGCATCTCCTAGTGACCAGGCCCTGGCCCCTCCCACTGTCACTAGTTCTCTACGACTCCTTTTTTTTTTTTTTTTACTTTTTCCCTTTCCTAGTTCCTCCCTCTTCCACTTTTTTCCCTCTTTATTTCCCTTCCCCCTTTCTTGTAGACACGACAGAACAGGTGCCCGATCACCTCCGTGGTCTTTTATGGCCACGGTTGGCGTTATGTGCTCCCCCATCATGTTTCACTGCTAGATCTTGTGCCAGGGCTGTGCTGCGCTATTTATCCCTAAATCTTCCTTCTTTGCCTCCCTTGTTTTCCCTTTTTCTTTTCTGGCTAGCCTCCACTTTTCCCCACTTTCTTTGCTTTGCTTTCTCCCGAGCAGGAAGCGCCTCCGCCCACACCCCTCCCCACCCTCCCTCCCCCTTAGTGAGCAGGAGCTGCCTCTACAGCCTCTGTGGTCAGTGGCGTGCACTCCACGAACCAAGCACCACGTGCCAACCACAGCCGTCTTTGACAGCTAGCGCTTGTGCTATGGTGTGTTTTTGTTTCATTTTCTTTTTTCCCTCGCCTCCCCCACCCCCAACTCATTGTTTTCTTTTCTATTTCTTCTTCTAGGCCTCCTTCCCCACCTTTCATCCTCCCCTTTGTAATAACCGCAACTACTAGTTGTAATAAAATCATCAGTGATGCAGTTATAGAACTTTCTTTTTTTTTCCAATTTCTTTTTTTAAATTTTTTAAAAATCATTTTATTAGGGGCTCATACAACTCTTATCAGAATCCATACATACATCAGCTCTGTAAAGCACATTTGTACATTCATTGCCCTCATCATTCTCAAAACATTTGCTCTCCACTTAAGCCCCTGGCATTAGGTCCTCATTTTGCCCCTCCCTCCCCGCCCCCCCCTCCCTCATGAGCCCTTGATAATTTATAAATTATTATTTTGTCATATCTTGCCCTGTCCGACGTCTCCCTTCACCCACTTTTCTGTTTTCCATCCCCCAGGAGGGGGTCACATATAGTTCCTTATAACAGGTTCCTTCTTTCCAACCCACTCTCCCTCTACCCTCCCAGTATCGCCACTCACACCACTGGTCCTTAAGGAATCATCCGCCCTGGATTCCCTGTGTTTCCAGTTCCTATCTGTACCAGTGTACATCCTCTGGTCCAGCCAGACTTGCAAGGTAGAATTCAGATCATGATAGTGGGGGTGGGGAGGAAACATTTAGGAACTAGAGGAAAGTTGTGTTTTCCATCATTGCTACATCGCACCCTGACTGGCTCGTCTCCTCCCCGAGATTCCTCTGCAAGGGGACCTCCAGTGGCCTACAAATGGGCTTTGGGTCTCCACTCCACACTCCTCACATCATTCACTATGGTAAGATTTTTTTTGTTCTGATGATGCCTTATACCTGATCCCTTCGACACCCCGGGATTGCATAGGCTGGTTTGCTTTTTCCATGTGGGCTTTGTTGCTTCTGAGCTTGATGGCCGCTTGATTACCTTCAAGCCTTTAAGCCCCCAGACGCTATACTTTTTGATAGCCGGGCACCATCAGCTTTCTTCGCCACATTTGCTTATGCACCCATTTGTCTTCAGTGATCCGTTCTACACCTCGTGATCACACAGGCTGATATGTTCTTCCATGTGGGCTTTGTTGCTTCCAGTTATAGAACTTTCAAGTGAAGTGGAAGTCAAGATAATATCAAGTTAGGTTGGACCTTTGTACTTAGCAAAATGTTAGTAAATTACAGAGTAGCCGAAAATAAAATTAATAAATGTCCTCATGAAATTTTTAAAAAGAAAATCATCAAATCTCATAATCATAAACCAGCAGCAAAAGGGGAAATGATAATAACATCGATCAACAAAATTAACTCAGCTCGTAAAGTATATAGAGCAAACTCACCATCAACATGACACCCCATAAAAAAAAAGAACAAAATGACAGCAATAAATCAGACTGGACAATGAACAAGGAAGACCAGAGAAAAGCGGATGCATTGTAATGATAATGTTGAAAGTGCCATGAACTGCCAGAAGAACAAACCGATCTGTTACGAAAGATAAACAGCCAGAATACGCCTTAGAAGACCGGACGGCACGACCTCATCTCATAATGTTGGCCCTCTCAATAGGAGGAAGTAGAGCCTTGTAAAGGGCATCACACCTGATGAAGTAGAGGGCCAGAGGAAAAGAAGTCAACCTTGACAAGATGGAGCGACAGAGCGACAGTGGGCTCCAACATACAAATTGTGAGGCTGGTGTCAGACCCAGCGGTGTTTGACTCATTTGTACAAGTGGCTATTGGGTGCTGTCAAACTGGTTCCCACCCAAAGAGACTTGTGCACAACAGAACAAAATACTGCCTGATCCTGTACCTTACTGCCCTAGATCCTTATCCACTGTATTACTCCCACGTAGGAATCACTTCCTCCACTTTTTCCTAAGATAAACCCGTCTATTTTTCAAGGACTAGATAAACCAAAACTAAACTCACTGCCATTGAGTTGATTGAGACTTAAGCAGCCCTGTAGTTGAAGCCTACTATAAGTAGACGTATCCTAGGCTACCCTCAGTGCCATTGAGTCCATTTTGATTTCTGGTGACCCTGTAGGACAGAGTAGAACTGGCCCAGTGGGTTTCTGAGACTGTAAGTCTTTACAGGAGTAGAAAGCCTTGTCTTTCTCCCTTAGAGCAGCTGATGGTTTTGAACTGGTGACCTTATAATTAGCAGCCCAACTCGTAACCACTACACCATCAAGGCTCCTAATTGGGACCATACAACCTCATTTTTCTCCCACAGAATAATGGCTTATGGGTTTGAAGCACCAACAGTCCAACGCTTAATCCCCGGTGCCACCAGGATGACTTCCATTTTTTAGGGAATGCACAAAAAGCTCATGCCTGTTGAATTAATTCTGACTCGTAGTGACCCTATAGGACAGAGTAGAACTGCCCTGTGAGTTTCTGAGACACTAACTCTTTACAGGAGCTGAAAACCCCGTCTTTCTCTGTGGAGCAGCTAGTGGTTTCGAACCGCCGAACTCATGGATCCGAGCCCTTGCAGATCGTACCCATTCTGCCAGCAGGCCTCCTAGGGACTATGTATGTTTTAGAGAAAACAAACAAACGTGTCTCATTTGTCTTTCCTGATTTCTTTTTTCTTTCCTCTGAATTCCCAGAATATCTCCTACTTGCTGCATTTGTATTTCCCATTGGCTTCTTGGACTTATAATTGTTTGTGCCCAAGTCTTCTCTCTCCCCTGCTGGCCTGTGAGCTTCCAGAGGGCAAGGCTCTTACCTTCAACAGAGCTCCTTCGAAGTAGTATAGGATCCGACCAAGTACATAAATGGTTACTGCATTGTTTATGAATTACAGTGAACCCTTGTTTATCGCGGTTCATCGGTTCTAGACCCTACCGTGATAAATGAAATTCCATGAAGTAGGATTCCTTAGTTGTAAATCAAATATTTTCATAGTTAGAGCATAGAGGACATGAAAAAATACCCTTTAGTCACCATGACACTCGTATTACCCAATTTATTAAACGAAAAAGGGAAAATACAGTAAAACATTTTGGACGTTACAATGATCATTTATTATTTATGATATTATTTATGGCATCAAGCATGTACAGTATGAGCCAATCAGTGGCAGTCATGACAGAGCATGCGCTGTTCCGCCAAAACCTCGATAGAGTGAAGCCGCGGATGTCGAAGGGCGAAGTGGCGAGGGTGCACTGTACTTAGCATACGCATTTAGATGTGATTACACACCAACTACTGTACCTCTAAGATGAAGTCTAACTTAGGTCTAGTTATGAACACTTTCTTTTACATATTTGTGATGCACATGGTTCAACCTGTCTTGATATCTACTCCTCTTTCTCCCCCTCCCGCCCCCAGCAATCATCACAAAACTGGGCTAAAAGGCTCTGTATCGGCTCCTCACTCCCAAGTGGCATGGCCAGCATAGCAGACGAACTACCTCTGACGCGTGTCAAGGAAAGCCACATTTTGGAGGGCCTCCGGAAGCTACAGAAGCGAAATGTGTTCCTCGAACCCCCTTCCGTGATAACCAAATGGGGTTATAAAGATTGTATGAACTCCAACGAAGGAATATATTCCCCAGGAATTAAGGGTAGCGGCCCCAGCGAGTGCCCCCCCTGCCAGCCAGCTGACACGGGGAGCCCCTGCACAGCATGGCACAAGGCGTTTGTTGACGACACAGATGCCCACGATGACGCTGATGAAGAATCTTCGTCCTTGGCAGTGCTCCCAGCCCTTCCAAATCAGGGCTGTAGGCTGCACGGTGGCACATTGACCCAGAGTGTTTCTGACAGTCTCCTGGGCTGGGAGCTGAGAGGAAACCCCTTTTGGGAAGGCACTGCCTCCGTGTGTCCCCGGGAAAGGCCTGAGAAGTTGAGCATCTGGGTAAGCAACTGTCCTTCAGAGGGATGTGCCCCCAGGTTGGGCCCCAGGTTGCAGGTGCCTCCCTTCCGGAGGGTGAGAGACCAGCCTCAGCGGGGTTCCCTAGCTCTGAGCCCCCCGCTCTCGGACACCGACGACAATGAGACCCTGGATGAGTTGCACATTGACAGCAGTGATGAGCAAAGCCCTTCGGACTTGTCCGCCACTGCTGAGACCGACAAGTCCCTGGAGAACCCGGACCTCCCCCTTGGACTCGGAAAGTGTCCATTTGCGTCTCCCGATGAGAAGGCGAGACAAGGACCCGTCGACTTAGAGAACAGACCAAAGACATTTCGTGCCATGACACAGCAAACGGTTGTCAAAAGGACTTCTTCGGCAGAGTGCACGACTGTCATCTTTGATGCGGAAGATGGCGAGCCCATTGCGCTCGGCTCTCGCCAGGCCGGACTTGTCACGGTGACTGGAAAGGACATGTCCATCAGGCAGGTCTCTTCTGGACCCACCGCCGACCACACTGAAATTTTACCTCAGGGAATTGTCCTGCAGCCAGGACCGGATGCAAGGGACTACGCTTTCTTGGAGATATCTGCAGAGGAAATGGAGACAAACATTCCGAAAGATAATACAGATGCTGTCCCCCTGGACCTCCCAGCATCTCTCAGCCCCAGGACAGTCACGCAGAAGAATGCTCAACGACAAAAGTTGGCCAGACCAACATACAATATGTCATGGCAGAATCATTCCCGGTCTGCAGTGCCCACGGGTATCCAGCAAAAGCAAAGTCTGACGAAACTACCTGCCAGGGGGACGTCTTCATCTCAGCAATCAGAAAGAATGGAGCCGGAAGCCGCCACCAGGGTCCCCTCATCTGACCCACTGACTCTTGAAAAATCACCAGCCTGTGCTCCTGGGAGACTCCCACAGTTCCGGAAAACCGAGGGCTCAGCACAAGTCTTTGATTTACGACCAGACTCATACATTCCCAAGCTCCTCACCCAGCTTCCTCACAGCTCAAAGATGCCCAGCAGGAGGGACTGGTCTCAGTGGTCCAGGAGCCAGATTCCGGGGTCACGGTTGCTGCCAAGGTCCCCCATAGAGCCAAGTGACGACCGAGAGCCCCCCACGAGAGATGCGCACTCTGACTCGGGGCCAGATGCAGGAGCTAAGCCCCCACCAGCCCCTCCAGGCAGGTCATTGTCACTACTGATCAGACCCAGTTACGACCACCCGTCACCCCTTTCATCTGCCACGTCTGAAACCAGGGTCCCCAATAAAGCATCTAAGAAGATACTCAAACCCAAAGTATTTCCCACTCCAGTCATTGCTCCTCCTCAGGCTGTGACAGACATTCAGGGGAAGAAACCTTCTATGGCCTTCAAAAAGCCTGTCTTCACTAACCTTCTGCCTTCCACAGAAACCGGGATTCGCACCAGATGCCCCAGCCATCCCCCCTGCAGCTCATTTTCAGTGAGGGCACCTGGACCTCTAAATCCCTCTCCAAAGAGAGGTGTCCCACGGACCTCTCCGCACCAAACTCTTGGGACCACACACATGGACACAGGACTAGGGACTCCCAAGAATTGTCCCTCAACCTGTGAGGCACTGGAAACCCTGTCCTCTAAGAGTGAACCTCCAGGAAGAAAGGGACAATTGAACCCCAGTGTCCCCACATCCCCCAAGTCTTCCTCTTTAGGGCAAAATGAGTCACCATCTTCTCAGGTTCCCAGTATCCCATCATCAGCATCATCACCATCACCGTCACCGTCACCATCCTCCCACAAAAACAGTCATCCCCGACACAGTCATCCAAACCCTCATGAAAATGGACTGAACTCTGAGCTCCCAATGGGACTCAGCGTTCTCCTAAACCCTCCCCAGTTGCTCAGGAAAAGCTCTCCGGTGTCAGGGAAACAGGAGAAAGACAGTCTAAATGCAGCGTCTAAGAGCTCAGGGGCTGCGAGTAAGGCGAGGCAAGATGGACAGAGCCCAAGGAGTAGGGTGGCCGCCGAGGAGGAAACAAGCAAGGTGGATCTGGGTCCACAATCAAAAGACAACTTCGCGGCTGGGCTTTCCCTGGAAACGGTCCTACCAGCCTCACTGGAGAACTGCCTCCCTGGGGCTGATGGGAGGAACAGAATGGGCAACAAATTGGTGAAAAGATCCCTGTCTTCCAGCAAGCCACACCTGAAACCAGCTCTGGGCATGAACGGAGCCAAAGCCCGCAGCCAGAGTTTCAGCACCCACTCAGGAGACAAGCCTTCCCCCGCCCCCATGGAAGGGTCCAGCAAAGTCCGAACTCAGATAATCACCAATACTGCCGAGAGAGGCAGCTCCCTCACCCGGCAGAACTCCTTCATGGAAGGCCTGCCCAGCAAGCCCCCTGTGGCACCAGGTCCCGAGAGTCTTCCCAATGCTGGGCGGCCCCTGGGGTCCCCCTCCTATAGGCAGGGGTCTCTGGGGAGCCCTGGAAGCTCCAGCAGCCAGCAGGGTGGTCCAAGAAAGTTGCCTTTGAGGATTCTTCCAGAACCCGAAGGGCATCTCAACCCACCTGGGATGGAAGACCAGCGGACGGACACCCAGGGAGAATGTCCCGGAGGGATTGTGCCGGCAGGAGCGGGTAGCAACCACTGCAGGTGCCCGTCTACCCCAACAGACTGCCCTCATGTCCTGCCAAGCCCAGAGAGGTTGCAGTGCCCCAGTGGGTTTGAAACAAACAGGATACCCCATCTAGAGACGTCTGGAAGGCATCCAGAGGCCTCTACCACCAGGCCTGATGTTGTGAGCCCAGAAGCTCCCCTCTCACCCACCATTGAAGAAAAGGTCATGCTGTGCATACAGGAGAATGTGGAAAAGGGCCAAGGGCGAACACGGCCCACGTCTGTGGAAGCCAAGCAGAAGCCGGGGCCTTCTTTTGCCAGCTGGTTTGGGTTTCGGAGAAGTAGGCTTCCAGCCCTGAGTAGCAGGAAAGTGGAGGCCCCTAAACCCAACGTGGGAAGGAAAGACGCGAAAGGCTTGGGGTTGGGAAGCAAACAGCTCAGATCGGAGAGGAAAAAGGAAAGGAAGAAACCCGAACTGCAGGGTGAGATCGAACACGGGCTCAACGGGGCCACCGAGGCAGCGGATGGCCTGGGCGTTAGTTTACCAAGGCACCACAGCCTGAAGACCCCACAAGACACGTACCACCCAGTCACGTGTGAACTGAGACATGGACCCGGGACGTGTCCGCCCAAAGATGCCTTCATGACGGAACTTTTGAACAGGTAACTCACTGGAGAAAAGAGGCGTGATGTAGCGGGGGTGCGGGTGGGGTTGCTCTGGGAAATACGGTTCTTTGCTCCCTGCATGCAGTTCCATGCCGCCAGGCAAGCTTGTTTTTCATACCAGCAAAAATGCATCGTATCACCCTTTCATCCATTAGCCAGAGTTTAAATAGCAAAATAAAAGTTAGCAGTAAAATGATCATTTAGTGCATGTGACTTGGTTAACCAAACCAATGGGCTTTGAAGTTAAAGAATGGAAAATATTATCAAGGTTGCTAGAAATTCAACCTACACTTTGGAACCATGAATGCATCCACATGGCATGAAATAAATGGAGGAAAATTACACATATGTTTTTAAAGGATGTTGGTCTCAAGCAAAAGGTCTATTTAGAAAGTTCCCAGAGATAATTACCTTTCTTGCTGATCTGACGCCGGAAATGTATTTAGCAGTCAATTTATAATAGTTTTTATTTCTCCTCCTCCTCCTGATCATATAAATAAGTTAATAAATTCCAAAATAAAACACTCCCGGCAATCAAGTCCATGCCGAGACATGGCAACCCTACAGGGTAAGCTAGAATTTGAGAATTCCCGAGACTGTAAATCTTCTTTCTCCGCGGAATTACTGGATTATCAAGGCTAAATCGACATACGTATTAGCTAGACCATCCGGTGAAGATCTGATCAAGCGTTACCACTCAGTGATCTAAACACAAAGGTTTACTACGAACATTCAAGAATTGGGAGAAGTCCAGGGCTTGAAGAAAAGCCATGTAATTTATCAGAGGAATTACTTTCTACCTGCAGAGTTGACCAGAAAGCCATTCATTCAGCAGGAAGTGGATCAAACAATGTTTCCTTCAGGACTGAGTTACAGGGCAGTTCCCAGGGCGCCTGTCTTCTTAGCAGCAACACCAGCTCTCGCGGAAACCATAAGAAAAACATGAAAGCCAAAGGCGATGTGGAAACACCGGAAGACTCCCTGGTAAGTGCTCTGCCATTCTGGTTATAATTGGTAGGTTCTGAGATAATCTCATTGGATTTTTTCCCCCTGCCCTTTGATGCTAAAGATGCCTGGCAAGAGAGTGGGAGGGAAGAGAGAGAGAGCGAGCGAGCTGATGAGAGCCATGGGAGGGAGACAGCAGGAAGATGGGAGTGGCCATGGCTCCACCCAGCACTGCAACTCAAGGATGTTTAGTCCGATGGTATAAGCACAGGACAATGATGCCACCGGTGTTATCTTAAAATTACACCCTTGTGCTGGAAATTTGATTGTCACTTCCAACATTACCAGCAATAACAACAAAAGAATGAACATTTTTCTCTATTTGTTTGTTCATATTGGGGTTTATTGCAGATGTATTTTGTGACCCTCTTGCACTTTTGTTCAGTGTTTTCCTGTTCTTCAGTATATGATGAACCTATAGGGACAGCAAGTAGAATAAGGGTGTTGGGTTTTTTTATCGGGGGAGCGGTTCAAGAGAGCCAATGGCGAGGAGTTCAATAAGGAAGAGAATGTTTTGAAACTGGTTGTGGTAGCAATTGTACAGTAGTGCTTGATGTGATTGAACCATGGAACAATATGATATCTATTAACTCCCAATGAAATGGTTTGGGGGAAAAAATATTTGAGAAACTATTTAACACAACATTGACTATTTTTGATGCTTTGATGTAAACATTGTTTAGTTTTTGTTTTGTTTTTATCATTTTATTGGGGGCTTGTACAATTCTTATCACAATCCATACATACATCCATTGTGTCAAGCACATATGTACATTTGTTGCCATCATCATTC
>NW_022103912.1:9291141-9310157 GCF_000313985.2 Echinops telfairi | reverse complement strand
AGCTAGATGGCCGCTTGTTTATCTTCAAGCCTTTAAGACCCCAGATGCTATATCTTTTGATAGCCAGGCACCATCAGCTTTCTTCACAGCATTTGCTTATGCACACGTTTGTCTTCAGTGATCATGTCCGGAAGGTGGGCACCCACTGATATGATTTTTTGTTCTTTGATGCCTGATAACTGGTCCCTTCTACACCTCGTGGTCAGACAGGCTGGTGTGCTTCTTCCATGTGGGCTTTGATGCCTCTCAGCTAAATGGCCGCTTGTCTATCTTCAAGCCTTTAAGACCCCAGATGCTATATCTTTTGATAGCCAGGCACCATCAGCTTTCTTTACCACATTTGCTTATGCACATATTTTTCTTCAGCGATTGTGTCAGGAAGGTGTGCATCATGAAATGCCATTGTTTAGTTTTTAATCGAAGTTGGATGTACTACGTAGTTCATCCTCTGCCAGACAGAAGGCGTTAGGACTAAACATTTGGGGGAGGGGGGCAACTTGTCATCTAACAGTTTCATGAGAAGGGCCCAAACTCAGAGAATTGATTTCCTTTGAAAACATCTTTGCTTGTGTGTTCATGTGTTGGGGAGGGGAGGGGTTTACATTTTCTTGGAACTACATTCAACTAATACTTTGCTTTAAATTTGCCTTCAATTATATTTACTCTCCTGTATCAATTTTATACTTGCATAATTGTGGATGTTCATTTTTCCTTTTAGTGAGTTTTCTCTTACTTAAAGCCAAACAAAAATCTCTACAGAATTATTGTGTCTATCTCTTTTTGTATCCTAATGAAAGCAATTATAAAATATAGTCCCAGATACCAATTTCTGAGGGAAAACTTCACTGATAAAGTCCAGCATACTGTTTTTACTGGAGTGCTTCAAGAAGAGAAGATATTTGAAAAATTAACCCTGATAGTTATTAGTTAGTAATTCTCAGTTATAATTAATTATTGATGCATTCCTTAGATTAGAGTTTCACAGACATACTTTCTTTTTATTATCATTATTAATTTTATTTTATTGGGGGCTCTTACAGCTCTTTTTTTAAAATCATTTTATTAGGGGCACATAAAACTCATTACAATCCATACATACTTCAATTGTGTAAAGCACATTTGTACATTCATTGCCCTCATCATTCTCAAAACATTTGCTCTCCACTTAAGCCCCTGGCATCAGCTCCTCATTTTCCCTCCCTTCTCCCACTCCCTCATGAACCCTTGATCATTGATTGCAGACATACTTTCATTTGAGACAAATGCACATACATTTGTTTGTTTGTTTTTAAATCAAAGAGTCTTTAAATTCAAAACCTATAAGGTCATTTCTCAAACTCCCTGAAATACAGACGTTGTTATTGTTGTTGGGGGGGGGTGCATCTTTTTTTTTTGTTCCTGTGTAAGGGGGTTCGGTTTACCCTCACCCTACATTTTTGCCCTGGGCTTCCTTGATCTTATTCTTTTTCTGAAGACGTAGATGTCCCCTGAATTATAAAACCACAAATTATAAGTATATCTAAGACTGCCCTTGTAATGTCCCTGGGAGGAAAGAGAGGATGGACGTGTGGAAATGTGCAATGTGCTGGAAATTCAATCCAGCTGATCGCAATCGTTGATAGCATAGCAAGGGCCTCTTATCAGAGGCATTGACTTTAGCTATGTCCCATTAATATGCTTCTGACAGCTGGGGAGGTATCTTCACTGTACAGACACATCATGAAAACAAAAAAAAACCCTATGTCAGCTGTTACCATTTCAGTGTGACTGTTGTCTTACTTCCTAATGCTGAAGTAATTTGCCAGATTCTCTCTCTCTCTCTCTCTCTTTCTCTCTCTCTCCTTTCAGAATGCCTATAAGAGGCACTCTTACTTTCGCCTATAAATAACAGATCAGAGATGCTGTAAGCAGCTCCCAACATACATAACCAATTGGTGTATGTCACTGCTTCTGGTTAGCTGCAAGACCAAATTAGTCTTGCTGGAAGCGTTCCTTACAGAGGCGTGCTATTCGCCAGGTTAGCTGGCCGTTTCTTTGCAAGTAAAATGCACTCTTTTGGTTTATGTGTTTCATGTTTGTCTTCATCGGTGCAGACTAGCCTGAAGCTACTAACTTCAGAAAAGGACACTGTCGTTGTCTCCCACAGGACTAGTAAAGATTAGCCAGAAAAACCAATTGGTTGTGTGGTATCAGCCTAGATAGGAGGGGGAGATGCTAAATAAGATGCATTCTAATGCTAGGCATAATGCTGTGGATGCCCATGAACCTTTTAAAATTCAAAATGTAATGGGCTTTTTCACCCCCAGGGCTCAAGGTACGATCTGTTATCTGCACGTGTTCATGTATGTCTTAACAACACGTTCTTGTGGCAGTCACTGCAGATGCAAACAACAGCTCGGTGGGATGCATTACATATCACAGCACTTCCAAACTAGACCACTACTCATATTGCAACAAAATATTAGTATTCCACCATCCTTAACCCTTTAAAAACTAAAACTATACCGATGAGGGCTCTAAGGCATTTAAATCTATGACAACAAGCATAGCAGGGTTTTTTCCACATACAGAACATCCATGTGGATAGCAGAACTCCACTTAGTGCACCCGTGACTGCATATCCATTTTGGCATTGTAAGATGCATTCTAAAATACGTGCAAAAGCCTCATTAGTGCTTTGCTGAATTAAACATCTTTTCTCTTCTCAGATCCTTCATTATAGTCTTATGTCCCCATTTATACCATTATTTGTAAACCACTCAGCTCTAATTTTTGTGTAATTTAGACAAGGGCCATATTACTTTGTACCTTTATTTAAATGATGTCAAATAGTCATAAGATGGGAGAAAGACATTCCCTAACAGGATTGCGCTGGTATTAAGTAAATAAGTGAGGAAGAGGTGTGCTTGGTTTTGCTACATGTTATAAATCCTTGCCTCCTACAGATTTAGAGAATTTTCTGAAAGGAGAAGTCTCAGAGGAAGACAGTGCCAGGCTCTGATTTGACTATCTGGGTACAAAAATAAAACCATTAACAAAATTAACGAGACCATATACCTTCATTATGCAGTAGAAAGAAATGGCCATTTTAATATGGGCATTTTAATTTAAATTATGGGTACTCTCTTCACCTAGTGTTACATAGTCTGGAAAAAAAAACCATATGCTAATTAAAAAGCATCAAATACTGTCCCATTAAAATAGTGCTTTGGTGATGAAATAGCATAAAATACTACAATAATTACATAAATTGTTATCATCTTATTAAGTTCTGCAAAACGTTATAATTTCAACTTCCTTAATTGAATAGTACTGTTCTAAATGCTACTTTGATGCTAATAAGAACCTTGCATATATTGCCTTCCTGTTGGAAAGATTTCTCTAAATGACTTGGAAAGTAACACCTTCCAGAATGTTCCCTCCAAGGACCACTTCCTGTCTCACCTGGGTTTGGTTTCTTCCTTACCTTTTAAATGAAGTGTGACATCAAACCCTGATTCCCTTGGGAAACTCGTAGTGGGAGGGTGATTCAAAGAAGAACAGGTACAGAATCCTGAATGAAGTATCTACAAACACTGAATGTAATACTCATATCTGTGTTTGGATTAGTCAGTGGTCTGGTATTCTCTCTCTGTCTGCCTGTTGTCTTCCATAATCTCATTCCTTCTTGCCCTTTCTCATGATAGGGATTCCTAGGATACATTCGATGCTCAACAAGTCAATTCCATCGAGTAGATTCTAACGCCTAGCTCCCCTGCAGGACAGGGTAGAACTTCCCCCATGGGTTTCCAAGACTAATCCTGCTCTCTGAGCAGCCAGTGGTTTTGAACTGCCAACCTCGTGGCTAGCAGTACAGCTAGTAACCAGCTATGCCACTGGGGCTCCTAAAAACCCATGGCCATTGAGTTGACTCAGACTCAGAGCGACCCCATAGGATAGAGTAGAAGAGCTCTTATGGGTTTCCAAGCCTGTAACACATCATTGTTGTTGGCGTTGTTGTTGTTATTGTTGTTGGGTGTAAATCTTTACAGCAGTAAAAAGCCTAATCTTCCTCCCTGAGATCAGCTGGCAGTTTCGAACAGCTGACGTGTTAGTTAGCAGTGGAATGCGTCCTCCACTGCGATTCCTGGGCTCCTTGGGGGCAGTGACATTTAATGGCTACCTATTAGAGGCTGGTATTTGACGCACTTCTTGACGTCAACTGCAGAGCTCCAAAGTAGTTAAATGTGCGGCACTAGAGCACATGCAAAGTCCCGATGAGGGAAATCACCCAAGGACCCCCCACAGTGGTTGCTGGTTAATCATCTAGTAATTCTTACTCAGTATGACATGCCTGACATTGACTGGTGCCCATTCCTGGTAGAGCAGTGGCTGAGGAAATTGTAACATGTTAACCACCAGACTTTTGTGAGCCAGATGCTCACCCAACTTCCCCTGGGCTTTGCCACCGCTCTCATTCTTTGCAAGGCTTCGCCATGGGTGGGTCGTCCCACGTGTGTCTGTCTTTGGCAAATTGTCCATCCCAAGCTGGCAGCTCCCTACCACCCACGAAGGTCCTGCAGCCTCCTACCAACACTTAGCCATGCGGTGATCAAGAATGAAAATTAATTTCCATTTCAGCCTATGAAAAATATAATTAGCAAGGGGAATCTGCTGCCAAAATAAATTATGCCCCTCATTTCCATAGGCAAATGTTTTTTCTAATTACTCACCACTTTGCATTGAAATCTATTTGTATGCATAATTCGAGTTGGCAGTTGTGCTGTTGTAGGGCACTCCCCATTTTCCATTCCTTTGTGTCCTTGTCATCTAGTCCCTTCACGTTCAAAATCACGCCTTCCTAGACCAGGTGCCTCTGCTCCCTTAGGAGAGCTGGGACAACTAGAGGCTTTGCTGCAAACCCTATCCCTCTGATTAGAAATCACATTTAGAATGAGCTATTAAGTGTGTGTTACCCTGGCACGTAGCACCCAAGGAACTAATGACTAGCAGTACACAGGGGCGTCAGTTTTCATTCTTAACGATCCTTAGAGAAAGGTCGTAGTTAAGTTTCATTGATGGGTTGGAGAGCAAGTACAGAAAAAAATCCAGCTTGAAAAAATAAAACCACATGGAAAATGCATGCTGTTCTTACATAAAGGTAGCGTTTATGTCTATTTGGAAAACTGCCTACCTATTGGAGTGCTAGACACTGGAGATGGTGTGGAAAAGATGGCTGTGGTGACGTGGGGCACTCTGACAAACTGAGTGATAGCAAGGAATAGGGGGCAGGAGTTCCCACGTTGACACTAAGGGCCCGTGGGACTTGAAGGAGTCCTGCAGGCATAGGGATTGGTGACGTCAGCAGCTCAAGACCCCCAGCTGCTCTGCTGGAGATAGAGGAGGATTTGCAACCGCCTCAAGAGTTACTCTCAGAATCCCACCTGGGCAGTGCTACACGTGCTGCAGGCTGTTGGTCAGAATTGACTCCGGTAGTAAGCTGGGACTTCTAAACGGACCGCTGACCCTTTCAGAGCCGCTTTTCCCTGGATTTGCAAGATGGAGAATATTGTCCTCATTATTTGATTCTTGAGAATTTCACAGGCTGCTGGAGGAGGTGATGATTCACCCCCCAGCCCAGCAGGTTAGCAGGGCACCTCCTCACGTTTGAACATGGGTAAATTTAGATCCACCCAAAGGAAATGCTATTTTGCATAACAGGTGGGGAAGATATAGAACATATTTCACGGAGATCTGGAAATACAGATTTAGTGGCTGTTTCTGTACATGAGGATAGAAGGCTCCCACTTGGCTATTAATGGAAATGAAGGTGTCGGGTGTCTCCGGTTTTTCATCCTGTCTCACACCATTCCCTGGGCTTGATGAGCCCGGAAGGCAGAGAAGTAGCCCTGCTCATGCGCATCCGACTTTTCCTCACCCCCCTCCCTGAACGTGTCCTGCTAGAAACAGCCTTGGTTGATAAAGACTCATTCCCCCATTCCTGAACGTTCTTCCTGTGGAGAGAGGAGATTGCCAGAAATTGCCCACAGAGCAAGAGCTAATGGAGAAAGAACATCATGAAGCCTGAACTGCGAAGAGGCAATCCTTCCTTTCTCCGTTGAGAGCTGAGGTAGCCAGTTCCAATCCCTCTTGTGTTCGCCATCCTCGGGCTTTCAGCGTGGTACACATTAAGTACCACTTACACTCTGACAATGCATTAAATAAGAAAAATTGGAGGTAAAGCGTAGAAAGGGCAATCGAGCTCAAGGTCAGCATGCAGCTGTGTGTGGCTTTGGGAGTGTAAAACAGTGGTTTCTTAACATTCCGTCCAAGCACCAGAGCAAATCCACGGATGCCCTTTCTTTGCGTGTGCCTACCCAGAATGCCTGCTGTGTTACACAGTGACCATGATTCTCATTGGATGCCCAAACTGGCTGGACTATATTTTCAAACAGCTATTCCCAGTCATTCTGATGAGGTCCACAGCTGTCGTGACAATGAAGTCAATTGAATGGCGGCATAATGGATGATAAAAGTAATAAACCCAAAATATCAAAACCACTGCCATCGGGTAGATTTCAACTCATAGCAAATAGGATATCCCCACTGCCATCGAGTCAATTCCAACTCATAGTCACCCTAGAGATCAAAGCTGGGTTTCCAAGGCTGTAAATAGAGAGAGAGGCTAGAACCCTAGAGGTGCTAAGACTATACATCTTCCTGGGCACAGAGAGCCTTATGTTTCTCCCCAGCAGAGACTGCTAGGTTTGCAGTTAGCAGCCCAGTGCTGAACCCACAGCAACAACAGGCTCCTGGCTGTTAGACAATCGCTGACCTTCTCTGTTCCCTCAAAGTCTTCATCTCTAACCTGGAGATAATGGTGATACTAGTGCCCAGAGACTATCAACCGCTAACCCAAGGCCAGGGGCTGCCTCTGGAACACACCATCAATCGCTCCTAAGTAGTTCAGGTTGAAGCTGAGGAAAATGAACACAAGTCCACGAGAGAGCCAGCATGACCTTGAGTCTATCCCGCCTGAATTTCAAGAACCTTTCAAGAACAGATGTGCTGCAGTGAACGCTAATGACAGAAGACCTAATGAGCTGTGGGATGTCATTGAGAACCATGCAGAAAGCAAAAGGTCATTAAAAAGAAAGGCAGGAAAGAAAAGACCAATGCGTATTAGTCCAATGCGTAAAAGACCAATAGAAGACACTGAAACTTGCTCTTAATCACAGAGTAGCTAAAGCAAACGGAAGAGATGATGCTGTTAAAGAGCTGAACGGATCATTTCAAAGGGCTTTTGGAAATGACAAAGTGAAGTATTATAATGAAATTTCAAAGGCTAGAGTTAGAAGCCCGGATAGAACAAACACTCTAAGCATATCTTAAACTAAAACAATTGTAGGGAAAAAATCAAAGATTCGAGTTCAAATATTAAAGGTGATATGGGTAAAATATTGAATGAGACAAGAAGCATCAAAAGAATAAGGAAAGAATATACAGAGTCACGGTACTAAATACTCGTAGACAGGCCACAATTTCAGGAAGTAGCATATGAGCCAGACCCAATGGTGCTGAAGGAAGGACTCCTAGTTGCACTGAAGACATTGGCTGAACACAAGGCTCCAGGAATTGAGGAATACCGATTGAAAGGTGTCAAAAAGCTGATGAAGCACTGGAAGCACTCAGTCAAGGAAATTGGAACATAGATTCCTGGTGAACTGACTGGAAGAGATCCATGTCTGTACCTATTCCAAAGAAAGGTGACCCCAAAGCAGGCACAAGTGATAGAACAGTATCATTGATATCACAGATAAATAAGATTTCGCTGAAGGTCATCCAACAACAATTGCAGCAGTACTTGAAGAGGAAGCTGCTGGAAATTCAGGCCGGATTCAGAAGAGGCCATGGAACCAGGGATATCCTTACTGATGTCAGATGGCCGTTGGCCGGAAACAAAGAATACCAGAAAGATGTTTACTTGTATTTTGTTGAGTATGCAAAGGCATTAATCTGTAGGGATGCTAACAAACCGTAGGTAGCCCTGAGAAGAATGGGAATTCCAGAACACAAAAATATTTTCATTAGGAAGGTGTACATGGGTCAAGAGGCAGTTGTACACACAGAACATGAGAATACTACCTGGTTCAAAACCAAGAAAGGTGTGTATCAGGGTGCATGCTCTTTTCATACCTACAGAGCATCATGCTTGGAGGAAGGCTTATTAATAACCTTCCATATGCAGATGACAGAACATTACTTGCTGAAAGTGAGGAGGACTCGCAGCACTTACTGATAAAGATCAAGGCTCACAACCTTCCATATGGATTACAACTCAATGTCAATAAAACAAAAATTCTCACAACTGGACCCAAAAGTAACATGATAAAGAAATGGAGAAAAGATGGAAGTTGTCAAGGATACCATCCTGCTTGGATCCGCAATCAATGCCCATGCAAACAGCCGTCAGACAACCAAACAGCACATTGCATTGGGTAAATGTGCTGCACAAGACTGTTTTAAAGCATTGGAAAACAAAGCTACTACCTGGAGGATGGGTTGCACCTGCCCCAAGCCATGGTATTTCACTTGCCTTGTGTGAAAATTGGACATTGAGTAAGGACGGCCAAAGAGGAATTGATGCGTTTGAATTATGGTGCTGGGGAAGATGACTGGGGGTATCATGAACTGCCAACAGAGCGAGCAAATCCATCCAGGAAGTGGTACAGCTAGGATGCTCCTTAGAAGCACGGGTGGCTAGATGTCATCTCCTATACTTTGGGCATGTTGTCAGGAAAACCCAGTCCCTGGGACAGAAATGATGTTTGGTAAAGTAGAGGGCAGGGGAAACGAGGAAGCCCCTCTACAAGAAGGATTGACACTGTGAGACTACACAGTGAGCTCAAACCCAGAACAGCGGTGTGCCTGGTGCCGGACCAGGCAATGTTTGGCTCTGCCAGACATATGTGGGGTCACGATGAGTGGGCACTGACTCAGGGTCCCTAATTACACCACCAGCTCACAGGATTGTGGTGAGGGTGATGAACTCATTCATAGCCTGCATAGTGCCTGTCTTTGTGTGTCAGTTTGTAAGTACGCTGATGGCTTGCATGTTACTGTAATGTAGGGCACTGTGCCATCAGTAGTTAGCACACCGGCATTGCCATCCATGGTGGACATTTAACTGCTGGCTGCTTTTATTATGACTGGTGTTGTTAATGCCATTACTGCTGCTGCTGCTGCCGGATTGAGAAATAGGAGACCTGGATTTTCATGCCATCTTTGCCACTTACTATAGGAGTGAATCAGAAAGTATTGCAACTGGTGATCTATGCAAGGATTTAATGACAAACAGAATGTGTAAAAATGTATCTGGGTTTTTTTAATAGTTTTATTGACATATACTTCACATACCATGCAAAATATAGCTCTGTAATCACAAGAAGGCTGTAGAAAGTTCTTTCAGTGTTACATTTGTCTTCATCTCAGTAGAGGGTCTTCCCAAGGCAGGTCCAATCCAAACAGTATCCTCCAAGGGAGTCTATCGGCTTACTTAAATTCAAGGTGGACGTATCATCCCAGAAGGGTAGGATGGGTGTTTTGTGGGCTCTCGACAGTGTCTTATAGATCTTCCCAAGGACACAGGACAGTCACAGGAGCTTTGGTGAGGGTGGGTGGAAAGCCAAGAATTTCTTACCTCCAGTCAAGACAATGCACCTGCACATTCTTCAAGGCTACAAAGGGCTGCCCTATGAGAATTTCCTTTTTGGGAAACCTTCCCCCATCAACCTGACAGCACTAATAGTTCCCCTTCAAATGATCTTTGTCCTCAAACTCAAAGAACATTTCTGTAGAATACAGTTTGTGTCCCTCACAGATGCCCAAATCTCACTCTTGATCTGTAAACTAAAACCTGCAGAATTCTTGAGGGCAGGGTTTGAGAAATGGAAGTACCACCTTCAGAAAGGTATAGACCTAGATGGAGATATTTCCCCCTGAGACTAAAAATCAAAAACAGTAGCTTCACATTTGGGCATTTGTGTTTCATAAAGGTTTCAGTGATTTTTGTGGCAATATTTTTTTTTAATTTACTTTTACATGCGTACTTACCTTGAAGTGCTGGACCTCACGGTTCTCCTCTGTAAACTATCCCAAGATTTCCTTCGGTTTTCTCTCAAGTGTCATTCGATTCATGCGCATCAAACGGCGGCGTATAATAAGCTGAAATAGAGAGGGGCACATTTGAGCTGGAGAGTCCCGATACAGGGCCCATCGCAGTAGCTCCCTGCGTCCCATTCACAGTCTCCTCGAGCTTCATTCTGGAAAGAAGACGAACCCTTAGGCCAGGAGGTCTGCCCGTATGGCCTTGCCCTTGTGGCCAAGTCACTGGTTATGGAGGCAATATGCTTCCTTTCACTTTCAGGTTCAAAGCAGCTATGTGTTACTGACTTACTCGATGTTAAAAACCACGGTCGGTCGTTAGCACAGACATCTCAGGCAGCACCCGGTCCCCTCCAAATCCTTACTTTCAGAGCCAGGTGGATACTTCTGAAAGTATGCTCTGATTAACTATAACTTGTCATAAAGCCAGGCGATGCACTGCGCGGGGCGGGCAAAGAGGAGTGGTGTTACACACAAGCACTGTTGTCGAAGACACCCCCACTCTGAGGGCTGCCAAAAGATCTGTGTGATATAGTCGATGAGAACTTCCAGTGTTTTCGTGTTGCCGCAGGGAAAAGAAGCCAGCGGAAACCCGCAAGAGGAGGAAGAGACCACAGTGGAAGAAGCCACATTAGAAGAGTCCACACGTCAGAGCCACGTCATAGGTAAAGGCGCATGTCATGATTTATCTCTAACTGTGAGCCACCTTCTGCATGCCCCCTTGCAAACCGGCTGTCTTCTTGGAAAGCAGGTTGCATATGTCTCTCTCGTAAGAGCCTGCATCTTAACGTGGTTTCGACCAAGGTCTTGCATGCTGAAAGCGACCATGAAATAAGTGAGTCAGGCAGCTTGCATAAAACATGAGTTCTTTCAAGTGTCACCAATAGGCCCAAGAACGAATGCAAATGGATGAGACATGAACACGAGCCAGCGTCAAATACAAGGAGAGTGAGTATACATAACTTCACTCGGAGAAGGATATCAACTTTGAATCAATCCAATTCTGTAACTGTCTGTGGAAGCATCTGTTGTAAACACGTGCTGGTTAGAAATGCGAGGTGATTACTCCCTTGAATTAAATGTTGTTTCAGTCGTGTATCTTTAGAACAGAGAACCACATAGAGTAAGCGAATCTAGTTTGCCATACTCTGCAACCCATGTTGCTCGCCAGTTCCATTAGGGCTCAAGCTGTAGGTACATCATCCTGACTGAAACAAATTTGGCTCCTCTGCTCTGTCTTAAAATGCTACAGAAGCCCAGACTGAAACGGTCAAGTTCCCAGCACAGGGGGCATTGCTATCGTGTGTCCAGCAGTTGGGAGGTAGCTGGGTGAGGTGGGAGCCGGCTATGCCTGTGATCCTTGTCAAGAGATTAAAGAGCTGATCATTTTCCCAGCTCTGGGCCACCTCGGACACCTGCAGAATGCAGTGTCCCCCAGGCTCTACCAATAGCTGTGGATGTACACAAGCTGATCAGTTCGTTCTGTGCTAGAAACCAAGACACGAGGAAATCATTGCTCCCAAACTCCTGTGGGTGTAGTCGATAATACCAAGTACCATGATCAGGGATGTGACAGCCCTCTCAGATCTCTGGCATCTCCGCTGTCCACCGATCCTGTCTTTCCGCGAGAGTATCTAGCTGTGCCATGCGGGTACACGTGCTGCCAGTTTCCGGGGTACCCCGCTGTCTGCACGCTGTAATACACAGTGGATCTCAGAGAATTGCTGTATCCCATACTTTAATGAGACCAGCACACCATGACAGTTGAAGGAGTGTAGTCTGAATAAGATTATCATTCCAAAAAGAGATCCTTTGTTATAGTTGTCAAAGTAAAATACATAAGTTGGTCTCTACACCCGGTACTGAGCTAATAAGCAAGTTAAATATTGTTTTAACAGCCATCAGACTCGGCGGACGCTAGGTAAAATCTGCTGAATCGTCATTCTTCTGTAATGACGTGTTCTTGTGCCTGTAAAATAACATATATGTAGCGAGGCGCTGTATATTTTACAAGGATTATACAGTAAATGTAAGCATTTTAAATCGACCAGCAAGGCTTTAGAGCTCTTTGGCTCATTATGAACGTCATTAGGCACATGAGGCTATTAAAAGAGAAATCTGATAAAATTCAATAAAATGTAAAATTCTGTTCCTCAATCACACTAGCCACATTTCCAGTGGCCACATATTTTATATTGTGTATTATCAGTGTTTCCCAAAGGGAGTGATAGTGTCCCAACACCACCCTCCTTACACCCCAGGGTGCTGGAAGAATCCGGAGGGCTGGAAAAGCAGATACCTATACTTGATCCTGGATTATAGGCTATCTTACAAAAGTTTTCAATTACCAGAGGGCACTGGGTAATATAGATTTGTTTTGTTTTTGCAAAGAGACAGTAGGCCAAGTATGTCTGGGAACCAGTGATTTATATGAGCACTTCCACCATCTGTTCAACAGCGCTTCTCTAGCTTGCTGCAGCTATGTGCCATGAAGTCCGTTCCACCTCACCGCAATCCCTTGTGACAAACAGCTGCCCCCTGGCTGTCCACAGCTGTAATCTTTATGGGATGGAGCCCTGGGGGGAGTTAGTAGATTGCACATTGAACTACTAATGACAAGGTCAGCAGATTGAACCCACTAGAGTGCCTCTGGAGAAAGATGGGTCTCGGAAGTCCACAGGGGCACGTCTCCTGAATTTGATTTGGGGGTTCAATATTTATGGGAGCAGATGGCCAGCCCTTTTCTCCTGTGACTTCAAGCCATTAACCTTTCAATTCACAGCCGAGTGCTTGACCATTGTGCCACCAGGCCCCCCTGTAGATAGCTCTAATGGGAGTAACTTCAGACCATGGTTTTTGACAGAGAGCTGACCTTGTCTTTAGATAAATGTAGATTTGTCTGTTCAAAACTGGTAGCTGCTATTGCTTGCAAGTAACAAAACAAATCGAAAATACTAACTGTGACTGAGGCAAGCAAGTCAGTCAGCCATCTCTAAGATGAACCAGAGACACATATAAATCATTGATATATGAATGGGTTTGGGGCTTGCATTTAGTTCTAGCCCCAGTCTAAAAAACAATTGGTTCTTATGACATGACCCTGCCTGGTGCTTACCCTCATGAAGAGATCGCTAAAGATATGGGTGCTAAAGCAAAGTGTGGTGAAGAAACTAGATGGTGTCCCACTATCAGAAGGAATAGCATCTCCGCTTCTAAAGTCTTGTCTTCAAACAAGCAGCCCTCTAAGTGAGGCATCAACTACGTCCACATGGAAGAAGCACACCAGCCTGTGTGATCCAAGGACTGTAAATAATAGAACCCACATCCAAAGGAGGGAATGGTATCAGAGCTTAAATTGTGAAACCCATTGTGCAAAAGGCTATGGGTGACAGTAGAAGCCCAAAATCCATTTGCAGGGTCCACCCATAGATTATGCCTCCAGTGAATGCCCTCTGGCCACAGATAAGAGATGTGAATAGCCTTGTTATCAGACAGAGAGTGTTGTAAAATCGATTGTGGCAGATGCAGTTAGGTCAAAATGTAATAGCTTATCATTTGATCTCCCTTTCGAGCCATTTTAAAGCTGTTTCAGTTTAAAAACAAAAACAAGTAGAGGAGAAATACACATGGATTAAGCCCCTGGTAAATCCCCCTTTGAACATAGACCAGGGACATGAACAGCCTTGCTATTAGGCAGAATACGTTGGAAGGTGGATTAGTGCAGGTGTAGTTAGGCTCAAATTTAGCACCTTATTACTGGTTTCCCTTTTGACCCATTTAAATTTTTTTCTGGTTTTTAATATTTCTGCTTTATTTTCTTTTGGTTTTTTTGTTTCATTTTGTTATTGATATTAGTGCTTTGTTTTGTTTTTTAGTTTTTAGTGCTTTTCTGAATATGAAATTCAGGATAGACAAATCTATAGAAACAGTAACTGGATTAATGGTTTCTTAGGAGTCTGGCAGGGAAGGTTAAGGGGGAGCCAATAATGATGAGTATAAGAATGAAGACAATGTTGTAAAACTGGTTGTGATGAAGACCTTATAAGTCTCTTTAATATGATTGAACTATTGAATTATATGATTTGTGAATTATGTGCCAATGAAACAGTTTTAGAAATAGAGATTTATAGTTTGGGGGAAATGTAAAAATGGCACTCAACAAAGAAAGAAAGGAAGTCATTTCATTACCTTATATAATTAAAGTTTGCAGGAAAGGAAACATGAAATTGGTCTAGTATTTCAATAATGTCTTCAAGACCTTGACTTTGATTATTTAACTGTCCTACCATATCATGATCATGTTCACGTCTTCTCTTTATCTTCGTTTCTGCTGGCTGTAAAATGATTTCTGTTACTCCAGGCATCCCATCCCACTGAGGTCAGAAGTACAAGCACACCTCCCCTCCCTGAGCAAGCTCTCATTATCTGACATCTCACATTTACGACAACAGTGAGAAATCCCCCATCCTATGCTTGACCATTAATGGTGTGTTCTAACAGGACTAGACCAGAGGATGCACAGCGGTCCAGATGGGAATTGGAAACGCAGGGAATCTAGGACAGATGAACCCCTCAGGACCAGGGGTGACAGTGGCGATACCAGGAGGGAAGGAGGGTGTAGAAAGGTGGAATGGATCACAGGGAGCTACATATAACCTCCTCTCTGGGGGACGGGCAGCAGAGGGGTGGGTGAAGGGAGACGCCGGGCAGTGTAATATAAGATATAATAATAATTTATAAATTATCAAGGGTGCATGGGGGAGGTGGGCAGAGGAAGGGAGGAGGAGTGGGGGGGGAGGAAAATGAGCTGATTCCGGGAACCCAAGAGGCAAGCGAATTTTGGGAATGATGAGGGCAACAAATGTATAGATGTGCTCTACACAATTGATCTATGTATTGTGATGAATTTTATGAGCCCCAATAAATTGATTTTAAAAATTAAAAAAAAAAAAACAGGAATGGATACTAAGGTGCTAGAAGGAAGTAATGCTGGCTGTGATGCTTACAATTCTGGGTCACTTTGACTAGGCCATGATTCTCAGATGTTGGGCAGTTATGTAATGATGTCATTTGGCAAGTGTGTAGTGATGTAGTCAGCCTTCATTTGGTGACCTAGTGTCATCACCCTCCACGGATACATAAACCTGGTTCTTGCACGGTGAAAATCAATGAAAGGTAGGAGTCGGGTGTATAAGGAAAAGAAAGTCTCCTCCCGGCTCCCCTGAGGATTGCACGTGACATAGCATTGGTGAGCAGATGGCGAGTCCCGGTTGGCCAAGTGTCACTTTTCAGCCTCTGTCATGCGGCGTAAAGAGCCCCGGTGGTGCAGTGGTTAGGCATTCAGCTGCTACCTGGAAAGTGGGCAGTTCCACCAGCTGTTCCACAAGAGACAACGGTGGTAGTCTGCCCGTGTCATGGTTGCAGGCCTGGAAGCCCTGTGAGGCCGTTTCACTCTGCTGGATGAGGTCACGACGACTTGGAATCTAGTTGACAATATACTTGTTTTATGTGTCGTAAGAGGAAGCAGGTAGAGGGGAGATGAGCATACTTCCTGGGGTAGCTAATCAATAGGATCCCTATAGACGCTTTGAAAATTTCATCCAGTTCAGTTTACTGGTGAGACACAACTTAAATAAGAGGTGATTATTTATGAATGATAAACTAAGTCAACTTACTTATATTTATTCCACAACAGTATGAAGAATATTATTTAGCACTCTTCATAGTCCTAATGTTCTTTATTTTGTCTAAGGTTAGAATTGTCATATATTCTCACCGTATTTTATTACCGTAGAGTATTCCAATTACTAATGCCAACAAAGCACATTTAAATATATTCTTCTAACCGAAGATCACCTAATGCCTTTGACAGGGAGAACAATCAGGCAATGCGTGAACCTCAATGGTTGCATTTAAGTGGCGGCGGGCAATCATGTTGGTTTAATCAAAAATGGTACAATTTACATACAAGCGGTGCAATTGTTAACAAAACCCGCTCCATAATGAAACTCAAGATCAAGGAATGAAGTAAATTAATTCAGCGAGATTTAATTTGTTAAGGTAGGGGAGCAATGAATCCAAGCTATTCATGAACCCCAGGACCCACAGCCTACAAGACCCCAAGACAAGAGAACCATCCAGTGCCCAGCTGCTGCCACTACTGGTCACTCTGACTGGGGTCATCGCAGAGGGTCCGAGACAGGGCAGGAGGGAAATGTTGAACAAAAACATCTAAAGCCAAGGAAGATGAGCAGGCAGGACTGGGGAGGGACGCCCGCAGGGAAGCGAGGGCGGACATGGGGAGAAAGGGGACACTTTGTGGGGAGTGCCCTCCATGCTGTGGACATTTTATGAAAAAATTACCAAACGGCACATACCAGCCTGCTCTGGAAACATTTGCCTAGAGCACCGTAAAGTCAATAACGACAAAGAAAACTGTGGATGACAATGGTCCCATTCCGCCATTTATGGCGTCACCAGGAAGCCAGTAAAACAAAAACAGGGTGCCCACTAATATGTGGGACATTTCCCAGTGTCTGCTTGCTGAGTGAAGCCCTGTGGGGCACACCCCAATGCATCTCTACTCTAGTAGGCAGCACATTGCACCGTCATGGGAGGAGGAACGGGAAGTCCCTGCTGCGCTCAAGCAAGGAGCAGTCCGAGAATTGGCAGCAAAGAGAAAAAGAGTCAACTGTACTATGTGAGAAGCTCCCCACTGCCTTTCTTGTCCCTGGAGGCAAGCACCAAGTCATTTCCTTCTGCTAGTCTACCCATTTGCTCCCACAAGGAAGCCTGGCACATACCTAGCTGCCTTTTGGTCAAGGTCCATCTCTGGTAGCCCCATGGGTGTCACAATAGAACTGTGCTTTACAGGAGTTTCCATGGCGAATGTTTTGATAACAGGTCACAGGACTCTTCGAGCATTCGTGAATCACTAACCTTTTCGTTAGCGGTGATGGTATCGACAGTTTGTACCACCCGGGAACTGATTCTCACCTGGCACATACTCCCAAACCAAGCCCACCACGACTGGGGCCATTTGGACTCATGGAGACCCTGTAAGGCAGGGGGGTTCCACACCCTGCCCCTGAATGGTTTCTAAGACTAAATCTTGCCAGGAGTAGACCACCTCACCTTTCACCTACAGAGCACCTGGTGGGTTAAAGTCACCAACCTTGAAGTTAACAGCTCAGGGTTTACCCCACTGTGCCCCCCGGGGTTTTTCGCACATTCGAGACCCTCATGAAAGGAATCTTGCTTTCCTTGTGTTTCCTCACAAGACCATAAATAAAATAAATAGCGCCAAAACTTAATAAATGAATCAAAGAAAATCTGCTCTTGTAAATCAGACTTCTTTTTTACTAAACAAGTAAATCACTAGCCCAGCCCACTAGACGTACTGATAGAAATGATCACAAGCACTGTATTTGTAATTTGTCTTTTCTGCTATTTAATTATAATAAATGTACCCTCCGTGTTAGAATAATTAGGAGCTCTAGTAGCACGGTAGTGTAACTGCAAGGTTGGCAGTTCAACATACCAGTTCAAACCCACCAGCTGATCTGAGGGAGAAATATGAGGCTGTCTGCTCCCATTAAAATGTATACCCTTAGAAACCCTACTGTGCCAGGTAGAATCTCTGAGTTAGAATTAGCTTGATGGTAGTGTGTTTGTTACACAAATTATCTACTGGGGCCGAGTAATCAGTAGGCATCCCAGTTACACTGCCTTGTATGAAAACCAGCCCAAAGTCACCAACAGTATCTCCCCAAATGCAGGCAAGAGTTAGAAATTCCTGTAGAAATTAAGCAATTTGCCATTTGCAGAAGTCAAGCAAAATGGAATGGTATCTACCAAAACATGGATGCAAGGCAGAGTGTCCTGAAGGGAAAATATGTTACCATCTGCCACCCTGAAAGAAGGACACAGAGCAATCTGCCAGGAGTCTAATGGGTGATTATCTTAGTGCCCCATGATTAAAGAAACCATAAAGCATTCTGCTACCTAAGCCCCACAAGACAAAGTCCTTCCCTGGCTCGGCTTTCCTTGGGTAGCTCTGAGAAGGTGGTTTGCTGCTCTCTTTTCCCTCCTAGTAGCTGGCTCTCCAGAAATCATACCTCCCCAATCCGTTTGTGCCTTTTTCCAGCCTCGCCGTCTCTGGCACCATAACAGCTAATGCATGTAAGAGAGAGGGTGGTAGGTGCTTAGTAGCTTTAATCAAAGTAACAGATTATAAACCAGTTTACTTTCATCTCCCAAGGTCTTTGGCTTCCTCTTTGTCCTACCCTAGATGTTCGCTAATCTGGTGCACTTAACTCGTGTCAGTGTAGTAATGAATTAAGTCGGTATCTCTTGAGGTAACGTACTTCCATTATAACAAGGTCCTAGTTAGGGAAGCATCACTTCTACTTAACAGGTGACATAAGCTTCAGATTCCTGTAATGTGATAACAAGGGAGATCACGGTGCAGAAGAAAGGCCGGCCTGTGTTAGCCTCCAGACAAGGAAGCGCATGAGGGTTGGTACCAAAGGGAAACAGAGTTGATGTCATGCTCTTTGAGAGATGCTCTACCTAAACGCTCAAGGGAGCCTAGGAGATGCGGATGTCTACACCCAATGGCCGTCGAGCTCTATAAGACAGAACCTGTTGTTCTTATAACCTCTTTTCTAGCTGTAGAGCATATCAGTTACAATAATCATGTGCCCAGTCTGGAGCGAGGTCGTTGTGAAAAGGATCGCAGAGTCATGGGGTGCTACGTTACTGATGTCAAGGACTCTCTGCACACCAGATTCTCAATGAAGGTCAACAAAAGCAGCAATGTTGTCAAGCAGAAGAGGGAAGTCCTGGCCTGATACCCGGAATGTTGTGGTGTG
>NW_022103912.1:9287354-9289722 GCF_000313985.2 Echinops telfairi | reverse complement strand
GGAAAAGTCTCAGGCGCTTACATCAAATGCCTCAGTTACACAGACAACAAGGACTTTGAAATGGGTGCTTAGTTCACCAGGGACCTACTGGACTACATGAAAGGCCTAATGGAATATGATCAACAGTTGTTATCTGCGTGTGGATTCTACAGATCACATATTAATCTAGAGCACATTCAGCTTTGATTCCTAAATTGGCTTTCCCACGCCACTGCTACCAGTAGGATCAAGTTCAGAAGGGGCAGAATAAAATCCAAAATATAGGGAGAGGCTCATATATAAACCCAGAAGGAAACGGTCCAGGGCTGACAGGACACGTTCACAGAGCCAGCCTCCCACCGTGTTTGGTTTCCAGTCGCAAGGTCACATCATGGCTCAAAATGCTGACTAAAAATCCATCCCTGGTCCCCACTTTCCAACAGCAGAAAGGCATAGGGTTGATGAAGGACATGCTCATTCCTGTAAGGACATTCTCCTCCTGCCCAGAGCCCAGTGGCCAGAATGTAGTAGCCAGGTGAGATGGCAACACCTAAAGTCAAAGGGGAAAGGGGAAACTTTGTATTTATTCTAGGCAGATGGCCGCATATCCATCCAAATAGAGGCCCTCAGCCTTAGGGCAGCGGTTCTCAACCTGTGGGTCGCAACCCCTATGGGGCTGGAATGACCCTTTCACAGGGGTCACCCGATTCATAGCAGTAGCAAAATTACAGTTATGAAGTAGCAACGAAAATAATGTTTATGGTTGGGGGGTCACCACAACATGTATTCAAGGGTTGCAGCATTAGGAAGGTTGAGAACCACTGCTCTCGGAGAAGACCCGGTATTGGAAATCGCTAGCAATCTCACTTGGCTGTCCACTCCTACCAAGGTTTTCCCACTCAACCTCAGCTGATGGGTGGGCATGGGACGTCATCAGCATTTCACTGCCATTTAGGAAAACGATGCGAGAGAGCACAGTGGGGGGCGGTTGTGGGGAAAGATGTCATTAATTTCAGTGATTTGTGATTAGACCCTATTTTGCATAATCTGAGTTACCACTGTTCTCTATGCATGCAGTTAATCTGGAATAACGTTCTGAGGAAATGTATTGAATTTAGATTGGCTTTTCACCGCCATCTTTATGAATAAACATATAATTGGTCACCAGCCGAGTCCATGGAGGTTAAAAATAAATCTTCTGTGGAATACAATGCAGCTCAAATTTTCCCTTCTCTGAAATTAAAACAAACAGGACAGCAGGACCCCTGGTGCTGTAGCTGCCAGTCATTTATAATCCTGGATAATTATCTGTGTTCTTTCAAGAATATTACTGATTTTCCCTGCTGAGAAAATTTGGAAGAAGTTTAAAATATTAACATAGAGGAATGGCAATCATATTTAAAATAAAATTAAATCACATTTCATGAAGTTAATCAAACGTTCACAACATGTTAGTGGAAGGCTATTTGAATCAAATGTCACGTTCTGAACAGTGTGCCAACACATTTAGGCTTAGTTATAGAAAGGGAGATCAATAGATGATCAAAATAGAGTGTGGGTGGAAAGTACAAATGTTCTCAATCATTACTTTGATGGATAATGATCTATTGACCACTCCCAGACGAGCACAGACATGGAAACTGCTAGGATGCTCATTACAAAGCCAATACGCCACTTTGATGCACCTGACCCAAGCCATGGTCTTTTCAGTGACCTCAAACACATTCGAAAGCTGGGTGAAGAAAAGGAAGGTCAAAGGACTATTGATGCATTTGGCGTGTGGGTCGGTGAAGAATACTGACATTCGTGCACTACCGGACGAACCAACAAATTACATTTCGAGGCGATACCACCAGAATCCTCCTTTGAAATGAGTCTGGGGAAGCGTCATCTTGTTTGCTGAAATCCTTCCAGGAGATAGATTAGCACAACTGGTGACTGCCAACAGTGGGTTCCCAGGGACCAGCCATGAGATGGCGCAGGACCAGGTAGTGTTTCATGCTCTTATACACAGGTGCATGCAGACATGGCGTCAACCAAGGGACCATGTCTAGAAAACCAAAATGAAAGTTTTCTGTGCATGAGGAATAGGATAGTGTGATTATTCAACGATACACTCTCCATTATGCTTTCCGGGATGATTTCAATTCTCTGCTTTTGAATATAATGGACATGTATCATCATGAAAAAAATTCCTAATGAAGACAATTGGTGGTGCTCCCTGGGACATGATAGACAGCCACTCAAACCATCTCTTGGGGAATTGATTAAAAAATCACATGTAGATAAAAAAATTTTAAATCAATTTATTGGGGCTCATACAGTTCATCACAATACATAGATCAATTGTGTAAAGCACATCTATACATTTGTTGCCCTCATTATTCCC
>NW_022103912.1:9274313-9286912 GCF_000313985.2 Echinops telfairi | reverse complement strand
ACCCTAAGTGACTCATCTCCCCACTACCCCTCTGCAAGGTATGTCCAGTTGTCTAGAGATGGGTATTGGGTCTCCATCACGCGCCACCCTCATTGACGAGGATATGATTCACATGTAGCTAAAGTTTTATAAGGAAATTAGCTCACAGTCGAGATGGTCCAAAAACAAGAATGAAAAGAATATCTTATTACGGAGGGCTGTAGAAAAAAAACTACAGAATGGGGTTCATAACACACTGTTAAAGTAGAAGTGATGTAATAGAGCACACAATCTAAAAATATTTAATATATTTAAGCAAGAAAAGTGTAACTTAAATGCAAGGTAGAAACAAATGATCATTCACATTTTTATAAGGGAATAATGGGATATCAAAAAGTAAAAGCCTTACTCACAACTGAAGAAAAAATTATGGAAGTACCTGATAGAACCGAAAAGTCATAAAAAGTCATCACAGAATAGCAAGGATGGGTCATCTGAGAGAGAGATAAAGACACATTGGATAAAAGGGGAGACATTCTACATACATATGTTGTATACGGGGAAAAAAAACTGTTAATGGTGTAAATGTAATATGAAAAAGAGCTACTGACTGAGAAATTTGCCAGTCTTCAGATTTAGCAAACCAAATGACCCCAAGAAAAGAAATAACAAGAAACGTATGCATAAGCATAACAATGTAGACCACCCAAAATCAAGGAAATAGACTTTTTAAACCTAAAAAAAAAAATTGCATTACCTAGTAAGCGGTGGCAATCGTAATTGTAAGTAGTGACCATATGTGGTAGTTACATAATCTGTTGTCAATATGAGAGGATTAAGAGTGAAGAAGTAGAGTTTAGCCTGTCAATCAGGCCACCGCTTGATGACCTCATTTGGAAGTGCTAAGGGGATAAATAGCTCACTGGAGGCAGGACACATGCTCACTCCCTATGAGATTGCTCCCTCTGAGACATCTCCATTGACAAGACACATGGAGCCACACTAGAACTCTGCAGCCGGAGGAACCACCTGGAGGCTCCTGCCAGCGCTGAGATGCTCACACCGCCACTGGATCCACAAGACCTTCCACCCACTGGCCTGTGATCCTCCTACATTCGGCATCATTGCATGTTTCGTGAGTCTGAAGAGGACTTTATAGATTGGTATTGGACAGATGGGCTAATATCGGACTTATGGACTTGATCTGGACTGGCTGGGATGTTTTCTCAATATTCAACTGCTCTTGTATATATTATCCTTTCTTAGACACATGGGAGTGTCTATGAATTTGTTTCTCGAGTCTCCCCAGACGAAACCACCATAACAAATGGTTTTAAGTAATGACAATTTAGAGTGACGGCGCAGCTCCTTTCAGCAAGTGAAGACAGTAGAATTAGACCTTCAGTGTGCAGAGGGGAGGGAGGTCATTGTCAGTCTAGGCATGACTAGTCGGCGACCCTGTGCTTCAAGAAGGAAAGTAATGTAACGACATTCTCCAAACTTAGAAGAACTGCATTTTCACCCAGTAACCTCACTACAATAACTTCTAAATACTGTACACCAGGCAGATGAAAAATTACTCCAGAGGACAGCGTGAGAGACACAAGGAGACTTATAATCAGAGAAGGGAGGAAACGTGTAACAATGAAAGTAGACATTTAATGTATGTCACTGATGTATTGATGTATATCAAAATAGAAATACATTTCAGACAATAATAGAACAGAGGTTGGAATGGCTGGGAAATTTATGCTAATGCTGATCCCTGCATTATTGACGAAGATTAATGTGTTCACTTTAGAGTTTGAGAAGTTACATATGCATGCTAAAATGTGTCAGGCAATGATTAAAAGGATTCGAAATAGAATGTAAACTGTTCAAACCAGTAGAAGCACTGGGTAATAAATGGAAAGGTAAGAAGGAAAAAACAATCCAAAGGAAAATAATGTCTGTGTGTGTATAAAATGTGTGTGTATATGGTAGGCATGTAGAATACATAAATAAAATAATATAAAATTAGTTGAAACAAATCTAAATCTAAAAGGATTTAAAATTAATATAGGATGCATTCTCTAGTGAAAAAGCAAGCATATCAAGCAGCAAAAGCAATTCCCATTGATAACCCTTAAACTCAATTACACAAGAACATGGAAATTTAAAAAGAGGACAAAAAATTATTGCACAGATGTTAAATATGTAGAACTTGGCCATGAGTTTTTGGGTATAGCTATATTACAAAATATTAGAATAAGAAAATGAACTCAACTCCCTGCCACTGAGTCAATGCCGACTCATAGCTGCCCTATAGTACAGGGCAGAACTTCCTCTGTCCGTTTCTGAGACTGTAACTCTGCAGAAACAGAAAGCCCCTCTTTCACCCTCAGAGCAGCGGGTGGTTTCAAACTGCTGACCTTGCCGCTAGCAGCCCACCTCGTAACCATACACTGTCAGGGGTCCTATAGCTATATGAAAAATAGGTTTATTCTTTTTTAAAATATAGAGTTTTGTGAACTATAGATGTGGCCTATTCTATTCGCTGTCATTGAGCGAATGCTGATTCATAGCAACCTTACAAGACAGGCTAGAATGCCCCCCTTTGTGTAGGCTAGATTGTAAATCAGTATCAGAATGTATAGCTTCATCTTTCTCCCACAGAGTGGCTGCTAGGTTCAAACTACTGACCTTGCCGCTAGCAGCCCGTGTGTAGCCCACTAGGCCATCAGCTCCTTAGTGAGTCAGGAAATCAGTTTGGGGGGGTAGAGTGAGACATTTCTGGCTGGACTTGAATCTCTAACCTTCTAGTTAGCAGTAAAGCATATCGACCGTTGGAACCACCCAAGGAGCTTCAAGTTGGCCCCCAAATCGTGGTAACCCATGCGCAGCAGAAGGAAACCAGTCTGTGTCATCCCTGTGACCTGTTACACATTGGACCATTGCAATCCGTAGTGTTTGCCTTGGCTGATCATTAGCCTTTTCCTCTCCGTCTGTCTTACTCCGCTGAAGTATGGCCAATATCACAGCCACAGTCAAGATTCTGTAGACACGTGGTGATGGCTGCACTTGAGGTACGGGGGCAGGGACTCAGGTGATCAGTTCTGAAGCACCAGATCGGGTGGAATTTAGAAACAAACGTTTGGGGGAACCTTTGGCTTTTGATCTGTCTGTCTCCTGTGTTACCCAGACTTTTCTGAGATGACTACGTCTTCTAGGCAGGCTTCAATGCGTGTGGTTTAAGTGCTGTTGAAGCCGCACCTCTTTTTATGACTGAGCCAAAACCCAGCAACCCCGTAGGACAGGGAAGAATTGCTCCATCTGCTTGGTAGACTAATATCTCTATGGAAGGAGACTGTCATATCTGCCACCCTCCGAGAAGTTGATGGGTTCCAACTGTCAGCAGCCGAGAGCTAAGCTGGTCACCACCAGAGCTCCTGCACGGATGGTTGAAGGGAATGAAAAGTAGTGGCTGACATTCTCTGATTTAAAAAAGATAGCAAGGTAAGCAAGCAGCCATCTAGCCCAGAGCAACAAAGCCCAAATGGAAGAAGCACACCAGCCTGTGTGATCACGAAGGGTCAAAGGGACCAGGTATCAAGCACCAAAAAAAAAAAAAAATCATATCATTGTGAGTGAGGGGGAGTGCGCGATGGGGACCCAATGCCCATCTGTAGACAGCTGGACATCCCTTGCAGAGGGGTAGTGGGGAGATGAGTCACTCAGGGTGCAGTGAGTATAGCATTGATGAAACACACAACTTTCCTCTAGTTCTTAAACACTACTCCCCTACCCCCCACACTATCATGATCCCAATTCTACCTTACAAGTCTGGCTAGACCAGAGGATGTACACTGGTACAAATAGGAACTGGAAACACAGGGAAGCCAGGACAGATGAATCCCTCAGGACCAGTGGTGAGAGTGGTGATACCTGGAGGGAGGAGGGAAGTGGGGGTAGAAAGGGGGAACGGATTACAAGGATCTACATATAACTTCCTCCCTGGGGAATGCACAACAGAAAAGTGGGTGAAGGCAGATGTCGGGCAGTATAAGATATGATGAAATAATAATTGATAAATTATCAAGGGTTCATGAGGGAGCAGGGAGGGAGGGGAGAAAGAAAAATGAGGAGCTGATTCTAGTAGCCCAAGTGGAAAGCGAGTGTTTTGAGAATGATGAGGGCAACGAATGCATAAGTGTGCTTTACACAACATATGTGTGGATTGGGATAAGAGTTGTATGAGCCCCAATAAAATGATTAATAATAATAACAACATAAAATGTAAGTAAACCACGGGCTTTCCACAGCAGATTTCAGAAGGTCCACAGTCAAGGGTGGAAAACACTGTCCCTGCCGAGAGAAGTCAAGCATACATACGTAACGAAAGTCGGCCTCAATTAAAGTGATCCACGCACTCAGTCCACCGGGATTCCGGCGGGAAAATAACGCTCCCTTGAAAAGAGGTGTAAAGTGCAGGGAAGATAGATCAAGTGAGGGCCGGGCAAGTTGTAGAGATGAAACTGGGTGCTTTAATAGAAATCGCAGCGGAGATAGAGCAGGGGCAAAAGCTTTCGTGGGAATGGGGGTGCGGTTGGCCTGAATGACCCCTTCCCCAAGAGGTGCCTCAGAAAAGAAGACCAATGGGTTCTAGAAGAAAGAAGCCGCTCAGTCAATCCTATGGGACCTGGAGCTGCTCTGGGTGCTTCTAATGGGTCTGAGGCCTGCAGCCAGCACCTCGCAGCTTTGAGAGAGGCCTGCTTTGTGCAAATGGCGGTGCCGGAGCCAACAGCTTCAACCCTGTCAGTCTTGGTTTCGCTCTCCAGCCCATGGACAGAAGGTGAGAAGAGTCGGTTAGCAATTACCTTACCGGCAGCACCAGGGCAGGCCGGCTCCACTCACTGCACATTTTCCACAATCGGAGAAGAGCACCGTGCTTGTTCTGTCCTTGCCGGGGCACCCACTTGGTGAAGCTTTATAGAAAGGCCTTCAGGCAGCAGGGAGAATAAGCCGGGAGTGCACCTTGCCAGGTTATGGACCGTTGCCACGGCCACGCCAAAGGCATTGAATCAATTTACATGTTTCCTGTGTAGCCAAGACTTTTACTCTGGAGATGGCATTGCTTGATTATTGTATTAGTCTAGGTACTATGGAGAAACAAATCCACAGCAACTCATGGATAAGAGTTTTATGTAAAGAAAGTGTGCATCACGAAAACATCCCAACCCAATGCTGCCCAAGCCCACAAGTCCAACATTAACCCATTTACCCAACACCAGTCCACAAAGTCCTCCACCTCACAAAACAGAGGCAATGATGCCGACTGCAGGAGGAAAGCTGAGTCAGTGAACGAATAAGCATCTCAGCACTGGCAGGGGTCTCCACACGGCTGCTCCAGCACCCAGGGCTGCATCGGGATAGGTCCATGCGGCTTCTCCTTCGGGATGTCGTGTAGGAAGTCAATCTTGCAAGCTGAAGCAGGGAACTGCTAAGGCAGCTGCACCCGGTGCAACCATCACAAAACAAGAGACCCGAGAACTAGAAAGGCGAGGCTCACCACCCATTTATCCCTCCGCCTTTCAATTAGCCCCACATATGATTATCGGCCAGGCTGGCACAATTAACTAACTCAATTATAAAATCCAGAAGGTGGTGAAGGGAGACTTTGTTTCACGCCGCCGAGATAGACAGTCTGCCTGTCATTCGATTGTGCCAACTCCCCAATGGAGGAGGAGTGCGCTCGCAGGTGACGTTCTGTCCATTTGAACCTCAGCCAGGTGGTCCCCTTTCAGAGTTGGGATGGAGTCAGATGTGTACAGGGAGCCTTAAAAAATGGGTCGGAAAGAAATGAAAATACAGTGAACCCTCGCCACTTCGTGCTTCGACTTCCGCGGCTTCACTCTATCGCGGTTTTTGCGTAACAGCGCATGCTCTGTCATTGCTGCCACTGATTGGCTCATACTGTACACGCTTCTGTCTGCATCACTACGTATCGGAGCTACGTATCAGATGCATTTTTGCTTTTGTACAGTGTACTGTAATTGTTTGCGATTTTTAAGAAATTTTATCTAAGCCCTATGATGGCTCCTAAACGAGCTGCTTCTTCTAAGCCTTCTGACAATAAAAATAAGCGCCAGAGGAAGATGCTCACCATTCAGGAAAAGGTAAAACTTTTGGATATAAGGAATCCTACTTTGCAGAATTCCATTTATCACGGTTGGGTCTAGAACCGATTAACCACGATAAACGAGGGTTCGCTGTAATGGCATTTGTAAAACGTTGTGAAGCCCCCAGGTGTAAAGACACATGTGGCATAGGCAACAGCCGCCCTGCTTGATTTCCCAAATCCCTTTCCCTGTTCTGTCCCTGGCTGACCTAGTCATTGCATCTTTCTTTACCATGCTTGTGCGTAATTCCACTTCTAATTGTGTGTTTCAATAAGTCTCTTTCCCATGGGGCTCATCTGTGTTTTTTTTTTAAGGTACTTCTAATAGTCTAGGTTGCTATTAAGTCAGATTTCTTTTTTGTATGTTGAGGAGGAAGCAGTGTACTCTGGCAAGGCATGGTGAGTGAGGGTAGTGTGCCTGAAGACCACTGGGGAAGGTCAGGGTCTAGTGCAAAATGCTTCTCCTCTCTGTGTCAAGGTTTCCTCCACCGTAAAACCAAGGGCTTGTCCTAGACACTTGTGACGGTTTTTCCTGGCCCACATTCCCATTTTTCCATGCGTTTTTAAAAAATCCTCTCATCTGTTTGATGTAGACACAACGCAAGGCAACTTCCTTTGAGTTGCTTGGCTGTTCCTGGCAGATCTCAGCATGGAGGTGATTACAGTCTATTAGATCTCGTCATGGGAAGTAACTACATAGCTGGCAAACCAGTGAGAACCATGGCCCAGCCACGTTTAGGCACAAGCGTAACCATCATAAACTTCGCTCCAGGCATTGCTCCAGATCTGAGGGCTATAGAAATGACTACGACGTGGACTTTGGATTTGCTGAGCTTATCTGATTTTATCTTGAACCCAAATCCTAATTTCGATCTTTTAACTAAAATATAGCTCAAGACTTCTTCACTCTCGTCTCTTTCTAATACCGGACTCTCCAAGAAGGTCAATTTCCCTTGCTTTTTTCTTGTTTGTTTGTTTCATGAAACATTATTGCGGACACTGATGACTACATGCACTCTTGTCACTTTAAGTAACTAAGAACTAACAGGCTTTACTCAGAACCCATCGTGGGTCAGCTCCAACTCATGACCCTAAAACAGTGTCCAAGACTGCAAAATTTGATTGGCGCCTTCTTCAAAAGAGCTGGTGGGTTTGAACCACCACCCTTGCAACTAGCAGTCCAGTGCTTAGCAAGCTGTGCTACCAGGGCCTCTTTACATGCCTTAGTAATTCCTACATTATGTGAATTTATTTTCCTTGGCATGCTGGCAAAGACAAATACTTTATTTAAAACAGATGGCATTCAGAGCTGCTGTGTAAATGTCAACTCTACTGCTGTTGGTTGTCCCACTTCCTCAGGGAGATATTTGATTGTTGGATTCGCCTGGGCCCTGCTCTGTGATGCAGTGAAATTAGGATGGTAAATTGGGTATTACTTCCTAATAAATCCTTTAGATAGGATTATAAGCCGTAGTAATAAGAAATTATATAACCGTGACTTTATCTTGGACATCTACTAATCCCACATGCATTATTGTTTTATTTGAATAAAAGAGTAGGATGCCTTTATTTGAATCTGCAGAATGTTTTTTTGAGGAATATAATGAAGCCATTTAGTTTAGCCCTTCTGGTTTAATGGGAGCAGACAATACTAGGTATATTTTTACTTACTGTATATACTCGTGTATACGCCGAGTATTTCAGCACATTTTAATGCAGTTGTTGTGGTAAAATTAGGTGCCTCGGCTGATATTCGGGTCGGCTTATCCTCAAGTATATACGGTAAACGGAATCTGATTTCAGTTAATTTGTACGCATGTATCGTGTGTGTGTCTATTCTGTTGAGGCATTCCAGAAGCTGGCCTTGTGACGAGGATTGAAGGTCAGTTAAGTTATCAACGGCGCCAAAAAGACCAGTTAGGGGAAATGAGACCAGGAAGGGAAGCAAGCCAATGAAACACCAGTGTGAACCTCTAAAGCAGTAAGACATCTGCCAGCAGCTCCATCACTTGCGGTACCCAGCACAACATGAAGATACAGAGCCTCTCGGTTAAATGGTACCAAGAATTCCCAGATGCTGAGAGCAGAGCATCATGTCCTATACATGGCGCTGGCTACCATGGTGAGTGGCTGAGGCTCCACCTGCAGGGAAACCCTAGCGTATTTGTTTTCTCACGTGGGTGGTATGGGCACTGGTACTCCTCACCAGCTCCCATCACCAAGGAGTCAAGAGACATGCCTGGGCTGTTATCCTCAGACAAAGAAGTTACTGGCCATTGGAAGTCCAACGTGGGCACAGTCAAGGTCATCAGGCCACCAACAGAGCCCCAAAGCTTTCTAGTGTCCAAAGCTAGTATTAGCATCTTAAAAAGAGTGCTTTCTAAGGAAGCACCTGATAAGGTTTCCCGTTTAGCAATAATAACCTTTAGAAAGCCTCTGCTTTCCAAACTGCATCTTATGTACCTAGCTAATCAACCAGGATGCCCATGATGTTCAGCATGTGAAAGTTCTACCATTAAAAACCTCTCTGCCATTGCTTCCATGCCGACGCATAGTGACCTCAAAAGACAGAGGAGAACTGGCCCCGTGGGTTTCTGAGACTGTACATCTTTACAAGAGCAGAAAGCGTCCTCTTTCTCCCATGGAGTGACTGGTGTGTTCGAATGGCTGGCCTTGCGGTGATCACCCCAGTGAGTAACTCATTATGCCTCCAGGGCTCCAGTTCTACCATGAGCCTTTAAAACAGAAAATCAAAGGAAAGGAGGGGGGAAAAGCTGCAGTCCTGGATTGATAAATTATAGACTGAATTTGCCATCTAGATATTAACATTAGTGATCCTCAGTCAGCCATTTCAACGCCCATAAGGCCGCAGTCACCTCATCTGGTAAGTGGACTTAGAACTTCCCATCTATTTTCACAAGACTTGAGTGCACCTGCATAAAAAATATTAGAAAGACAGATTTAAAACAATTCCTTCATAAGTTATAGCAACATCTAGTAAACCAGGTTGCTGGTGAATCCCATTGCCCTCAAATAAGCCATGTGACAGAGATATGTTGTTTTTTAATTAGAAATCACCTTTGAGTAGGAAGGAAAATGTTTTCTCCTCACCAGGACTTTTTAATAATCACTGTGTGCTACAAATGCCTGCTTTTCAATCACATCTAATTAGCTTTTAACAGGATGATTAGAATATCGGTTAGTTAAAGTACACAACTTTCAACAAGCTTGCCAGGTGTTGCTCATGTATACCCCTGAGGTGATGCCTAGGTATATGAGGGGGTTACAAATAAAACCACCCCAGCGTTGCTCTGAGAGGAGTGGACCTTTTGTAGGACGCATTTTTCCCCACTAGGAGAACACAGAGCAAACTCACTCTGAGTTAGTGCACCCAGTGGAGTCACCTGGGAAAGTTCTCTCTGGTCACAGTGAATTTTTTTTTTTTAAGTTTTACTCCAACCTCCTTTTTTGTGAAGACGGATTTAAACGAATAGTGGGGAGCTGTGAAATTTATTTCCTGCTCTGGAAAAATGCTGCAGAAACTGTTGTGATGTTGAACACCACTTACAAGGACAGTGCTATGGGGAAAACTCAAGGGTATAAGTGGTTTCTCATTTCCCAAAAAAGGGGGGATGTTGATTGGTAGCAAATCTCATTCTGGACATCTGTCAACTTTGCAGAAGGATGAAAATGTCGACTCATAGTGCATTTAGAGTTCATTCCCCAGGTCAGACTGTTAATCAAGCTTTCTATTTGGAGGTTCTGAAAAGATCGCATACCTGTGTGACCAAAAAGGCCTGTTTTGGGCAGACAGGGAACTGGTTTTGCCACCACGACAATGCACCTGCTTAGATAGCCATGTCAGCGTGCCAGTTTTTAGCAAAAAACAACATACCTCTCTTGCCCCACACACCTTACTTACCTGACCTCACTCCGTGGGACTTTTTTGTGTCCAAGAATGAAGGGGGACATAAAAGCACAGTGATTTGATGACTTTGAAGAGGGGAAGAAAAAATTGAGGGCGGTGCTCTCAGCAATCCAACCAGATGAGTTTGAAAATGTTTCCAAGAATGGAATCACAGGTTTCACAAATGTATTATGTATAATGGATAGTACTTTGAAGATGATAAGGTTGTTTTATTTTTAAAAATGAAATATATACCTTTGGGGGGGGAAATTCCAGATTTTGGGGTGGGGGCAGCCCATTGTATACTCAGTGATCTTATTTAAATGCAGATTCTGATTGAGTATATCTGGGATGGAGATGCAGATGTTCATCAGGGAGTTGAGCCAGAATTACCCTGTCCAAGTGATTAAAGAGTTCAGTTTGGTTCATCCCATCCACACCAAGGAAAGCTGAGCTGACAAACCAGGCATGAGGTATCAAGAGATCTTTGGATCTTTGGATCTTTGGATGTCTTGATCCCAATATCAGAAAGCCTCATCATCTTCATCATGTATGTCAAACAGTGAAGCAGGAAGCCCAATTAAAATCCCAGATAAGAAAAACGTATCCGTTTAGCCCTCTGGTTTGATGTGAGTGAAAAGCGACTAGCTAGCTGTTGTGACTAAAGCGGAATGTGAATTTAAAATTCAATTTGATTTGTATAAGACCTCAACTTCCTCACACAAGTGCCCTGTGCAGATGAGCCACCTCTATCCCAAGAGACTCAGAGATGGAGAGGCAGGTCAGTGCAGATGGAAGGGTAGGGCCCCAGGCCGCCACACAGCCTATTTTCTCATTACACAGGAATGGATCCCCAATAGGGAGAATTTGTGTGTTAGCAAAGCTCCCTTAAGGACGGGAGTGATGACTTCAGGCATGTGGGAGACTCTCCTGTGGAAAACAGTGGGAGTTGCCTTTTGTGGAGGTAATTACGCTGACCGACCCGATTGAGGAAGGCAATTCATGCACTGTGCCGTTCGCATGGCCCGCTCTGGTGGAAGGCTGGGCTGCTGGGGAGCCAGGTTAAATGGCCTTTGTTCCCTCAACTCTGAGATTCCACCACGTGTGCAGTGCTGCTGTGACTTGGCAGCAGGATCCTTCTTGTCTACCTGTAACCTGTACACAACAATAGTGAGCCTGACAGATGGAGTGAAGAGTTGACATGGGTTGGCCCTCCTCGACAAAGGGACACCTAGAGCCGCAGGCACATGCACCCCTTCCTGCCTCTGCGTTGTTGACTCCCCTGGGATGGATGGAGGCCGCCTGGTATCAATCATCTGATCCCTGCCAGATTGGGTGAAGTGTCCCAGGATGATGCGGTGGGGCATGTGCTTCGCTTCTCAGTAAACCATATGTATGTGCTGAGTTTGCATTTAAAAGACTGCTAAACTGCACTTAAAGGGTGGCGTTCTCTGCAGGCCCGTAGAAACTAAACTCGAGTCTGCAGAAGCAGATGGGATGAGCTGTGTCTATCGAAGGGAAGCGTCTCCTCTCCCTGTGCATTTCATCCTTTTTGGCTGTCACAAGACTCAGATGCTCCAGAATGTCCCAGCAGTCCTCAGGATCCCACCGTGACCTGCTCGGCAAAGGCCTCTTCATTCTGCTCGGTTCTCTCCGACACTGCACAAACGACTGCCCACGGTCCTGTGGTTTGTAGAACTTGCTAGCAACCTCTTTGTTGTCCTAAAGTTCTAGCTGCTTTGCCTGCCTCCTTAATCTCACCATCAACAAGGCCGCCCGTGTCTCCCTTTCTGATTCTCCAGCAGCTCAGTGCACAGTGCATCTCCAAGCCCAGCTCGAGGGAGTTCCAGCATCACGAGCCCCTCGTTACTGCAGGTGCTACCGTGCTCTTTCTACCAGGAGGCCCCTCTCGCCAGTATATTTCCGGTTTTTTACACGCAGACAGAGCCCGCTTTGACGCATCTGTGATCTCTTCTTGTCTTCATGAGATGCACGTTTACTCAATGGCACGTATTATTCAATATATAAAGATAGTATTCTGTTGGAAGGCAAGTCATAACCGGTGCCCTCCATAGTGCCAACACATTTTACAGATGTGTCTTAAGCCAGCATCATTGCAGCTTCGCATCATATGTTCTGTCAAGTCTTATTTACTTTTCTGAAGCACCAAGGACAAGGCATTCGACTCCTGTAAAGAGTGTCAACCATGGGTGAGGGTAGTTGTACCCTGTCCGAGAGGATTTCTATGAGTCAGAATCAACTCCATGGCAGTGACTTTGTAAGACATTTTTGGTTTGTTTGTTTTTGGAAGCACCAATGAAAAGCGACAAATACCGATATATGAGATTCAAACTTAAAAGGCAGAAACAGAGGCGCTGCGCTGACTCCTGAACATTCACGTTGTTCATACAACTTGCCCTAAATCTACAGACATGAAAATGATACAGTGTCTTGTTGTTGTTGTTGTTGTTTTGTTTTGCTCTGCCTTGTTTTTGTGCTTATTATTGTCTCCGTATGTCTATCTAGATAAGATAGGCGGGATAAACAATCCGGAGG
>NW_022103912.1:9271831-9274211 GCF_000313985.2 Echinops telfairi | reverse complement strand
GGGGGGGGATAAGGGAGGTGTCAACAAACATCGGACAAACGAACAACAAGTGATCTAAAATCGATGGCAAGGAGGGCATAGGATGCCTGATGGGACTTGATCAAAGGCAATGTAGCCGAGAGGAATTACTGAAACCTGAATGAAGGCCAAACATGATGGTGGGACAATAGAAAAGTAAAAGGAAAGAACGAGGAGGCAAGGGACATTTATAGAGGTCTAAATACAGGCATGTACATATGTAAATATATCTATATATAATGATAGGGATCTATGTACATATATTTATATGTTAAGTATTAAAGTAGCAGATGGACATTGAGCCCCTACTCAAGTACTCCCTCAATGCAAGAACACTTTGTTCTAATAACCCACCATTCTGTGATGCTCACCTTCCCAACACAATCACTGAAGACAAAATGGGTGCATAAGCAAATATAAAGAAATCTGATGGTTCCATGCTATCAAAAAATATAGTGTCTGGGGCCTTAAAGGCTGGAAGATAAACAAGCAACCATTTAGCTGAGAAGCAACAAATGGAAAAAGCACACCAGCATGTGTGATCATGAGGTCAATGGGATCAGGTATCAGGCATCAAAGACCCAAAACAAAAAAATCTTATCAGTGTGAATGAAGGGAAGCCCCAAAGCCCACCTATACACAATTGGACGTCCCATACAGTAGGGTCACAAGGAAGAGATGAGCCAGGCAGGGTGTAGTATAGCACCAAGGAAACATACAACTTTCCTCTAGCTGAGTGGTTTTCAACCTGTGGGTCGTGACCCATTTGGGGATCAAATGACCCTTTCACAGGGGTCTCCTAAGACCATCAGAAAACACCTGTTTCCCATAGTCTTAGGAACCAAGACACTGCTCCTCTGTCCATCTCCAGACGGGTCCACCCACATGCAGATATGGCCATATACCAGTACCCAGCGTGAAAACCGTTACCCTTGCTACACCATGCTGCAAGACAAAATTGCATTGATTTGTAATTAGAAATATTTCACAATATATAATTGCATATCATTTTTGTGATTAACAACTATACTTTAATTATGTTCAATTTGTAACAATGAAACTACATCCTGCATATCAGATATTTACATTACAGTTCATAACAGTAGCAAAATTACAGGCACAAATTAGCAACGAAAATAATTTTATGGTTGGTCCGTCACCACGGGCCACAGCATTAGGAAGGTTGAGAACCACTGCTCTAGTTCTTTTAATGTTTCCTCCCCCCAGCCACCACCATGACCCCAATTCTACCTTACAAATCCGGCTAGACCAGAGCATGTGCACTGCTACAGATAAGAGCTCAAAACACAGGGAATCCAGGACAGATAAACCCCTAAGGACCAATATTGTGAGTAGCAATACCAGGAGGGTAAGGGTCAGGTAGGGGAAGAAAAGGGGAACCAATCACAATGAGCTATATAGAACCCTCTCCCAGGGGGATGGACAATATAAAAATGGGTGAAGGGTAACAGCAGTCATTATAAGACATGAAAAAAATTATAAATTATCAAGGATTTATGGGGGTGGGGGGCAGGGGATGAGCTGATACCAAGGGCTGAAGTAGATAGAAAATGGTTTGAAAAGATGATGGCAACATATGTACAAATGTGCTTGACACAATGGTTGTATGTGTGGATAATGATATGAGCCCCCAATAAAAGGATTTTAAAAGTACAGTGTAAGTAATATTAAATGTGGAACCACTGTACCTCAGTTTCAGCTACACCTTTATGTATTATTAATTAAGCAACTCTTTGTCTCTCTTTCCTCATCTGTAAACTATCTACACTGATTTCTTTTTTATGAATATATATCAATATTCATTTATAAATAAGTCATTGTTTCTATTTAAAAAAACATAGAAAAAATCTCCTGGATGGTAATTAAAGGTACCTTCAGGTTCCCTGCTTTCTTTCTTTCTTTTTATTTTTTTATTTCTTCTTAATTTTCCATTATTTAAAATAATTTTATTAGGGGTTTGGACAACTCTTATCATAATCCATATATACACCCATTATGTCAAGCACATTTGTACATTTCTTGCTCATCATATAATACATCTTTTTTTTTTTCAAGCACATTCGTACATTTATTGCCATCATCTTTCTCAAAACATTCACTTTCTACTTGAGCCTTTGGTATCAACTTCTCATTTTGCCCCCCTCCCTCATGACCCCTTGATAATTTATAAATTATTATTATTTTGTCATGTCTTATACTGTCCAATGTCTCCCTCACCCACTTTTCTGTTGTCCATCCCCCAGGGAGGAAGCTATATGTAGATCCTTGTAATCTGTTCCCTCTTTCTACCCCACCTTCCCTCCACCCTCCTGGTATCATCACTCTCACCATTGGTCCTGAA
>NW_022103912.1:9268697-9270105 GCF_000313985.2 Echinops telfairi | reverse complement strand
CCCATCTTGTCACATGTATACCCCCAATCCCTCCTCTTCCTATTGCATGTATGTCCCTAGACCACCCCCTCTCATTGCTGTACTACCTGTAGTGCAACCCCTTCCTGTGACGTATATCTTTACCTGTAATTAGTGGGCTTGCACGCCCCCCGAAAGGTATATAGGCCTGGGTTAGCAATAGAGATCTCTCTCTCTCACTGGTCTCTCCCTTCTGGCCTCTCTTCCCTCTCTCCTCTCCTGTCCTCTCTCCCTTGTTCCCTTTCTCATCCTCCTTCCCTTCCCCCTCTCTCCACTTGGACCACCAAGCGGGGCTGAGGTGAACAGTGCTACCATGTAATGTGTCTGACTGCATTATTGTATCTCTCATGCTCTCCATGACTTTAAAATAATATATATATACATCTCAACCATACAATTGTGCTTACTGAACCTGTGGGTAGTGGTGGGGGCCTGGCTTCCCCAAACCTTAATCCTACAGAGCAGTGCAATTCTGCCTGATGGGGCTGCTGTGAATCGGGATCGCCTAGAAGCCAGTGTGTTTGGGTTTATAATCCCTGATGAAGTGTTAATTGAATTTCAGAAAAATAATGATGAATACCAAAAGAGGGAATACAAAAGACATTTTCAGCAACATCTTGGAATTTAGTCTAAAGAGGGAAAGAGTACAGTTGACGTAAAATAGAGAAAGAGCCCTGAATATGATCTTGAAAGACCTGTCTTTAAATCCCCTCTCTTGTCTATGTACTTGTGTCCTTAAGAGATCTAGACTCTGTGCATTTATTTTATCATCTGTAGAATGGAGATAATCTCTGAGTGACAGTGTTGCTGTGAAACGCAAATGAAAACATAAGAATGTTTACAGCTGAGATTCTGCTTGACGTCATGATATTTTATTTCCGTTGTTGGGGTAAAGCCTGATGAAGACAGACATGACCATATTCCTTGCCTTTGATTGACTACGAATCCAGGCCTGGGATGATCAGGGTGCTTTAGGGAGAGTTGGCTAGAGAAATAAATCCAACGACACTCACATATGGAAAAGAAAGAGTTTTATATCAAGAAGGAACTGTATATCAAGAAAGCATCCCAGCTTAGACCACCTCAAGTCCCCAATACTAGTCCCTAAGGCCCTCTTCAGACCCACACAGCCACGGGCAGTGATCTAAACTGCAGGAAGATTACAGGCCAATGGGGGCAGGGTCCTGTGGATCCCAGGTTGGTCGAAACATAGTCCGGCTCCGTCAGCTTTCAGGTTGGCCAGCCAGGAGCAAGTGAAAGGCAGAGAGAAGAGGGGGTCTCCTGGTCCTCCTTATAATAGGCCACACCCCCATCAAGCTCAGAAGCAACAAAGCCCACATGGAAAAAGCACACCAGCCTATGCAACCACGAGGTGTCGAAGGGATCAGGT
>NW_022103912.1:9258436-9268081 GCF_000313985.2 Echinops telfairi | reverse complement strand
GATAACAGTTGTATGAGCCCCTAATAAAATGTTAAAAAATAAATATATATAATAGGCCACACCCTCAAGGAGGCACCATCAGGCTGTGACCTGATTGACAGGTGGGAAACCACCCCTACAGTTTTACACATTTTTAAGTTGACGTGAAGTCATCTATCACACGCGGGAACATGGATTGTTTCAGGAGTGACGTTGTGACCTTTCCTTAGTGAATTTTCCAGGAAGGAGGTGGTTGTAGTTATGAAGAGTCACCTAAGAGTCAGCGTATTTCTCCCTCGAGACATGGGTGTGTAGCTGACTGATAACAGAACTGCTGCAGCCAACTCCCTACCTGCCTAAAGGTAAAGCTATGTGGCCGAAGGGACACAACCACAGGGAACAGCCACCAAGCTCTCCTAGATGAAGTGGACCCCAAATTTCACTCTAATCTGAAACTGTAAACCTCTGTCGTTCCTTACTATTTAACATGTGGTTTTTCACCAAGAACATCCTTACTGAGTTAAAGGGTTTCGTCTGTTGAATACACGTTAAGACCCTCTAATCATAGAGCACTCACGTGTATGAGCTTTGAGGTTGATGTAGACCTGAGTCCAAATGCTAGCTCTCCTGTTATATCATCATCTGTGAGGTGCCAGCAAGTCAGTTCTGACTCATGGCAACCCTGTGTGCGATACTTGAAACATTGCCTTGTCCTGAACCATCCTCACAGGGGTTCTTGTCTTTGGGCCCATTGTTGTAGACACCGGGTGAAACCATCTTGTCCGAGGTCTTCCTCTGTTTTATTGCCCCCCTACTTCACCAAGCACCGGTGGCTGGCGTCTCCTGTTACCATGTCCAAAGTACCTAAGATAAAGTCTAACCATTACTGCAGCTAAGGAACATTCTGGCTTTATTTCTTCCAAGACAGATTTGTTTGATCTTTAGTACAGTGAACCCTCGTTTATCGCAGTTAATCAGTTCTAGACCCTACCGTGATAAGTGAAATTCCACGAAGTAGGATTCCTTATTTGTAAATCAAATATTTTCGTAGTTAGAGCATAGAGGACATGAAAAAACACCCTTTAGTCACCATGACACTCGTATTACCCAATTTATTAAACGAAAAAGGGAAAATACAGTAAAACATTTTGGACGTTACAATGATCATTTATTATTTATTATATTATTTATGGCATCAAGCGTGTACAGTATGAGCCAATCAGTGGCAGTCATGACAGAGCATGCGCTGTTACGCAAAAACCGCGATAGAGTGAAGCCGCAGAAGTCGACGCGTGAAGTGGCGAGGGGTCACTGTACTTTGAATAGGCTTTGCCAGAGCCATAATGCAAATGTAGCAATTCTTCATCGGTCTTCCTCATTCCCTGTCCAACTGTCACAAGTCTATGAGGCTATTGAAAACACCATTTCTTGGGTTCAGTGCGCTTTAATCCTCAAAGTAGCATCCTTGTTTTTCAACATTTTAAAGAGGCCTTGTGCAGCAGATTTACCCAATGTAGTGTGTCGTTTGATCTCTTGTCTGCTCCTTCCAGGAGTATTGATTGTGGATCCAACAAGACAGAATCTCTGAGAACTTCATTGGTGGCCATCAAATCAGTGCCAACTCATAGTTACCCCATGCCCAACAGAAAACAATGCCTAGTCCTCCCAATTAAAATTAGGCTGAACCCACTGTTACAGCAACTGTGTCTGTCCATGGTATGACAGTCTTCTTTGACCTTCCACTAAACATGATGACCTTCTCCAGGGACTGGTCCCTCCTAAAAGGAGGGACCAAAGTACCTGAAATGAAGTTTCCCTATTCTTGCTTTTAAGGAACATTCTAGCTGTGCTTCTTCAAAGCTGATGCATTAATTATTCTAGCAATTCACGGTATATTTAATATTTTTCACCAGTACCATAATTTAGATCAAATCTTCTGTGGCCTTCCTGATTTATTGTTCCGCCTTCACATGCATCTGAGGCAATCGAAAACAAACATGGCTTGGGAGAGAGCACCTTAGTTCTCAAAGTGATAGATTTGCTTATCACTTTTTAAAGAAGATGTTTGCAACCGATTTACCCAGTGCAATACGTTGTTTGTGTTCTTGACTGCTACATCTAAGGTTATTGATTGTGGACCCAAATAGAATGAAATATTTGACAACTTCAACCTTTAATCCTTTTATCACGATGTTGCTTATTGGTCCAGTTTTAAGGACCTTTTTAAAAAATTATTATTATTGAGATGGTTCGTGGTGAAGGCTTGCTCTCCTTATGAGTGAGCAACTGTATAAACTTCATTAACCCTCAGTGACATCATATGTAAAATGGAGATGAATGGGATCAATGCAACCAAGTGCTGAAGCAACAGTCAATGTTAGGCTGTAGAAGTCTGAGGACCCCCTCTGCTGCTGCCCAGTCAATTCCAACTCAGAGAGACCCGAGGACAAAGTAGAACTGACTGCCCTATAGGGTTTCCCCGGGCAGTTCATCAGTTTTACAAAAGCAGATAGTCTCCCTTGGAGAGCTGGGTTTGAACCACTCACCTTTCAGTTAGCAGCCCAGTGGCTACCATCGAGTCAGTGCTGACTCACCGAGGCCCCCTGTGGGTTTGTGAGACTATAACTGTGTAAAAAACATAGAAAGCGCATCCTTTCTCCCTCAGAGATGCCGGTGGATTTGAGCTGCCAACCATGGGGATCACAGCCCACCACATCACCACGACACCACCAGAGCTCCATCTGCACTAGAGAAATACCACCCTGTGAAGTCACTGACATGCTATCTGATAATGGGGTCTTGAACCCCCCTACCAAGAGGCAGATTTATGGGTGGAGAGAGAGAGAGCCCAAGTTTCGGAGTCCAGCTGGCTCAGGGTCAAGTCACCCAGTTCACTCCTCAGAGCTTAGCTTTCCTCCATTGTGAAATAGGCGTAGGAACAGATCATTTTTAAGATGACTGAAAAGACAAAGGGACTGAGGAATGGTGTCAATCTTAGGATCGAAAAAGAGCCTCCATCTTGCTTCCAGGTGACGCCTGCAGCCCCTTCCTTACCAGTTCAAGCCCCAAAGCCAATCCTTGGGGTTAAAAGGGTGACATAAACTCTCATAGAGATTACAGTTTTGGAAATCCTTATAGGCAATTCTACTTGTCCTTTAGTATCACTATAAGATACTAAACAACAGCGGGTGGTGATAATGTTGAACATCACCCATATATATTTTTAGTGAGATATTCCTTCTTATTTTGTTCAATTTTATATTGGTCGAGCTGGTTGTCTAATTAAGTTATTCGTTCATCTGAGTTACTATTAATATTGGCATTATTATTACGTTTCTTACCAAAGATATTTTTGTAATTTTCTCTCAATAATTCTTTTCCTTAACAATGTCTTTGAAAACACTTAAAAAATCTTGGATCATGCCAAATTCATTATTCTCTTTAGCTTCTTTTTTATATGTGTGTGCCTTAATTAAGTCATTGAGGCCATATTGGAAGTCTTCTGTTTGATAGGTTTAGCACCGATGCTTAGCCTTGTGCATTTATTTTTATATGGAATGAGTTAAATGGCGAGACTTGTTTTCTTCACCATTTCCAGTACACACTGCTCCTCTCATTCAATGTTCTTGTCATCTTTGTCATAAGTCATATACAACTTATGTTCGAGTCAACATTGTCATTCCACGTGGATTGGATGATTTCCGACAAGAATCCTGGTGTCCATGCCATCTTTGCCCTTCTGTAATAATGTTTTCCTGTTGCTTTTAGGATGTTGTGTGTATCTTTGGTTTTCAGCAATTTGACTCTGTTTCGCTTTGGGGTGGTTTTTCCACATTCTCTCTTATTAGGGTTCCTTGAGCTTCTTAGGTTCCTCAAATAGGATGATTTTTTTTATCATTCTTTCTTCATGTATTTTTTCTCCCCCTTTCTCTTTTGTCTTTCCTTCTAGAACTCAGATGATACATACTTATATTATATACTGCATATTGCTTACTGGTGCTCTATTTTCACATCTTTCCATTTTTGATGTTGATGATGTATACATTTATGCCTTCATATTCGTGGATTTTTTCTAAGTTTAATCTGCTATTAATCTGATACAGTATATTTTTCCTTTTAAAGTACAGTTTTTCTCTTTGGTATTATTTCAATTTTTGTATTTTTATTTAGTGTATTACATATTCCTTCCTTTTTATGCATATGTAATATTTAGGACACATCTTAGACCTTGTTTTCATTATCCTGTTTCTCTATCTATTTATGTTGATTCCCCTTTCTCTAGAATATGAATCATATTTTCCTGCTTTGTTGCATGCCTAGTAATTTTTGTTGGATGACAAAGATTATGAATATTGCAATGCTGATTGCACAAGTTTGTTTTATTTTTCCCAATATCATTGGACTTTACTTCTTGGATGCATTTAAGTTTGTTTCAGATTTGATCTTTGAGTTTTAGTTTTTTCAAGCTTTCTGCTCATAGTTTGGTCTGACAAGTCTAGGGAAGCCTTTATTCTGGATATTATTTAGCCTTCCTACAAAGCTCGAATTTTCTGGAAGCTTTACCTTAGGCCTCATGCATTCGATTTATCTTCTCTCTCTGGGTGGTAGAAAAATAGACTCCTTTCATCCTTCTCTGAGCCCCAGAAATTGTTCAACCTACTATCTCATAGTACTTCTTTCTCTAACCTCATGAATTCTAGCCTCCGCAGGAAGAGGTCAGTACTCTGCCATAACCTTAGGGTTACCTCTGCCACTCTTCCTCCTCTCCAGAAGCAAACCAAACCAACATGAAACCCACCGCCATCGAGAAAGTCGATGGTGATTCATAGCCACCCTAGAAGACGGAGTAGAACTGCCCAGTGAGTTTCTGAGGCTGTCACTCTTTATGGGCTAGCAAGCCCTGTCATTCTCCCAAAGAGCAGCTGTTGATTTCGAACTGCTGACCTTTTAGATTGCAGCCCAATGTGTACCCATTACATCAGCAGGGGTCATTACCCTGTCGATTCTAGCTGCCCAAGCCCCCACCCCCCACCCACCCCTTCAGGCCTGTGTGTCTCTCTTCCATTCAGCAGGACCCCCAGGGCGAGCTCTCTGTGTCTGTTCCCTACAATCTGGGAGCCGTTTCCAGGCAATTAGCTGCCACATTTATAAGACTCATCTCATTTGTTTCCCCGGATTCAGAGATCAAGTTCTCTACCTTCTATGATCCAGTGACTGAAAAGTCAGCAGGTGTGTGTGTATTAGTCAGTGTGTGTACTCACATATGTGGTTAGCTCATATCAAGTTGGACACCACTTGACGGCAGCCTCCGAAACTCCTCCATAGGGGGTTGTGTTCATCAGCTTTTGCCATAATCCTTATGGAAGAGTTCACCAGGTTTAGATAGGTTCAAACACCCAACCTCTCGGTAGCAGCTGTCCACAAACCACTTATTCCATCCAGGCTCCTTTGTATACAAACACATGTTAGTATATATGTAGTATATATTATATATGGGCACACTATATACTCGTATACTTAAACACATATGAAGGGAGCTTCGAAACGTTTGTGGGAAAATGGAATTAAATGATGATGGAATTTTTCTCACCACTATTTGAAGCTCCCTTGTATATACTTACATGACTTATATAATTCCAAAAAATGGAATTAAAAGATGATGGAATTTTTCCACCAAATTTTTGGAGCTTCCTTGTACACACAATGGACACACCCATGTACTTAAATTTTCTACTTATTTATGTTAGTTTGGCAAGTCATATATGAGTTAGTCTTTCATGTGTGAAAGTCTATCTATAAGTGTGTGTGTGTACATGTATGTATACATACATAGCTGTCCATATTCCTGCTCTCTGGTCTGTTGGGGTTCCTTACTTAGTATCTTCCTGTAGAAATGACCGGAGAGTCCTGGTGAGTGAAAGGTCCTGGCTGAATTCAAGAGAGAGGTTCATCTCACCTTGAACTTCATCTGCATTTCAACTGGATCCACATCAAAGAAATGATTATTGAATACTTTCTCACAAAAACTTCACTGCCATTGAGTCACTTTCTCTCCAAGAAACCTTGTCAAGACTGGTTAAACCTGCCTCTGTGGGTTTCTCAAACTCGATCTTTCTGGGATTCAGAAGCCTCGTTCTCCTGCACACCAGCTGGTGGTTTTGAACTGCTGACTTTGAGCAGCCTGACTCATAACCCCTATGCCTCCAGGGGTCTATAGATGACCTTATAATAATTAAAATCCTTACCAAACAAGTAAGGTATATTAGCACAAGCATTTTTAGGGTACACAGATTTGAGCTTCCTACTTTTAGTCTTTTGAAAAATAAAAAACACTGCCAAATATAGAAACTATCTTCTTCCCCACCCCCCACCCCTTTTGGCTTGTTTTAGCCATACAGATGAGAAGAAAGATATACAAATAATGAGATCTCTTCTCTCATCTCTTTCTGGGATTCATTAAATAATAGTAGTTATAGTCATATAAACTAACTGAAGACACTTCTAATTTAAAAATATCTAGATTTAAATTTTTAATGTAATCATGTTAGAGTGATAATACATAGAATGTTTTAGCTCCAGTGCTTCTGTAAATATCTTCAATAACACTTTCATTAGTTGCTAAATTGATAGGATAAAACGCCATGTGTCTCCGTTTTTTAAATGTTTCTCGGCAAATTAAACTGTTTAGAATCCCTTTCTTCAGATCCTGACCTCCACTTTATTTTTCTTCCCTTCTTCCTTTCACGTGTTTATCAAAGCAGATGATGTTCCAGGCCAAGAAAGTCGAGCGTAGAAGCATTGTCTATATCATTTAGCCAGCCTGGTAGGGAATAAAATAGACTTAGCCAGATTTATCCATAATCGCCATCTGTGTCTATCAGACTCACCAATTCATTGTCGAACCGTTCACTTCATCTTGGCAGGACAGATAGAGACACCCTGAGTCTACACAAGAAGGTAGCTCCTTCAACAGAAACAAGGGTAACCTTTTAGGATGGAGAGGCTGTACCTTCTCTAAGGGGAAATGATAGCGTACTAATTTAGAAATTTGATCTGAGAATGTAATGAGCCTGTGAACACAGGCGAATCAGGAAACATGGTTTGTTGAGAGCATCACAATGCCTTTCCTAAGTGCCAGCCCAAATGTGAATTAGAAGACGATCCGAGCAGAGCACTAAATTAGACTGGAAGAAAAATCGCTGCGGTTACAGTGACGTGGGTGTGACGAGAGAATGCGCAAGGAGAACAGGGAACAAAAAGGAGAGAAACTGATCTTTCTCCAGTTCGGAAAGCAGTGATCTGGGCTGAGCGCTTTGTTCATCGTAATGCTACATTTTTGCAAATGCTCCCTGGAAGATTTGACTGATGAAAGCAAGTTGGGGTTTTGTTGTTGTTGTGTTGGGTTTCCTTAGATTACAGAACTGTCAAAAGGCAAGACTTGATGCATCAGGAAGAACATGATCAAATTGCAGTCCTTGCCTACTGCGAAGTTGAGAAGGTTCCCTCTGGTACTTTCAGAGCTTGGATCTTGATCTAGCAGAGAAGACTTTCAAAGCTGGACCTACGAGTAGCGGTGCCTCACGGAGCACGTCTTAGAGCAAACGTGCAGATGTTTGATGTAGGAGCCATGCTAGCTTTAGTTTATATAAATTCACGAACAACTTTGATGGATTTATAGTCCACATGGGCATTTGGAACATACTTCTAACCTTGTTCTGTGTTTTGGGTGTCGTCAGATCCTCCCACATGTTGGGTCACTAGAAACCAGCCCAGCCTGGGGTAACATATTCTACATTGCCTTAAATGACTTGTCTGCCATCGTTACTGAGGAGTTTCATTTTCTCCTTGTATCCCGCTTTTTCTAATATGAATTCCCTCCCTTTTTTTCTCACAATCACTGCCCCTGTAGCACAATACCGGACCCCCCAATGTCACCACCTTCCTTTATAGCAAAGCAAGCACAATGATTGGAAAACGAGTCTGCATTGCCCACATATACTTTCACCTCTCACGAAGCAGAAATCCAGCTTGTGCTAAGTAGCTGAGGGTCCTGATGCATTCCACACCCACGAACCTGACTTTGCCCTTCATGCCACCCTCCAAAGGTACCCAGTGGTTTGTTTGAATAAGTGATGTCATTGTTTGGCTCCTTTGATAAAACTGCAGGAGAAACTTAAAATGCATAGCCTCCATTGAATTGATGGGGCTTTGGAAACAGGCTTGATGTTTCTGAGCTTGTTTTCGCCATACAGATGAAGAGAAGGATGTGCAAATAAAGAGATCTGTTCGCCATCTGGAGGGAGTGTCTGCTGCCAACGCGACGTGTAGCTGAAAGATGTTTGGGAACCTGGAAGGAACTCATGCAAAGATTTATTTACATGACCATGTACATTAAGGAAAGCATCCCATTCAAGGATATGGCGTGCAAATGAAATACCTACAAGTCATTCTCCCTTGTGAATTATATTGGGACCCCATTGAATGTTTTGATGAACTCTTTCTAAAGAAACAGGAAGTTCTAAAAATAGAAGGCCATTTAGATCTCCTAGGCTTGATGAGGGTCAAAGAAGAAAAACTTGCAGTTACCAGAGGAGTTGGTTTGAAGCCACAGACAAGGTAGAGCAGGACCCAGCGACAAGTACAACCTTTTCAGGTAGCACCTTTCCTAACTGAAGATCCTGGCTTCCAGACTGGAGGATTTTCCTTGTGATCATCACAGATCTGTGTGATCAAAGAACTATCTGTAAACATCATTGTTTAGACCAGCCTTTCCCAAACTGGGCCCCTTAGGAGGGGCTGGAATGATCCAGCAAGGCTGCAGAAACAGATACCTACACTGCATTCTGCATTATGGCCCATAGTACAAAAGCTTCTCATTAACGGGGATACCGAGTAATTTTCTTTCTGAAAGAGGGGCAGCAATCCAAATAAGTTTGGCTTAGACCTTTAAAGGAAAGCTTTCAAAGTACCATCTCAAAAATGCATTTTTCAAGGTCATAGACTCCAGCCTTCCAACATATGAAGCAGACTTCAACTAACTTTCAGTACTCTGCTGCTTTGGGGGAGTGGGAATGCTACTGGATACTGTGTACTTTATTGATGGTACTTGACAAGGTTGGGGTCTCTAAGCCCCTCCCTTCTTCAGATGGCCTGGATGTACACCTGAGTCGATGTGATTTTCTCAGTGTATTGAGGGCAGAGACTCCCCAGCAGTTGAGGGCCTCTCTCTTCCTCTTCCTCTTCCTCTTCCTCTTCCTCTAGTGCTGAGGCTGGTGGTCAAAGGGCGGGTCGAGACCTATAGTGTCTGGGGACTTAAAGGCTTGAAAGTAAACAAGCAGCCATCTAGCCCAGAAGCAACAAAGCCCACTTAGAAGCAGCACACCAACATGTGTGATCATGAAGGGCCGAAGGGACCAGGCTTCCAACACCAAAGGCGGGGGTCATATCATCGTCAATGAGGGTGGCGCGTGATGAGGATCCAATGCCCATCTCTAGACAACTGGACATCCCTTGCAGAGGAGTAGTGGGGAGGAGATGAGTCACTTAGGGTTCAGTATAGCAATAATGAAACCCACAAGCTTCCTCTAGTTCTTAAACGCTTCCACCCCCAACTACCATGACCCCAATTCTGCCTTGCAACCCTGGTTAGACCAGAGGATGCACAGC
>NW_022103912.1:9161244-9258138 GCF_000313985.2 Echinops telfairi | reverse complement strand
GGAACCCAAGAGGCAAGCGAATTTTGGGAATGATGAGGGCAACAAATGTATAGCTGTGCTTTACACAATTGACCTATGTATTGTGATGAATTGTATGAGCCCCAATAAAATGATTAAATAAAGAAAAAAAAGGGTGGGTGGTATCTTACTCCTTGGAGGCCATGTGGACATAAGGTCCATCACTCTGTTGCTGTTGCCAAATTCATCGTCAGACCAGGAAATGAGCTTGCAAAGTGGTCGTGGAGGGCAATGCCAGCCCCAGCATCAAAGGTGGAAGAGTGGGGGTCACTGTTGGAGTCACAGGAGACCACCTGGTCTTCAGTGTAGCCCAGGATGCCCACAGGGGACCATGAACACCTACTTCGCCACCTTCTTGATGTCATCCTACTTAGCAGTTCTCTTTCAATGGCAGGCGAGATCCATGACCGACACATTGGTGGTGGGACTCGGAAGGCCATGCCAATGAGTTTCCCATTCAGCTCCGGGATAACCTTGCCCATAGCCATGGCAGCGCCAGTAGATGCAGGGATGATGTTCTGGGCAGCCCCAAGACCATCATGCCAGTGTTTCCGAGAGGGGCTGTCCAGTCTTCTGGGTGGCAGTCATGACGCGGACTGTGGTCATGAATCCCTCCACAATGCCAAAGTTGTCATGGATGACCTTGGCCAGCGGGGCCAAGCAGTTGGTGGTGCAGGAGGCATTGCTGACAATCTTGAGGGAGTTGTCATACTTCTCATGGTTCACGCCATCACAAATATGGGGGCATCGGCAGAAGGCAGAAATGATCACCCTTTGGCACCACCCTTCAGGTGAGCCCCACCCAGCCTTCTCTATGGTGGTGAAGACACCAGTGGACTCTCCAACATACCTGGTACCAGCTTCATCCCACTTGATGTTGGTGGGACCTTGCTCCTGGAAGATGGAGATGGACTTCCCATTGATGATAGCATCCCATTCTCAGCCTTGACGATGCTATTGAACTTGTCATGGGGGTGCATCATACTGGAACGTGTATACCAGGTAGTTTAGGTCAATGAAGGGGTCGCTGATGGTAACAAGGTCTACTTTTCCAGAGTTGAAAGCAGCCCTGGTGACTAGGTGCCCAATTTGGCCAAATCTACTTTCTCCAACTTTCACCATCACGTCTCCGGGATGTGGCTGCCTATCTCACACGGAAGAACAGAGAGCCAGTACTCTACTTCTTGTTCATTGGTTGCACATTAGTACTTTGGATTGATTCATGCCCAGAGGAATGCATGGGATCCTGGTAAAGTAGTGACTTTCACAGTGGACTGCTAACTGCAAGGTCTACAGTTTGAACCCACCAGCTGCTCCATGGGAGAAAGATGAAGTTTTCTACTTCGATAAAAAGTTACAGTCTTGGAAACCCACAAGGGCAGTTCTCCCTGTCCTATAAAGTCACTATGAGTTGAGTCAGGATTGACTTTTTCGCAATGAGTTTGGGTTAGGGGGGGGAAATGCTTGTCCAAAGGTCATTCTTAACCAATGAGCGTGGGAAACACCTGATAATGTTAATGAACCTGTTATGCTGAGGGAAAATAGTGGATCACAAAAGGACAAGTAATCTATGAAGCCACTATTATAAATAACCAAGAAAAGATTTTCATACTGAAAAGTAAGTTCTGTGATGGGTACCAAGAGTATGGGAGAGAGAGCAGACATCTGCTAGAAGGTCGTTCAGTGCTAACTTACTGGGATGCAGTAAGAGGCAGGTTGGCAAAACCCAATGGAGGCTGGAGAAGACATTTGGAGGTTTGCAAATGTTACAGGCAATAGAGGTGAATACTGTTATAGACACAGTCCTGTAACAGGTGATCTATGAGAAGGTGCTCAGTCAGATATGCCGGTTGAACAAGTGTGGAAGGGAGAGTGGGGGAATACCACCCAAAGTATGCCTGGTTTGGATGGAGGAGATTTGTATATGCGGGGTCCTGGTGGTTTAGAGGGTTATGCATCGGTGGTTTAGAGGGTTATACTTACAAGGTTAACTGTTTGAACCCACCAGCTTCTCCAAGAGAGAAAGGTGGGGATTTCGTCTCCCATAAAGATGTACAGGTTCAGATACCCTGCAGTTCGGCTCTGCTTATAAGGTTATTTGCTATGAGTTAGAGTTGGCTTGATAGCAGTGAGTTTGGTTTATTTTCCTAATCTGTATATGTGTATTTACTTTTGCTGTAAATATAACCCTGGATGTGATAGAACATATAAGGGGCAACATTATGAAAATTTCTTAGACTTAACTAAACATCTTGAAGGATCAGAACCTAATCCACAGGGGCACCAAGGTCAATTGGTATAATGTAGTTCACAAAGAGAATGTCCTACATCCTACTTTGGTGATTAGGGACTAGGGTCTTAAAGGTGCAATAATTAATCTCTCCCCATCTGGGGGAAAAAAGAATAATGAGAAATTGAAAGACATGTGGAAATGATTATTCCAGTGGACTAATAAACCACACAAACAGCAGTCTTCGGCATACTGTACAAATAATACAAGGAACTGGACTCTATTAAGAATAACATGATACCAGTGTAAAAGGAAGACTTGTTAACCACTTGCAGTAGGTGGGTTACATAATATTGCCTAGCAAAAGTAAAGAGGGCTTAAAGTATTACCGATGAAGATCAAAGCCTTCAATATCGATTGTACCAAAATTTAAAAAAAAAAATTCTCACCACTGGATGAAGAATCAACATCACAATAAATGAAGAAAATACTGAACTAGTCAACAGTCATTTTATTTAAATCCGTAATCAGCACTCATTCAAGCAGCAGTCAAGAAATCAACCAAGGAATTTCATCAGTCAAATCTGCTGTAAAAGAGATCCTAAAGAGTCTTAAAAACAAAGCTGTTGCTGTGAGGCCTCGGGTGAGCTTGACCCAAGTCATGGTCTTTCAGTGGCCACACACGCATATAAAGAAGACCACCGAATTGAGAATCCGAATTATGGTTTTGGTGTCAAATATTGAATCTATCATGGATTGTCAGAAGAAAGAACATTGGTGTGGAAGAAGTTCAATGAGAATGCTCCTTAAAAGCGAGGTTGTTGACTAGACGTTGTCTCCTGTGCTTTGAACATGTCATCATGCTCAAAGGATAGAGCAATTCCTTTGCGAGACGGTGTATATGCTCGGTCGTTGGCCAACCCAAAAGAACACATGAGATGGATTAACTCGGTGGCTTCAACAATGGGTCCAACCTCGTAACAACCGTGAGGTTAGCTTAGGACTGGAAACATTTTCCTTCGTTGTACATCAGCCGTGATCCATCAGATCCAAGTCAACAGCACCTAACAATGACAATGACAACCTGGGTGCTGCGGTACACACAGTAAGAGAGGGTTTGGTTTGCTGAACTCCATCAGAGCATGCGTCTGTTATACCTACAGGGGCCCTCGCCTCTCTGTGGCCACCTACAAGAGCCCCCACCTCACCATTTCCAACGGAATACCAACTTTGTTGTGGGCACTCTGCCAAGCTTAGTGAAAATGGCCTGTTATTGCATGCAGTCACAGCAGCAGGTAGCCAAGCAGGTCTTGAAACATAGTTTATCCAACGGTAAAGCCAGGCTCTTTTTTACTTCATCCTTCTGAACATACATTGTATTTTTGAACTTAAAAGTCAATTATGTAGAACATTTTCACTTAGAAAAAGTAATACAAAATGGAATCTGCGGAGGAAAATCAGTGGAGAAACTATAATCTGTAAACGAGAAGACTGGGAATATGTGATTTAATGGCTTACATTTCTCAAACTACCCGATATCCCTGGTAATTCACAACTCACTACCTTGAAAATTTGTACTCACTGAGATTGTGCTGGACATAAACTTTCCCTCTACAACTATTTATAAAGATAACGTTGCTATGTGAAGGAATAGTGTAAATAAGTGTGGAAGACTGATACGTGAGCAGGTCATGGTTTTGTCTGAATGCAAATGAAAAATCACCGAGCAATCCCATCCGCCCCTGCAGAACTTGACTCAGGAAGGACTTTCTTTGCATAAGGGTGCTGGTTTCAAGGGAACCCAGCACTCAGCATGGGCGACCTCTTCTCATCCCGAGGTCCTGGGCATGAGGGCCATTGTGATGCTGTCGCATGGGCCTTCTGGTACAGTCACACTAAGAGTCAGGGGAAGGGGCTAGGGAGCCAGCTCAGGTGCCATTCAACCGGCCATCCTTTGTCCTGGCCACTGATCTTTGTTCTTAATCCTTTCAAGTAGTAAGAAATCAGGGTTAACATATTCAATAATTCCGAGTGGCTTTATCCCTCTGGTCATCTGAATTAATGCGGTTGAGCTGAATGTGAAGAATACCTACAGAGAAGGACGTCAGCTCTTTTCTGTCGCTGCCGGGGTCAGGACAAAAGGAAGCCGATTCATATTTCAAAACGAATGATTCCCCTTTCCATTTAGTTGCAGGGATAATTTTCTGAAGAGTAGAGCTGTTTCTGCATCCACTCATTCGTTCCTCAAGTATCAGTGACAGCCGACAGTGTGTCAGACAGTGTCTGAAGCCCTGGTGGTGGAAAAGGATTGGGACCCCCTGCAAGGCAGCCTCTCCATCTACTGCATGTAGCTACCATACTAGAAAGAATAAAGGCAATAATAGGGCCGCACGTGGGGAGTACTGGGAAGATGAATAAGCTCCATGTGCATGTCGGGAGGCTCGTTTGTTCGGTACTGTTGAGTCAGATCCACCGCCTAGCACCCCTGTGTCCACTCAAATGAAGCGCTGCCGGTCCTGCGCCATCCTCACGATTGTTGTAGCCACTTTATCTGTCTCATCAAGTGTCCTCCTCCTTTTTGCTGACCCTCTCCTTTACCAAGTGTGATGTCCCTGTCCCGGGACTCCTAACAATATGTTCACGTAAGTGAAGTGAAGTCTTGCCATCCTTGCTTCTAAGGAGCATTTGGATCGCACTTCTTCCAAGACAGTTTTGTTCATTCTTCTAGCAGTATAGGAGGCTTACCATCTGTCTTAGAATGGCTTCAAACCAGTAAAACTTACATGTGGATATTAAGAGGTGTGTGTGTGTGTGTGTGTGTGTATAATGCAGTTGTAGGGCAAGTTCCAGGTCTGTGGGTCAGATGCTCAGGCTAGCGATTTCTCCTGACTCACATATCTGCAGCGACTGATGAGCCCCAGGTTGGCAGGTCAGACAACAGGTTTCTGGATGCAGAGGTGAATGAGTCTAAGGTCATCAGGTAAGCTGGCAACTTGCTAATGACTCCTAGCATCAGCAGGCAACTGGCTCAGTTTAAAGAACCAGAGGCCAGACAATGAGCCCCATGATGGATCCAGAATGCACCAAAAAGCATGCAATCTTTAACACCGTGCCAATTTACGTTGGAAGCAGTCCACACCCCCAATATTATGGGGGTCAGTAGGTTTAGCTGCCAAACCACTGAGAATCCTGGCCCAGCCAACTGACACAAAACCTTCACTCTCAGACCCTCCAGTGGTACTTATTTTGAAAATTGCCTCCTTTTTCTCAATAATGAGTATATGTTCCATCTCCAGGCATGGTGCTGTCTTTATCACAGATTGTGTTATTAGTCTTCAAAGCCTCAGAGTTCTCCTGGGATGCAGATTCTGTTGGCTGTCACTGAGGTGGCCTTTATGGTAACCCATGCTCAACAGGTCATAGTTGTGACCAGAGGATGTTCAAGGGCTGGTTTTCAAAGTCGATCACTAGGTCTTTCCAGGCTGAAAGTCCACTGGGAGCTGTCTGGCATCACAGTATCATACAAGCTCCTGCTGACAGGCATACGGTAACTTTGTTTAAGGGGACTTGACCAGCAATTGTATCTTGATCTCCCACATGGAGGGCAAGAATGTGAAGAGATGTGCCTCCAATGTGAAGAGAGGATCTAATTTTCAGATGAGACTGACGTGAATCGCCAAGGCAGTTGGGTGCAAGGAATAGCAAGACTAAGACTCATATTTTCTATCTCTTACCCAAGGTAAACAGTTAAAATATGCCCCGTGGAAAAGACCCCCAAATTTCTTCTCTGCGAGCATGGGAAGCAGAGCATCCCACTCAGTGGCATTGCCTGGTTGCTTACCTGTCGGTAGGCATAGTAACTATCCCCTTTCCCCAAACACTGATGGCAGATCATAATCCCAACCCAAGAAATCTTGGCATTCTTCTTCCCCAGCGCTTCCCTCCCCCAAATGACCTTCCAGGAAGTTCATGTTGGTTGTTAAGAGACCAAAAGTGCATCCGTATCTGTGTATGCCAAAGATAGAGGAAGGAATGTCTCAAGGCCCCAGCCACTGCGTTCATCATAAGAGTTTCCCACCATTTGGCTGCTGTGTGGCCAACGTGGGGTCCAGATGGCACTCGGCCAGTTCTCAGGTGGCCAATGTTGTGCCGGGGAGACATCGGTGTTCACCGTTGTGGCAAGAGTTGAAACGGATGGGTAAGCATGGCTGTAAGTCATCTCATGAAATGCCTGGGGGTGGGGTAGGGGTCGGGGTGCGGAGAAGGAGAGACCTCACCTTGAAATTGAGAGAGATGGTACCTGGGACAATGGGAATCAACAAGTGGGCCTGCCAGTTTTAGAGAGATCATTGGTGGCCTTGGCAAAACAGGTAAGCTTGTCCATACAGGGACTCACCCCTGGAACTCTGTAGCCGTGCCTTCTTGTCATCTGAGTTAACTCTCAACTCGTTAAGATGCAATGCAGGCTCGCCCCATTGAACTTTGTTCCAACCATTTAAGTACATCATGAATCTTTGTCATTCCCAGAGAGGTGGGGCGGGGGCAGGGGTGGGGACTGGGGGGCAGGGGCGGATAGGGGAGACACAGGCTTCCAAAGCACAATATCTGACTTTTTTTTTCCTTCAGGTTAAAATATCCTTATGAACTGCACGAAACTTAGCAGAGCCTTAATATTTAAAGAAGTTCCACAAAGGTGGTGTTGGCATTTTCAGTGTACACTCCAATTTCCAAAACCTTATGCATTCGCAAGGCATTTGCTTGACGGTGAAGCTTGGTGTATGGTGTGTGAGCCCCTGATGGTCCATACCTCATTTCATAGTACTTACAAGCAAGTCCTTGACCTTCACTATGGACTTGGTATCGGTAATTTTTTAGGAAGAAAAAGTGGCCTTCATAGCAAGTGGTTTCTGAGCTTAATTTCAGTGCACACAAATCTCCAATGGAGAAGTCACACATCTGGGAAGGCCTAGCTCATGGAATCCAGCATGGCCATAGTGCGTGTGAAAGAGAAGGGGACATGACTTCAAGGGATGAAGCCGGGAAGTGTCTGTATCCTCCGAAGGGTACTTCAGCTGCTCCCCCATTCATCCTGTCCCAGACCTCTCCTCTGCTCTCTTTCCTGCAGCTACCCCAGAACCTCAGGCTACAGGCCATGGCGTCACACACAGCCTTGGGTGTCTGAGCCTAATGCCAACTGATACGGAGAGTAGCTAAGAAACTCGCTTTGCCTTATGCCTCCATTTCAAAGGACTGGATTCAGTGTTTGTGGAGGCTTGAACCCAGGAGGGGACGGGAGGAGCATCTTTTTAGACAATGTCAGAAAAGCCTTGCCCTTGGGAATGGTGGCCATCCCCAAGCCCGGGGAGGCCACATAACCTCCAGGACAACACAAGGGTGGAAGTCTAAGAAGCCAATCCAAGCAAACGAATGGAAAAGCTACTAAGCAATTGTGGTCAGCGCCAACTGCATAGAAGTGGCAGGGACTTGGACTGTGGACCCCCAACCACAGAGTTTTTTATAGTAGGAACCCAACTAGAACTCAGGGCTCAGCACCAATCCCAGGACGGGAACCAGAGCGCTGCCGTGCCAGGAGCCTGCTCACATAACTGGCTCTGTGGTGAACCCAGAGAAGATCTCACTGTTGAAATTTAGCTTTCCTGTTTTTTTTTGGTGGGGGTAGGGGTGGGGATGGGTGAGTATAAGTTGGCGCTAAGGCCATGGTCTTTGAGGTTGAACAATCCAGGATCCAAATGTAGGTTCTTTATTTACAGCATTTGACTTGAGCAAGGTAATTAGTCTCTTTGAGCATGCTGCGGGTACATTTGTAACATACCAGTGGCAGACCTGTCCTTATAGGGTTGTTGTGATGGTTGAACGTGATGATACAGAAGGAGCGGTGAACTCCTGGCAGCTGTAATAAGCCCATCTCATGCGGGTCTGAGTGGAACTGTGCTCCCGGGAGTCTTTGGCGGCTAGCATCTCTGCAGTAGATCTCCATGTCTTCCTCCCAGAGTAGCCCCGGGTACTCTGAAGAAGCCACCCTTTCAAGTCACAGCCAAGCAAAAATGGTCTCTGGGTGGCTTTTCTAGAGAAACAAAACCACTCTTATTTGTGTGAGAAATAACTTCATATCTAGAAAGAATTGGATATCAAGATAGTCCAGTCCAGCCTCACTCCCAGACTCACACAGTTGCTGGTCCCTGATGCAGGAGGCTTGGGGATCACAGCCCAGCGGGTGCAGAGGGGCATGGGTCCAAGGTTGGCAGGAACGTGGCAGGGTGCCACAGCTCGCAGGAGTCAGCAGGTCACATGGGCTGCCACCCCCACAGCTTGATGCTCAATCCAGGCAAGCAGGAAGGTGAAGAGGCACAAGAGGGAGAGAGCAGTTCTCAGTCTCTCTTATAAAAAGGCCACACCCCTTAAAAGCATCATCAGGCTGATTGACAGGTTGCATCCTACCCCTCCCTCCATACAGGTCCCATCCATCAAGTTGCCATAAAATCTGTCCATCACACTACAATACTCCTGTTGCTGTCAAATCAATTCCAGCCTATGGCAATCCCATATGTTATTGAGCAGAATTACACCATGGGCTTTCTGGGCTTTAGTCTTTAATGGAAACAGATCGCCAGGCCTTTGTTCAAACTGTCAACTTTTTAGTTAGCAGCCACAAGCAAACTGTCTGTGACATTCAGGGCCATTTAGTAGCTAATAAGCAGTCAAATTTTAATGACCCGCCTTCCCTAGAGGGGAAAAAATCCCCCTCATGTATTGCCATGTTGAGAACTCTTTGGTTCAGGAGTAGGTAGAACATAGGGCACTGACAATAAATGATCGTGACTGTCAGGCGTAGGCACACAGGGTCTGATACACCTCAGCTGTTGCATTTCGTGATCCTCAATTCTCATCACCCAAGACTGGGCGGTTCTCATTAGAAGCACTTGGTCCTGTGTGGGACTGAATATTTCAGCCAATTCAGAATTACCCAAGTAGGTGTATCGCAGGCGAACATGCCGGAGTCAGAGACGGTTGTGTTTCAAGGCTAACGTGAAGGGCGAACTATGTGTCTGGTACCAGTCTTCCTCTTTTCACAAGGTTGCTTGAGCCTCTCCATGCAGAAAGCTGGCCATCGCTCAGAACTGGAGAGAGGAGATGGTGAATAATCTCTGAGGCTCATTGAGAGTGAAGCTGACAGGGGGAGGTCCTGAAATGAATGAGGCGTAAGACATTGCCCCTTGTGGTCCTGGGGAGAGAACGCACCAGTCAGCCTGCGGACCCTGGCCCAACCCCAGAGATCTGACAGCATCTCCAGCACCAGGCTGGAGAAAAGGGATTTGCCTCTTCCTACTAAGTATTCTCTTAGGGACTGAAGCCTCGCTTCAAATGGAAGTTTCCTCTTCCTACTTCTTGAAAAGGCCTGTTCCAAACCAGTGAGGACCTAGGAACGCTAGCCTGGTCCGTTCCCACTCCCTTGTTTTCATAAGGCTGTTTGAAATTTCTCAGAATCCTACACCTTGATGACAGCAAGCTGGTTTTCGGAGGAAAGGTGGAGGAATGGGCCGATTCTGGAATTTGGATCCTAATTTCTCAGGCTCAGATGAGCTAGTGTCTGAACAGTGTTTAATGACGAACTAGTTACCTGGGAGCTATCTAACACCTAATAAGTACACTAGGGTCTATTGACAAAACCTACTTCCTATGTGTCACCACTCACGTGCTCAGCTCTTTCACAGTAAGCTGGGCATCATTTTGAAGCTCTGCGACTTTAAAGGTGCACATGTTTTCATCTTTAGAGCAACCCTATAAGGGACCTGAGACCCCAAGATCCTTAAAGGGTCTTTTGCAGGGTCGCACACGGTTAGTTACTGATACAGAACACACTCGAATGACTAGTTTATAAAGAAGCAAAGAAATACCAGCTGTTGAGCCTCTGTACCCAAAGATGGTATGGCATTCTACTGTATGCCCACTGTGCCAAACACAGCGCTGATTTGAGCTTGTCACACAGCCCAGGATGCACATGGTGTCGCTAGAAACTGTACCACGGCAGTTTCAGCCAACAGCACGTGAACAGCACGTGAACAGCATGATCCTAAACACTGTCTCATTGATGAGGCTAATGTCGCTTCCCATCTCAGCGGTAAAAGACCTAGTGATTTCTTCCACTACTGTATCTTTCTCTGTCGATAAGATTGGCTCTGAAGATAGGTGACACCATTAGCATACTATGCCCCCCACACACTGGGAAACCAATGTAACTTGTCATGGGAAACAACAGGAACCCGCGAGTGACAGGCAGCACCTGAGTTGTGTCGCCGTTGCATAAAGGGAGTGTGAGCGACAGGCATGGTCTGCCGTTTCCTCCTGAAGATGCAGAGAGGAGTGGGGTCAAAGGAAGCACACTGATCAGGGATGTTGGGGAGGCCCTGGAGAGCATGAGTGTTTCTTATCCCAGCAGGTAAATTTTGAGAGGCCAGAGGGATAATAATTCATGCAAGACATCTACCATTACCTTGTTAGGATCGCCCATCCTCACTGTGCTATTTGTGGTCATTACAGTGAACCCTCGTTTATCGGTTAATCGGTTCTAGACCCTACCGTGATAAATGAAATTCCGCGAAGTAGGATTCCTTATTTGTAAATCAAATATTTTCTTAGTTAGAGCATAGAGGACATGAAAAAACACCCTTTAGTCACCATTACACTCGTATGACCCAATTTATTAAACGAAAAAGGGAAAATACAGTAAAACATTTTGGACATTACAATTATCATTTATAATTTATTATATTATTTATGGCATCAAGCATGTACAGTATGAGCCAATCAGTGGCAGTCATGACAGAGCATGCGCTGTTACGCAAAAACCGCAATAGAGCGAAGCCGCGGAAGTCGAAGCGCGAAGTGGCGAGGGTTCACTGTACTCATCTTATTTCAGTTAATAAGCTTTACCTCATTGCGAGAAAGGAAACAGACAAAACACTCTCATTGAGTGGCCATCCGGCCACTAGCAACGTGATAGGATGGAGTAGAACTGATGCCCGGTGCTACGCAGCTGCATGCTCGTCTTTCTCCTGAGGAGCCCCTGGGAAGGTTTGAACTGTTGACCCTGTGACTAGCAGCCCAGCGCCTTACCTACTGCCAGGGCTCTCTACAGATGGAAGTAGGGGCGCAGAACTGAATTTCGACTTGTGATGAATGTTCCCTTTCTACGAGAGAACCATCCAGGGTGTTGGTGCCTGCGATGGATTAATCTTCTTTCCTTATAGGGAATATGTTCCTGCTCCAGTAAATGTCTAACTTCACTGGGAATTAATGATGCCTTTAATACTCCTTCCAAATAGTTCGTTTTAATTTTTGTTTTTTGGAAACTTTTCATTTTTGTTTTTCAGGAACTCCTCCTTCGAAACGTGCCCTTGATGCAGATGCGCATGCTCCCTGTGGGTCCGCATTCTCTAACGCACTTCCCTCTGTTCCCTCTGTCTCAGAATCGAACTGCCAGATGCGAACTCTAGACAGTGGGATTGGAACCTTCCCGCTGCCAGACTCAGGGACACGCTCGACAGGACGGTACATGTGCCAACCAGACACCCTGGAGGACACTGAGCCCACCCTGTCGCTCCAGCCTGCCCTCTCCACAGCTTCTCCCACCAGAGCCCGGACCCCTGACCGAGAAGTGCCTTCCTCCGCAGACTGCCACGGTCCCGCGGATAATAACGCCATTGTTCCTTCTGCATCAGACCCCGTCGTGGCCACCAAAGGGGCCCGGCCTCTTCACAGTCGCCTCCCCAAACCAGCCTCTTCAGGTACACTACCAATTACCTTTCAAATTAGATCGCTCCCTCCCCTACAAGCATGTCCTCCCTGACAAACACGGAGCATGCTCAGCTCACCAGGGGATGAGCAAGACAGCTCTGCCTGATGGAAATTCTGCTGCGGGAAAATCCCTGCCTGCCCTCAGGCAGAAAGCCAACCATGTGAAAGGGTGTACTAAACATCATCTACAGGGTTACACGGGCGGCATAGACACACGGATGAAGGACATGTGTATTTAAGCACCAATGTACAAATATATCAATGAGTAAAGGGGAAAACACACGGTGGGATTTTCTCTTTTAACACTGGACTACCAAGAGAGACCTACTTAGGCCCACGAGACAAAGTTTGCTAAATATCGTTTGCACTTTGCTCAAGGAATCTGCCTCGTGGCATATTGCCGTTCTGTTCAAATACTTGTATAGGTGGGAGTGTAAAAGACTGGGTTTGCTCTGTCGGCGGCAAGCTGGGTATTGACTTCACTACGATGAGCCGGCCTTCCCACGGAGAAGGACCGTTCTTTCTCAATCAATTGAAGCAAGCGTTCACGATTAGAGGTAGGGACTGAGTAAGGGTCAAAGGTTTTTCACGTAACGATTGGAAATATGTATTGCAGCCCAGGATGACACGACACTAACTAACTTGTAACTTGTTTGGCTTCTGCTGCATTCACAACCCACGTAGCTTATGAGGTAGAACTCTGAATTACAGGCTCTCTCTCACTTATGATTTGATGATTGGGTAGGAGCCACGAGGAGAGACGACAGTATTGGCTTCTGAGAAATTCCAAAAGAAGGCTGTTAATTAAACATCTTTGAATAAAAGGTATCAGGCTGCTCCCGCGGCTGAATTCTTCCATCATACCATAATGCCCATTGCCACAAATGCCTCATTGCCAACCTCGGTTCAAGGCTCCGTCGTAAAAGGCTGGAACGCATACTATTTTTGAAAGAAGTATATTGTTAATTAATGGCACGGCTTCCAGAGACTCAGAGGTGCAATCTTAGTTATAGATGATGTGCTGCATGCCTCAACAGTCACGTGTGTGACCTCCATGCGGCGGCGGGCTGCCGAGCAGAGGCCATGATTAAAAACTGTCATTGTAACAAATGGAATAGAAATGGCAAGCCTTGAATGGCTTCATAAGAGGCGCGAGGAAGGTGGTTGTCCTGATCTCACCGCTAATAGGCACTGCATCCGTCTGGTGAGGTTCAAGTCTTAGTTCGATTGTCATGGATAGATATGACAAAGCAGGCGATCTCAGAGAAGTGAGGTCAGCCTCCTGCACGCATTCTTGTGCCGCCCTCCCAGAAGCTCCCTGTCCACCGGTGAGGTCACTGTGGTCCAGAGCCAGGGACCAACTGGGTTCCAAAGACGTCTCTTCTCTGTGGCCTTCGGTGACTCCTTTTAAAAGTGGGCGATGGGGAAGGGACAGGGTCTGAGTATGGAGCCCAGTGGTGTAGTGGTTATGTGTGAGGTTGTGATCCACAGGGTCGGCAGTTTGAAACCACCAGCAGCCCCATGGGAGAAAGAAAGAAGGGCTTGGTACTCCCTTAAACAGCTACTGTCTCGGAAACTCCCAGGGGGGTTGCTATGCGTCAGCACCGACTCGAAGGCAGTGAGTGAGTGAGGACCCCAAAGTGGGTTTAGCCCCTCTTTGGGCAGTCACATCCCGCTTCAGGCCTGCATAGTCATGGTTTTTTTTTTTTTCTGCCTTTTACCCCTATATCAAAAATGGAAACCTACATGTTGCTGAAAATGCCTTCCCCACCGCCCTCCCTAAACTTGTAAGGGGCGTTGGAAGCTGTTCTGTGACTTCACGTACATTCCCTTGTGTAGGAAAACTCCCTTCCCACAAGCAGCGCGAAACCGAGCGAAGGCCTCAAACGTGCCCATCGTTCGAATATGCCGAAACCGCAGTGGCAAGTGAGCCAGACTGGGCGGGCCAAGCTGCTGCTGCTGCTGCTGCTGCTGCTGCTGATTCCCAGGTGAGGAACACACCCAAGGGAGGAGGCCAAACACCTGTGGGGCCTGCTCACAGCGGTTCTCAACCTGTGGGTCTCGAGCACTATGGGGGGCGAATGAACGACCCTTTCACGGGGGTCGCCCGATTCATAACAGCAGCAAAATGACAGTGATGAAGTAGCAATGAAAATAATTTCATGGTTGGGGGTCAACACAACAGGAGGAACTGTATGCAAGGGTCGCAGCATGAGGAAGGTTGAGAGCCACTGTGCTAGTGAAAAACAAACTCCTTGAACCCTTTTGTGAGAGATGTCATTTTAAATAAAATTTGTTGGTGGCTGATACGTGAAAGCAAAGCCTCCTCTTGGATCACTAGTTATGGGGTTACCTGGTGCCACCGTCAGGAGCCTTGGGTTCCTTCTGGGGCATTATTCATGCTCGTTAATGCCCAAGACCTGGGGCTGCTGCATTGAACACTGTATCCCCAGAACCTGGCACGATGGCCCTCACAGAATAAGTGCTCCATAAATATCTGTTGAGTGGATGAATATGTAAGTCAAGGACTGAGTGAATGAATAACGGCTGGGGAATCTAACCCCAACCAAGAGAGTGTTTTGTTCTGTTTTTTATTATAAATTAGGTGGGGGTTACAAATGAGGTCATTTTTGTATTCGGCAACTTAAACAACTTAGCAAACCCTTTTTTCACTTGCCCTACCTCCCTCTTTTGCCCATTTAACCAATGGAGTTTTTAAAATCCTCAACGACATGATTTTACCCAGACCTTAAAACCCATCCCATGTGGACGTCCGTCGCGGAGGGTGGAAAATAGACTGCCCGACTGGACAGTCTGCAAACATAAAAGAGGATCCCAGACACCCCCAATTCTGCATGCAGGGGCTGAGCCCTCAATCCGTGTGAGCAGAAGGAAGCCCTGCTGGTAGAGCATCGGCCGCCTTCCACCCTCTTGAGCTTGCCCTTGTCCGCACCCCTGTGTCACCCTCCAAGGTCAGGCTCTGTGTGTGCGTGAGCCAGAGGGGAAGCTCAAGCCCCTGGACCAGCAGCCCCCAGTGAATCAGAGGAGCGTATGGCACCAGCACTCTGTCACTTCCCTCACAGCGACGGCCTGTGTGGGGCTGGAAGAAAGTTATCAATTAGCTAGATGTCTTTTCCTTTGCACCTGAGGATGATTTTTTTTTTTTTAGCGACTGGTATTTGAAAGCCCCTGTTGAGAGAGGCACGCCTGTAAAATCAGGCCCTGAAGCACACCCGAGTACGAAACGCTCCATTTCCCCGCAGGATGCTCTGCCCAGCTCGAAGCACACGAATAATCTAACCGTCTCGTGTTGTTCACTTAGGACAAGGTACCCCAAAAGTGTGCCTACTCTGCCAGCCGCGGCAGTGGTAGTGACAGTGACCCCAACTTTGGAAAGAATGGTTTTGGAGCGGGAAGGGCCAAGTTGGTAAAAACCATGAAGAACGCCACCCAAGGTAACCACACGCGGGGCGCGCACTGGCCTCCCAGGCACCTCTCTCCCGGGCGGGGCTGTGGGGGGGGGGTGTCGCTGACCATGCCTCTCTCTGCGCTCTGCCCACTCCTCCTCCGTTTTCAATCTCAGCTCACCTGCTACCTTCAGGGCTGATTTTTCTGGTGTGCATAGAAGAATGTCTAACGCACCTTCATTTGTTTGGGGTAGAATCTTCATGGTTTCGCAGAGCAGTCTGTATGAGTTTTACTTCCAACTCTAGCAGGTGCTGAAAGTCTTCGATGATGACCACAGCCGTGACGTTATCGATAAGCACACGCTCTGGTCAGGGAGTTGTGGACAGCGTTTTCAAGGCTCTGGGTTGCCAACACGCTGTGCACTCTGGGCCTGTTGGCAGTCCCACTTGGAGCTAGTTGGCATAGGGGGCTCAGGGCGCCCTCTCTGTCTTCTTTGAACCAGAATTGGCAGCACTAACCCATCATCCAGAGGCATTGAAAATGTGTCCCGTTGGATGATGGTGTTCCCTTCCCAGGACAAAAGGAGACAGGGACCCAGAATACTAAGTGTGGTCTGGGTCTGCTTGTCTTCTGCTCTGGTCTGGCTTGTCCGGAATGTTACAGTGATGCATCAGAGACTGGTTCTTCTCAGAGCAATCCGTTGTTTCTAATGCTGATTTCTCAACAATAGGGCGCAAACAGGATTTCCTTTTCAAAGCAAGGCCAAATGTTGCTCTGGTGTGCTTCTTCATTTTCAAAGATTCTCGGTATTTGCAACAGCGGAGGGGGAAGGGTGAAGGCTGGTACCTAGGAGTAGCTCATTCGTCTGGAGCAATCACTGTGATCCGTGCATCTTGGAGTTATTTGAGGAGCAGGACAAAGGGCTGAGTCATCCATGCAGAGCCTTACTCAGGGGAAAGAGGTGGATTCCTTTGGCAGTTGAATTAGGTTGTTGTCCTCATTGGCTCTCTCTGGTTCGTCACCACCCTTCCGGTTGTGGCAGGTGATGGGGGAGGGACGACATCACCTTGGGACTTGCCAGTGAACCCCCCACCCCCACCCCAGGAATAAGCCAGGCTCCGGATCAGCCTCTTTTCTGGAACACCTGGGGAGTCCACAGATCACCTCAGCTCGCTGACCTTCAGCTCCTGCTCTGAAGTACACTCCAAGGGCCTCTTCCAGGTTTAGGATGCTTTTCCCTCATTTATTGGACAAATGTTTGTCGAAAGCCTCCTCTGAACCGGTTGTTCTAGCTACTGAGGGTACAACCAATGGATAAGGTGTCTGTGGGGCAGTAGACCATAGATATTAAAAACAAAACCAAGAAGAAAGTGTATGCATTTTCTTCAAAAGAGATAGAGGTACTATGGAAAACAACACAGTAGCCCGGATCAGGAAGAGCGGTACTGTGCAGAGTGGCTGGAACAAGGCTGACTGAGTAGGCTGGTGTTGAAGCAGAGATTGGCAGGGAGCGATTGGGTGAGGCAGGAAGCTGTGTGGGGGCAAGAGCATTCCGGCAGGAGGGAATAGCCAGGCCTTGAGCCATGGGTATGGCAGGCCAGGGGGCCGAGGGAGCAAGGGAAAGACTGAGGGACTGAGGCTAGGAACTTGAAAGATGCCAAAGCCTGTAGAGCCCTTTGCGCCATTGTGGGGGGCTTTGCTTTGATTCCGGGGGACATTAGGAGTCTTTGGGCAACTTTGAACAGAGGAGGGACTTCATCGGACCTGTCTAAAAGGATCGCCCTGTGGAAGGGATCAGGTATAAGGCATCATCAGAACAAAAAATCTTACCATAGTGAATGATGGGGGGAGTGCGGAGTGGAGATCCAAAGCCCATTAGTAGGCCACTGGAGATCCCCTTGCAGAGGGGTCTCGGGGAGGAGAAGAGCCAGTCAGGGTGTGATGTAACAATGATGAGAAATACAACCTTCCTCTAGTTCCTAAAGGTTTCCTCCCCGCTCCCACTACCATGACTCGAATTCTATCTTGCAAGTCTGGCTAGACCAGAGGAGGTACACTGGTACAGATAGGAACTGAAAATACAGGGAATCCAGGACGGATGAGCCCTATAGGACCAGTGGTGTGAGTGGCAAAACAGGGAGGGTAAAGGGAGAATGGGTAGGAAAGAGGGAACCGATTACATGGAATTGTGTGTGACCTCCTCCCTGGGGGACAGACAACCGAAAAGTGGGTGAAGGGAGACGTCGGACAGGGCAAGAGATGACAAAATACCCATTTATAAACTATCAAGGGCTCATGCGGGAGGGGGGAGCGGGGAGGGAGGGGAAAAATGAGGACCTAATGTCGGGGGTTTAAATGAAGAGAAGATGTTTTGAGAAACGATGTACAAATGCGCTTTACACAATTGATGTGTGTATGGATTGGGATAACAGTTGTATGAGCCCCTAATAAAATGTTAAAAAAAAAAAAAATCGCCCTGGCGGCAGCATTGTAAAGACTGAAGAAGCAAGATTAGCTGAGAGGTGACTGCACCGCTCCGTGAAAGCCCTGAGCTCGCTAACAAGACCTTCTGTGCAGAAAGAAAGAAATGGTCTCCCCTTGCCTTGGTCGATACTGTGGTCAGGTAAACAACCGCTCCTCCTGTGACCATGAAGTACTTGAGACGTAGCTAGCACCGCTGAGGAATTGAGTTTTTTCCCTTAATTTTGGCAGTGGTGGTTTCTAAACGTGCCACTCCTTTTTGTTTTCTGTTCTTGTGATTGTGAATCGGACGGAAGTTTCCAGAACAGATCTGTGTTCCATTCCGCAAGTCAGACCTGTTGCATCTCATCGCATTCGCTGCACTCCCCAGAATGCCACCTCACTTATCTTCCTTCCCTCCTGCCTTTCCTGTTTCCCTACTGCCTCCTTTCCCGACCCTTCTGGATTTTGTCCTTGAGCCAATGCTGGCCCTTCCCTTCGTCCGGCTAAGTACTCTAAGGTGTGCGTAACGCTCCCTCGTAGTGCTGCTCCCCTCGTCGACCTGTCTATTGTTTGGCTGTAAATTGATCCCAGGACATGAGTTCATTTCCAGACCTAGAGGATGGAGAAGGTCCTTTCTGTTTCGGATGCTTTGAGAGTGACTTCATTTCAATTAACTTTCATTGAAATGTGACTGGCCAGCTGTAAGGAGGCAGTTGGCTACCCCGCTGGACAATGCAGAAAATAAGATCCAGCCTGGTTCTGGATCCAGTTGGAAACATACCGGGATGCATGGACAGAGCGATGAATGAATGGAAATTGGCAGGGTTACCTGTGACTCCGAAAACTTGGGCCCTAGAAGGGATGGACTCGAGAAGCCTGGGATTGAGGTTTGAGGGGGCTGACCCGGAGTTTGGCCTTGTTTGTGCGATGCCCCTCAAACAAGTATGTGAAGATGGTGGGCGAGCAATTGGCTGTGAGTCCGGAGCTCAGCAGAGCAGAGTGAGTCTGGAGATATGAGCTTGACTAGCATCAGCTTATCAAAAGCCCACTGTTATCAAGCCCATTTGGACTCACAGCAATGCTATCCAGGGTTTCTGAGGCTGCAAGTCTTTACAGCAGTGGTTCTCAACCTTCCTCATGCCACGACCCTTTCATACAGTTCCTCCTGTGGTGGTGACCCCCAACCATAACATTATTTTCATTGCTACTTCATCACTCTTAATTTTGCTACTGCTTTGAATCAGGCAGCCCCTGTGAAACGGTCGTTCAACCCCCAAAGGGGTCTTGATCCACTGATTGAGAACCACTGCTTGACAGGAACAGACAGCCTCGTCTTTCTCCTAAGGAGCGGTAGGTGGATTTGAATCTCTAGCCTTGTGGTTAGCAGTCCAATGTTTACCCAACAGCGCCATCAGGGCTCGTGTTAGCACATAGACGACACTTAAGCTCTCAGGCTTAATATGAAATCGGGAACAGAAAGAGAGTGTGTGGCCAAGCCAAGCACTGCTTCTCCACGGTCAGACTCAGGGAGGAGAGGCAGAGGCAGCAAAGGAGCCGGAGCAGCAGCAAACCTGGAGGCAGGAAGAGATGGGGTCGGGCTGGGGGGTGGGAGAGCAGTATCTTAGAAGCCAGGTGAAGAAAACACACTCAGGAGGGATTCCACGATCTGTATGTTGCTTATTTCTAAAAAGAGATGCAAGCTTCTCATTCAGTCCTGTCCATCCCTCAACCAGAGAGGTCATTTGAAAATGGCACACACGAATGTGGACACGTGCTCTGACCTCGGGCTGACGCGAGCTGTGTCCCGCCACCCAGCATGGCATGACGGCTGTGGAGCCTCTATCTAGCTGCGTGCAGAGGGAAGTGCCTGCCTGCCTGCCTGCCTGCCTGACTGTGTGTGTTTTCTCTGTGCCTCCTTGTTCATCCCGTTCCCTCCAAGCAGAACAAATCCCTCTTTGGAAGCAGTGTTTCCTTCTATTGCGTTTGCTCTGGGGAAAACGGCGTTGCTGAGGGGAAGGCTCTGAGGTCTAAACACAGCCAAGAAGGCCTCCTTCCCTCTCCCTGGGCAGTGGCCGTATCTGCTGCCCTGAAAGGGTGGGCTTGGGGCTTGTGTCCTTACACCCTTGACTGAGCCAGTCACCCGTGAGCCCAAGCTGAGGCTGGCGTTCCCAGGATGAGCCCTGTGCTAGGTAGTTAGCTGCAGTCAGCCCAGCCAGGAAGATTCCCTGTGTGCTAGGTCGTTAGCCACTGGGACGGTGAGGGTGGAAGCCAAGTTCATAGCCATGGGCTCAAGTCTGATTCATAGCCACACCGCAGGACAGAGTGGAACTGCCTCTGTGGGTTTCCGAGTCTGGGAATCTTAAAGGGGACTTGAAAGCCTTGTCTTGCCCCCCTGGACCAGCTGGTCATTTCAAACTGCCGACCTTGCTGCTAGCACCCTAACAAGTAGCCCGCGACCCCACCAGGCCTCCTGAGGAACCCGGGAAGGGAGATGTGGGGTGGGCCTAGTCGCATAAGGTGACCAGATGTCCCGCTTTTGGCGGGACAGTCCTGAAATTTAACAATTTGCCGGAAGTTCTGGAAGCCTCGCTTAATGTTCTCCAAGCTAGTTGCCCTTTCTCCCGGACCCTTGAAACTTTTCTCAGGCTGGATATCAGGGTGGATATCTCACAGTGGCCATAGTTCCTAGAAGGACATCCTAGAAGGTCATTACCTCTCACCGGTCCCCTCCATCCACCCCCAGGCCCCTGCTCATGCACTGCCCACTCTCGCTCCCTCTGACATCCGCATGGGGACCCTGAGTAGCCTTGTAACCCTAAGCCCAGGACTTGTCCCCGCCTGCTTTACAGAAGCAAGTGCAGTGGAAGAAACCTACCTGCCTCAGCCTTGATGACTGGCTCATAAAACTCTAAAGTAAACACAGGTGTTTTCTTTCAAGGTTGGTTTCTGCACCTTGACTTTGAAACGTACAAGAGATCCTGGCTGTTAGCCGGCGTGCACAGTAGGAGCAGGAATTAGGAGCTGGGGAGGCAGCCCAGCAGGTGAGAGAGCAGACCGAAGTCTTTTCCTGGCATTGTTTCCACGGAGCTACCCACGCTAATGTGCCCATCTTGGCATAACAAGCACTGCTGCCCCTTCCCTGCAGGCGAGCCTGGGAAAAGGTGTGGGCAGGGCACGGAGGTGGGAGGGCCATGGGAGAGACAGCATGGCGCATGGGAGAGTGTCGGGGAGGAGAAGGCCTGATGCAGGGGGACTTGGGCATGGAATTGCACCAAGGGGCCCTGATTCACTGGGTGGGAGGAATGTGGGAGCCCCGTCCAGGACAGTCCGTGGGTCCTGGTTACTTAGAACTGGAAACCTGTCTAACAAAGGCATCACACCCAAGCTGCTGGTATACCTCCCTTACCAACGGCCCGCTCAGGAGCCCTGGCCAGCAACCCCAAACTGGAACCGGCTCTTGCTTCTTTGGAAGTGGGTCCTGCTCTCGGGTTCTCTGCCCGAACGGACGGCCTTGCCGTGATCTTAGGAACACAAACTATGAAGCCAATGGTCTCCTTGACTCTTCCTCTTCTAGGCCTCCCGCCACTCTAAAGGGGATATTGGCCAGCCCTGCCCACCCCCACTGTGGGCTTTTTCGTTAAGGAACCCGGTTCTGCTGGCTTCCCCTCCCAGACGCGTCTCAACGCTGCCCTTTCTCCTGCGCCTCTACCACTGCAGGGTCTAGACCCTGTCTCAGCTGCACTGCCTCCCTGGGCCAGTCAGCCCGCGGCCAGCCTCCTCCCCCTGTCTCTGCCTCATCCACATGGCACCAAACATGCCCCTCCTAACGTGCCAGGTCTTCTCCCACTCCCTCAAGGGCGCCCCATCACTCAGCGGTTCCCCATCACGACGACTTCGCATCTCCTCCTTTGCGCTTCAGAGGCTCTCCTTGGGACCGCCTCGTGCCAGCCTGGACTTTTACCATCTTCTACCTCGTACTTGGCTCCTGCCCTATCCTGCCTGAGGCCTCTCGCCGCCATTGCCTGTAAGGTTCTGTCTCCCTGCAACAGCTTCCACACCGAAGGTCTCCCAATCTAACCTCTCGCCTACCTCCCGCTTCCTCCTCCCAGATGCGGCTCATTAGTCGCACCCAAAGCCCAGGTTCTCTTCCTTGTCATTTGTGGTTGTGGTCAGCTGTCACTGGATAGTTCGTACTTGTTGCATTGACTTCATTAAGGCTGCGAATTCCTCTTCTACATGGCCTGCACTCAGCACAGGATGCAGCACACAGCCGTGTGTGTGTGTAACACAACACATGTATATATAACATAACGTCTATATATAGCATAAGAAACGAACAGTTAATTAATCTATAGAGCAGTACAAATGGCTCAGTGCAACTCACTCCCGTGAGACAGCTAATACACTGGCAGTCCTTCAAGTCTTGAGGGCCACCAGGTAGTCCTCTGTAGAGCAATTCAGGCTATCCGGACACAGGCAGCAAACAGCAAGGCAGGTCACTAACAGTCAGCCAGATGACAGGGTCCCACAGTCCCCAGCTCAAGAGATGTACATTCCAATGGTGTGGCGAAGCAGGTCTTGAAGGAACCTCACATTACAGCGACACAGTCCACGGGTTAGGCGTCCCACAGGTAGTGCAGCTTGCAAATGGAGGCAGAGAACCAGCTAAGGCAGCCGCTCACTGGTCTGATAGTCAAAGAGCAAGAGACAAGAAAAGCGACACTCGCTGAGCCATTTATCTCTCTGCCCTTCAATTAATCCCACGTGTTCATTGGTTGTGTTGGCACAATCAACCCACCTATCACAGTCCACCCCTTGCCAGCTTGGCACCTGTGCACAATTCTTTAGCCATATATAATTTCTAGACATTAATGAAATCACACTGATGTTTAACATGAAACACCTATCATACATATAAATGAAAGCACACTGAGTCCAATTGTATCTGATACATCAGACATGAATGAACAAAGGAAAGATACTCAATAAGCACATATAAAGAAAATAAACTGACAATCACACACCTTGCTTGTAACTGTGGTAGTAACCGTGGTACAAACCATGGTGTAACTGATAGAACTGCCTTCTTCTACTTCCCATTCTGTATTACCTTTGCCCATGGCAAGCACCTCAGCCAAAGATACAGAATTTTAGCTTGTTCTACAATGATGATCCTTTACAGGGGCTGATGGCAGCATGCCAGAATTAGCTTTTGGTTTTTTGTTTGTTTTTTTAATGTCCCATACTTTCTGGCCCGGTTCTCATGCGGCCTAAACTGGTTTGTAGGTAAGCAGGGTTGAGAAAGAATAAAAGCGAGCGACAGAGAAAAAAATAGTTTATTTCTTACTTCATTGTATGTTGTACATTAATTATTTTTCTGTGATTATTCAACTCCCACTCTGTGCGCGCGTCAGCCGCAGACACGTTGAGTGGGTATGTGACGTAGCCCTGCTCCCTTAGTGCTTACAATTCAACCGGCAGCCTTGGAACAGATTATGCGACAGAGAGGACCCCAAATCTTTGTGTTCTTCTGCCTAAAGCCATACCACGGGCTCCTCAGAGTGGAGTGTCTGAATTTCCTTTGCTCTTTAGCTTTTATCAAAATCACATCGCCAAACAAAAACTGCACTGCCGTCTAAGAATCACTGTGCTGTGGGGCTCGCTTTCAGGAGGCTCCCCTCCCGTGGAGAGGCCCCGCCCTCAGAGGCAGGGGAGCCGGTCTCAGAGGACCAGCGCCAGCCATTGTGATTGATGCTCATCCATCAGGCCCCCGCTTCCTCAACCAGAAGTATCTTATCCTTATCCAATGCTGATTATATTGAACAAATATAAAGCCAGGGCAACTGAGTCCTCCCCTTACCCCCCCCCCGAAAAAATGGTTTTGCAGTAATTAGAAAAACTCAAAGCATTGATGAGTGTGAGGCAATATTGTAACGTCTCCAGCTTGTGGTTAACGCCTCGGCTTGACTATGTAGAGAGCCACAGCTAATTATGCAGAGATGATGAATTTTAACAACACTGCCACCGTGCCTTCTCAAGGCCAGGGACTTTGGCTATTAATAGAGCAATCCGATTTTGCTATATTCTAGAAGATTCACACCAAGTTCCATCAGCGTTAGCAGATTCTTCTGGCACGGTACTTAAAGATGACAAATCGCTGTAATGTGCGAAATCATCATTGAGCTAAATGCTATCCAAGCTCATTATAATTACTCCTAGGGTCCCCCCCCCCCCGAAATCTCTTGTTTGCAATTGTCACTGTAGGTAAGAGGTCCCCGGGGGAGGGTGATCTCTTGTTTGCAGTGGGCATTCTAGAAATGGACATGTGTCATACAACACAAGGGATTTGTCTCCGCCGGTTAGACTGTTCTGGAGAACAAACGGGAAGTACTGACCATCACCAGGAAGCTGCTCGAACCCCCTGCCGGAACCGGGGTCTCAAAGCTCTGTCTGTCACCACTTTTATCATTGTCACCACCTCTGCAGCCCTTGGCGCTGTTCGCCTGGGATTCGCGCTGCGCTGAGGGTTGGGGATTTCCGTGAGAGCGGCATCAAGCACAGCTCCAGAGCCAAACAGGAAAACCTCCACCGCTCGACAGATCACGTGCCCGAGAGCTGACCATCAGAAAGAACCCACTGTGTCCAAGGCAGGCTGAAAAAGGGAGACGGGATGTGACCTGCATGTAATTAGCAACGGCGTGCCAGACCCTCAGGAAAGCAAATGTCCTGATGGACAGAAGGAGTTTAGCCTCGTGTCGAAGGAGCAGCGTGCCGTAGCGAGGCCGTCGCTCAATTAAATTGGACTGCGGGAGGCAGAGGAGATGAGGCCTGGTCTGGGGACCCTAATGAGACATTTTTGGAGGAGAGAGATGCCCCTTTGAGGTTGCCACGCCTCTGAGAGACGCCCTCCCCCTCCGTTACCCCTGGACCGCCCCCTGGAGTGCACACATGTTACAGCCAGAAACACCTGAGAAGGAGCTCTCAACAGGAACCTTGTAAATCAGACAAAAGTTAGCTGGTGTGGACGAGGGAGGGGGAGCACACAGTACTGACTGCTGGGAAAATTAGCAACTCGTGGCCGCTGAGGCTGAAAGACTAGCCACCAGATCTTCAAAAAAAAAACAAAACACAGATTTTAAGTGATCTTATATGGGTTCACGTGTAGAAATCGATGTGTGTGTCACAGGCAGGGTTTGTCCCTTGAGCCATGTGTCAGGAGAGCAGAAAGCAGCAACAGTCGGTGGTGTGGCGGGCTGGAGGGTGTCCTGGAGACTCGGGGTGCTTTTGTATGCCTGGGGCATGGCCGGGGGGCGGGGGAGTTTTCTTGAGGTTACCCATCATTTGAGTTGGACTTCTGCGCCCTCACAGTGGATCTCGGAGCCCCGTGGCCCTCAGCCAAGCATGGCTTTGCTCCCTGGGACTTTTGGCAATGTGCGGGGACATTTTTGCTGTGGCAATTTGGAGGCATGGTTATATGATACGTAAAATCCAGGGATGCTGCTAACCCCCCTACAAGGCACAACATGGGACCTGCAGCACAAAATGTCAATAGTGCCGAGGAGGAGCCAAGAAAAGATTAACCTTTGGGTATCAGGGATGTTCAGTCAAAGAGAGAAGCTGTCAATATCTGTGCCAATGCATGACCGCAGCCACATGCGTATGCCTGCCCAGCAGGTGCACCAAGCCCCATCCAGCGACCTAATTCAGTGGGTAAAATGTGCTGCCACCCAGGGCTTTCAAAGGGAAGTTCACGCTCCTGCCTGGGCCCGCCAGGCTGGCTGCTAGTCCTGCTCCTGGTGCCTCCGTCTCAGGACGCTAGAAGACGCTGGCCATCCGCAGCGGTAACACGGAGCACAGAGATTATTGGCATCTGCTTCGTCTTAAGCCTCCTACTAGTATTTAATTTTTGTCCCACTCAGAGAACATGTGCCCTGAGGAGGCAGAAATCCTGCTCAGATTCTAAAATCGCCTGAGGACAATCAATCCTCGCACTGGCCTAGAGGAGTGGGTAAATTGAGATTACACCCAATTGGGGGGGAAAAATTAAAAACAAACATACTTGGTCAACAGGTGTTTGGTGTACCTTGGGGACCTGAGCGTTTCAGATTTGGCTTAAAAACACAGAGTGACATTTGGAAGGGGCATCTTGCCAGAACTTTTCCAACTGTCTTGTTAAGACAAGGAAGATTAACGTAAATCTCAGGAATAAAAATCACGGGGTGAATAAAAGTTATTTTGAAGGACAGGGAGAAAAGTTGGGGGGGGGGTTGGAAATAGGGCAGTGTTTGGAAAGTTGTCTGTTGTTGTTGTCTACCCTTAATGACGCTGCTGGGCAAAAGGAGAAGGGGAAAGGCTAGACCACACATGACGGACCGGCACAGGGGCTGCCACAGTGGGCTCCGACCTAAGAACAAGTGTGAGGCCGGCACAGGGTGAGAGGGATTTCATTCTGTGATTCTGTGAGTCGGAACCGACCCATGGGCACCTGGCAACCACAACAGGACATCCCATTTGGGTAAATCTGCTGCAAATATCTCTTTGAAGTATCCAAAAGCAAAGCTGTCGCTGTCAGGACTAAGGTAGCCCATGGTCTTTTCTGTTGCCTCGCTTGGAGGCAAAGGCCGGACATGAGGAAGGAAGGCCAGAGAAGAACTGATGTCTTTGAATTCGTCTCTCAAATAAGATTATGAAATATACTGTGGGCTGCCAGAAGAACAAAGGACTCTGTGTTAGAAGAAACTTCCAGAAGGTTCCTTGGAAGCAAGGATGGCGGGACTTTGTCTCCTGTACTTTGGGCTTTATCACCAGGAAGGGCATCCTGCTTGGTAAAGGCGAAGGTCAGAAGAAAAGAAGCGCCGCTTCCATGAGATAGATTGACCGTGGGGCTAGAGCCATGGGCTTAAACAGGAGAACAACCGTGAGGATGATGCCCGGCCTGGTGGCCTTTGGCTCTGTTGTTGATGTGACTTGGGACTGCATGGACAGGCCCTAACAACCACAGAAGCCTCACAAAGGTGAAGCCCTTCATAACTTAAATTATTTCATTAGAGGAAATCTATACATCTTTATGTGTTTACAATTCAGTCTATGTGAGAAAGAGCTGATTTAAACTTCCCTGAAACATTGTCTCTCTCCTCATTATTTACTCTTACAAGGAGCAGTACCCCAAGCAATAGCTCAGCATCACTGTTTTCAGATCCAATTACACGGGAACCAGAAATATGGTGGGCTACATCAGGTGGAGGAAAGCCCTATTTTTAATTAGAGCAGGAGTTGTACGATAAACAAATAAATCAGCATAATTTTAAAGGAATTTAATTAGAAAAGGAGATGGCATGCTTCCCATGGTATGGGCTACATGACTCACCGTGCGCTAGCTGAGAGAAGGCTAGTGGTTGGTGCCCTGCTGCCGTCCAGTCAGCTTGCTAATCCGTTTATGAAACAGCCCTTTGGAAGCATCATGATGAGTGTTTCTCCCTCCACTCTCATCGTCTGTACTTGTGCCCCACTCTTGGCTTGTTTGGGTCTCTCCCTTTCTGTGTGATTTTGACCCCTTTCATTCTGAGATATTCCTTCAGGCAGACAACTCCAGGTACCGTCCTGCATTTAATTAGGATCCTTGGAAAGGAAGACTCCAAGGTAAGTATCTATAGGAAAGATCTCAAACTATAGTGATGGTTCATTACCGCATGGCTCCGGTCCATTGAGATCTTTAAGACATGCAGAAGGATGCAATACTCTGGTTGGATAGCAAATTGTAGAGTCAACATTAGGATTCTTGGGTTATAGCTCTCTTGAGTCTTAGTGATCTAGAGCTGCTGTCGTAGACAAACCACAGGTAGATGGTTTTCATGCACAGAAATCTATTCTCTCACAGTCTAGGAGGCTGGAGGCCTGGGTTCCGGGTGGGCACTGGGTCTAGAGAAAGGCTCTCTTTGCCAACTCTGGGTAGAAGGTCCTCTTCTCCATTCAACCTCCGTGCACCCACTGCTCCTTGGTAATTTCCAAGTCTCTTGAAATCAATCTCCCGCTAGTCTAGAATATTCCCATTACATGCTCCACTCCACGCTCTTCTTATTTTTTTTTAATCATTTTATTGGGGGCTCATAGAGCTCTTAGCACAATCCATACATCCATCCATTGGGTCGAGCACAGTTGTACATATGTTGCCATCATCATTTTCTTTCTTTCTTTTTTTAAATCGTTTTATTAGGGGCTCATTCAACTCTTATCACCCACGCTCTTCTTTCTGGATGGCAGGCAGGCCCTCATCCAGCGGTTCTCAACCTGTGGGTCGCGACCCCTTTGGGGGGTTGGATAACTCTTTCACAGGGGTCGCCCAATTCATAACAGTAGCAAAATTACAGTGATGAAGTAGCAACGAAAATAATTTTATGGTTGGGGGTCACCACAACATGAACTGTAGTAAAGGGTCGCGGTATCAGGAAGGCTAAGAACCACTGCTCTAATCCCTTCTAACTTGCTTAATCCTTTTGATCCCTTAAATAAGAGTGACCACTCAAGATGCAACCTAAGATCGTATCTTGCACCATTAACATCCCTGACTCTAACCCTGCATTATGAACGTGGAAGAGGTGAGGGTTTACAACATGTAAGATAATTAAATCAGAGCACGCGCTGACAGATAATTATATCTCATCATGAGAATCATGATCTGATCAAGTTGACATGTTTTGTTTAGCTCAGTAAGTTGTCTTCATGTTAATTACACATTGAAGTGATATCCTGTATTTATTGGGATAAATTAAAATATTGAATTTAATTTGACCTGTTTCTCTTTACTCTTTCAAAGCTTCATTGATGTGTAATTCACATACCATACAATTGAATGGTTCAAGTATATTAAAAATAGTCTATAATCAGAACCACAATCACGTGTAGAACATCTTTTTTTGTACTCATTGTTGTTCGCTCTCCATTTTCACCCCCCTCTCCCCTGGCACCCTAAGAAACTATTAATCTAGTTGCTATCTCTACAGATTTATCTGTCCTGGAGTTCTTATAAAGAAAATCATACCAAAAAACTCCCAACAACAATAGCAAAATAAAACACTGAAAAGCCTCAATCTAAAAGCAAGCAGAAAACGAATAACAATTAGAGCAAATTTTAAAATAGTTCAAAAGGGAAAACAAATGTGAAAATTTAACCCATGTATATCTTCATTAATCCATTTCCTGAGGCAATCTGTCAGAGAGCAAAGCTATCAATGAGCCCGTATTTTGGCACATACTCAATCCATAACCCTCAGTGATCTTGAGCAAGTAGCTTGCTGCCTCTGTGTCAGATTACACACCATCACCCCAGCCCCAGCCTGCCCCACCTCTACCCCCAGCTTGATGCGCTGTTGCCCGTGCACCAACATAATAGTGACTTAGACATGACGTTTCATACTTCAATGTTCAGCAAGTTTCGGGGAGTTTGGCAAGGGGAGAGGTTCTTAGTGTTTTATTCATACCCTTCCCTTTTCAAGATTTTATGATCTATTTTGAATATACGAGTCTTATAGTGCTGCTAGGCACACATGGGGCTGCTCACTGTAGGGTTGGTGGTTCAAGCCCACTAACTGTTCTACAGGATAAAGATGAGGCTGTGTGTGCCTGTAAAGATGTGCCATGCCCCCCAAAACCTACATGGGGTTTCTGTGAGTCAGAGTGGATTTCCTGGCACGGGGTTTGATATTTATTTTAGTCCCCAGCTCTCTGTCCCTGGCCCTTATAAGTGGTCGCCATTTTTATTGGCTTCTTGTTCTTGGTGCAATCTAAACAACTACGAATGCCTTAAGCTTATTATGTACACCTTCTCACCTTCTTGAGTTCCTCAGATTTTAAACAGTTTATTTGTTTGTGTCCAGAGCGCTAAATATTTTCTTCCGGTTTTTCGTTTGCCGTTGATGTCAGTTACTAAGTGTTGACAGTACAGAAGTTTCTGGTTTTCTGTGGTTAAACGTAACCATTTTACTTGATGACTTTTAATGAGATAGAAATAGAGAAACCTTTTTATTCCAAGGTTATTTTAAGAATCGTGTATCTTCTAATACTTTATATTTTAGAGATTTGTCCTTATAGATAGGTACCCCTTTCTCTCAAAACAAAACAGCTCTTCAGCTGTCCTCGGTCAGTGTTCTTTTAAAGAGATCTTTTAGCAGAGGGTCGATCAATCCGTTTCCTTTAGGGCCTGCTGTGTAGGAGACAGTTTCTTAGGAGATAAAACGGAAGATCTTCCTCTCTGCCATTTCAGTGATTTAACTCGTTAGCCTGAAGCCTTCACTGGCACGTTCTTTTGTGTCAGAGTCATGGCCATTTCACTCCCAGGCCCCATCAATGCAGAAGGCCCCAAGGGCCCATGTCCAAGTAAAGCGGTGTCCGTCCCTTGCCGGGCCTTTCTGGTGATGATTCCTAGAGTTTGGCTGTCCTGTTCAGACCTTTGGAGCATCCTTACTGCAGGCCTGAAAATGATTAAGGAGGGGGACCTAATAGTCAAGAGTGGGATCTTAGGCCCTTAGGTAAAATGAAACCCCCTCCTTTGCCTATGATTATAAATGGGCTCAATGAGCACTTGTTGGTAACCAAATGAGTGACTTTTAAGGATCCCACAAGCCTGGTTCCATGGAAGGGCAGGAAAATGATGTCCCCCATGTTGCACTCCAGCGTTTCAAGACTGCTGCACCCCACAGTTATCTCCAGCATCCACGTTGCTTCCCACCCGCAGCACTCCGCTGTAGGGTTCTGCAGTTCACCCCCATGTCTCACAGAATTCACAAACTCCCCTTAGCTCATTGTATGTCCATCACAAACGCTACTCAGTGTATTGGGGGAGCAACCAGTCGCGTGTTAAAGCAGAGGGAGGCAGGCCCAAGAAGAAGACCCTTGACAAGATGGGTTGACACCGTGTCTGCAACAATGGGCTCACACATAAGAACAATGGTGAGAGGGCTCAGGGCCAGGCGGTGTTTCATTGTGTTGTGCGCAGGGTCTCTGTGACGAGACTTAACAAGACTTAACAAGAACCCGATTACAACTTTGTATCAAGAGTGAATCTGAAATAAGAAGAATACCTCAGGATACAATTCTTTTTATATGGACAGCTTCATTGGCACTTATTCCACATATCACACAATTCAATAGTTCAATCATATCAAGGAGAGCTCTACTGTCATCACCACAATCAATGTTAGCGCATTTTCTTCTTCTTTGTACTCATTATTAGTATGATTATATATATATATATTTTTACCTGTGGGTGAAAACATACACAACAAAACATTCTCCAGTTCAACACCTTCTAGATGTATTTTTCAATGTCATTGATTATACTCCGTTATGCAACCATTATTGATATCCTTTTCCAAATTACTCTACCACCATTAACATAAACTCAATACTCCCTAAGCAAAAACTTGCCCTCCTTCACGCATGGTAGCCATTGGTCAACATTGGTTTCGTCGTTTTATTTATTTATTTTTAGCAGCTGTCTTGATATAAAATTCACATATCAGAAGTCATATTTTAAAAGATTTGTGTAGCCATCATCACAATCAATTCGAGTGCTCCCTCCCACCTCCAGCACTCAGTGTTTGCTCCTCCATTCTCCTCACCCTCTCAGATAAACCCTTGCTTCGGTTATTCTTTATTCACCCATTCCTTGAGTTTCATAAACTAGGAAACTTAACATAAGCCATGAAAAACCAAACCAAAGAAGAAAGTAATAATAACTAATAATATAAGACAAAAATAAAGAGTGAGAAAGAAAAGACCACAAGCAATATTTCTAAAAACAGAATAATTTTCTGTTATGGAACAAGCAAAACGTATTTAAGCCTAGGGCAAATTTAAGTTGGGTCAATAGGGAGGTCTACTGGCCAAGTGTCATATTGTATCTTAGTTTGATCTACCATAATTACGTTTACAATAGTCTCTAATAATAAAGCCGTTTAAGTCCCTTACCTGTGTCCAGAGGGGATACACCAGAGGCTTAATCTGACTCGAAGAGATGGGTACCCCAAAATACAGGACAACTCCACTAGGTGGAGCTTTTATAGTATGCATTTTTCCTGCTAGGCACGCATCCAACAACTCACGCTGAGTCAGTGCACACAGTGGTGTCACCTGGGAAGGTTCTCTGTTCACAGTGAATTTTTTTGTAAAAGCAGTTTCACTCAAGCCTTGTTTTTTGTGATGGCCAATTTAAGAGAAGAGCATGCAGCTATGAAAGTTTGTTTCCTGCTCGGGAAAAATTCCACAGAAACTGTTGTGATGTTGAACACAGCTTACAAGGACAATGGAAAAACTCAGGTGTATGAGTAGTTTCCTCATTTCAAAAAAGGTGAAATGTCCATTGATGACAAACCTCATTCTGGACGTCCACCAACTTCTTGAATGGATGAACATGTTGACTCATAGTGCCTTGGGAGTTCATTCCAGCAGGTTACACTGTTAATCAAGCTTTCTATTTAGAGGTTCTGAAAAGATATCATAACAGTATACCATGAAAACGGGTTTTGCCACCATGAAAATGCATCTGCTCACACAGTCATCTCAGTACACAAGTTTTTTGGCAAAAAGCAGCAAGCCTCTCTTGCCCCACACACCTTATGCACCTGACCTTGCTTCATGTGACTTCTTTTTGTTTCCATGAATGAAGAGGGACATGAAAGGACAGCGATTTGATGACGTAGAAGAGGTGAAGAAAAAAAAAGAGGGAGGAGCTCTCAGCCATCCAAACAGATGAGTTTGAAAAATGTGTCCGAGAATGGAACTGCAGATTTGACTAGTGTAATGGAGAGTACTTTGAAGACAAGAGGTTGTTTTGTAAAAAAAAAAAAAAAAAAAATTAAATTAATTACATAGCTTTGAAAAAAAAATCCAGATTATTTTGGGTACCCCCTTGTATACTCTGCATATGGATTTTGGGTTCCCACTCCATAGTCTTCTAACAAATTGGGTGTTCACAATGTAAGCTCTGGTACTTTTCCCTTCATCATATTTGGATTATGTAATTGTCGTCTTTGGACCACACACATTGGTGTGCTTCTTTCATGTGGACTTCGTTGATGCCTCACTCTGGTGGCTGCTTGTTTGAATACAAGCCTTGAAGACCTCAGATACTATTGATAGCCAGGCACCATCTGTTTTCTTCACCACACTTTGCTGTAAAACCCTTATCTTCTTCTTCTTTTTTTTATTTTAAATTTTATTAGGGGCTCATACAACTGTTACCGCAATCCATACACACATCAATTGTGTAAAGCGCATTTGTACATCATTATCAAAACATTTTCTCTCCACTTAGACCCCCGACATTAGGTCCTCATTTTCCCCTCCCTCCTTGCTCCCCCCTCCCTCATGAGCCCTTGATAGTTTATAAATGGGTATTTTGTCATATCTTGCCCTGTCCGACGTCTCCCTTCACCCACTTTTCGGTTGTCTGTCCCCCAGGGAGGAGGTCACACACAGTTCCTTGTAATCGGTTCCATCTTCCCTACCCATTCTCCCTTTACCCTCCCTGTTTTGCCACTCACACCACTGGTCCTGTAGGGCTCATCCGCCCTGGATTCCCTGTATTTTCAGTTCCTATCTGTACCAGTGTACATCCTCTGGTCTAGCCAGACTTGCAAGGTCGAATTCGAGTCATGGTAGTGGGAGTGGGGAGGAAACATTTAGGAACTAGAGGAAAGTTGTATTTCTCATCGTTGTTACATCGCACCCTGACTGGCTCGTCTCCTCCCCGAGACCCCTCTGCAAGGGGATCTCCAGTGGCCTACTAATGGGCTTTGGATCTCCACTCCGCACTACCCCCCATCATTCACTATGGTAAGATTTTTTATTCTGATGATGCCTTATACCTTATCTTCTTCAGTTGTGCTTCTTGAAGTCAAGTATCAGGATATAGTTCTTATAGCTTCCACTATTGGATGCTGCGCAGGGCCTTCTCAGGCATGTGTTACAACACTTTGCTCTGCAGTCTAGCAAGCCCCCCCTCAACCCCATGGCTCAGGCTTCCTGGTTCCTGCCATGTCATCCTACTGGCATTCTTCCTACAGCTGTGCTGCTTTGTATCATAGTCCTTTCTGTTACAACTCCCTCTCTCTGCCTCTTGGGTTTAGGAGGATCTCGGCACAGGGATCCTGAGTCCAGAGGACTGTTCCTGTCTTTTCCTCTTGGTGGTAGGGAATCTATCCTTTGCACTTCTCAGATGGCTCCTTCTAAGCCAGCAGGGTAACAAAACTGATCAACCTCCTCATTAACAGTCCATAGACTTTATTGGCATGGTGTTTTCCCATTAAGATGTTTGTACTTTATTTGCAATATTAGCAATTGTCCAATCAATTTGGTGGGCCTCAGGCACCTTATATGTATGGTCCCACCAACTCATTTTGTGTGAGTTACAAGACCATGAAGAGAAAATTTAAGTACGATCTATCATACCATAGTGACTCACTATGAATTTTCACTCAACTGAGTGTGTTAGTCTAGGTAGACTAGATCACAAATCCATAGACACTCATATGTGTATAATAAAGAGCTTTATGTACAAGAGCAGTTGAATATTGAGAAAATATCCCAACCTAATCCAAATTGAGGCCAAAAGTCTGATATGCCCCATATGTCCTGAGTCCTATACCAATCTATAAAGTCCTCTTCAGACTCACAAAGCACATGCAATGACGCCAAGTGCCGGAAGATCACAGGCCAGTGGGTGGGAAGTCTTGTGGATCCAGTGGCATTGTAAGCATCTCAGCCCTGGCAGGGGTCTCCACGGGGCTTCTCTGGCTCCAGAGGTCTGGGTCCATCAGCCTCTCTCCATGTGTCTTCTCCACAGGGCTGTCTCATAGGGAGTGAGCATGTGTCCCACTTCCAGCAAGCTATTTATCTCCTTAGTGACTCCAAAAAGAGGTCATCAAGCTACTACCTGATTGACAGGATTCACCCTGAATCCTCAAAGTGACACCAGATTATGTAACTACCACACTAAGTGTTGCTAGACATAGGGAGGAAGCTTGAGGCATCCCCACTCAGAGCTTCTGGTCTAGTTGCAGACACCAGCCTATGCAACCACGAGGTGTCGAAGGGATCAGGTATAAGGCATCATCAGAACAAAAAATCTTACCACAGTGAATAATGGGGGGAGTGCGGAGTGGAGATCCAAAGCCCATTAGTAGGCCACTGGAGATCCCCTTGCAGAGGGGTCTCGGGGAGGAGATGAGCCAGTCAGGGTGTGATGTAACAATGATGAGAAATACAACTTTCCTCTAGTTCCTAAATGTTTCCTCCCCGCTTCCACTACCATGACTCGAATTCGATCTTGCAAGTCTGGCTAGACCAGAGGATGTACACTGGTACAGATAGGAACTGAAAATACAGGGAATCCAGGACGGATGAGCCCTATAGGACCAGGGGTGTGAGTGGCAAAACAGGGAGGGTAAAGGGAGAGTGGGTAGGAAAGAGGGAATCGATTACATGGAAATGTGTGTGACCTCCTCCCTGGGGGACAGACAACCAAAAAGTGGGTGAAGGGAGATGTCAGACAGGGCAAGATATGACAAAATACCCATTTATAAACTATCAAGGGCTCATGAGGGAGGGGGGAGCGGGGAGGGAGGGGAAAATGAAGACCTAATGTCGGGGTTTAAGTGGAGAGAAAATGTTTTGATAATGATGTACAAATGCGCTTTACACAATTGATATGTGTATGGATTGGGATAACAGTTGTATGAGCCCCTAATAAAATGTTTTAAAAAAAAGTAAATTTACATAACCGCTAATAATAATAACAGCATGGAATAATGAATATACCTGGGACTGCCAGAAGAATGATCAAAGCTGTTTAGGGGGCAGTACATCTGGAATGCTCTTTAGAAGTGAGGATGGCAAGACTACCTTGCTTACTCTGCATGTGTCATCCATCACTGCAAAAGGCCAAGTACCAGGGCATCCCACGTAGTAGATTATCAGTATCCTTGAAGTGGATTGATTCGGTGGACACTAACATACCAACAATTGTATAAGTGGTATAGGATCAGACAATGTTTTCTTCTGTCCGACATAGTGACTCACACCATAGTGACTCACTATGAATTTTCACTCAACTAAGTGTGTTAGTCTGGGTAGACTAGAGTCACAAATCCATAGACACTCGTGTGTATAAGAAAGAGACTCCATGTGTTGGTGCCAACCCTATGGCATCTAATTACAGCAAACCATATCAGCAGCAGGTTTTATCTTGCCAGTTGGACATAGGAGAAATGATGTATAAAATACTATCCCAAATGGTCAGAATCCCCTTCCCCATGCCCGCTCATCTTTCCCATAATTCCTCTGTGACAGTGCATCAGTGACTATCAGTAGGTTTTATTGTCTCACTTGTCAGAGGAGAATATAGAATAGAACATTTCCAAGCCAGCAGTCTAGACCCCAGCTTATCTCCCTCCGGTGTGGTCCTATAGGACCCTGGCCTTCCCCTATCAAATTGCAATCATCCTCCTGTCTTGCTACTTGTTTCTTAATAGAAGAAGCTGTGTCCTTTTACAATGAGTCCCCTAGCTCATGACACTTGCTTTGGGAGTGTTTGCTGAGTGTCTGGGAGAATGATTGGGCTAGGACTCCTGAGACTGAGTCTGGAAGTGTTCTGAGCAGAGGAAACTAAGCAATGATGACATCTTCTGAGGGGGCCCTCTTGTGTGAACCTCAGAGAATCAGGCTTGGGTGAACGGAAGGGAAATGATGTTTCTCTTTGGAGCGAGTGAGGGAAGAGAGGGTGGTGGTCAGAAGAGTGCAGTGATTTACTGTGAATGCCAACCCTCCCCCGCCCCCCAAAAAGCAAAAACCAGTTAGCAGAACAGAAGGTCATAAGGTTTTATGAGAGTGATTTATAATATCAAAGTGGTGCCAAATGGAAGTGGCTGCCATTGACGGGTGCTTGTGTTTTTGCGATCTGAGTAGCGGGCCAGCCCAGGACACAATGATGAACAGGCTCTATTGTCAGTTGCTAGTCACAGAATCTGCCCTTCCTTCCAAGCCTGTCCTGCAGCCTTGGCTGAAAAACAACAAAGGAAAAACTCGTTTTCTCTCTCGGAGTCTTCTCCCATTTCTAATACACTAAGAAGTTTTGTGATAGGGCAGAAAAGATATTTTCTTGCTTACAGCACCTTTCGGTAGGGATGTAAGCTTCTGAGAACAGATTTCGTTTTGTTTAGGGGCATAGTCTCATGATTCTTGGCTATCAATGGGTATTTATTTAATGAATGAATGATGCGTGAAAGAGTGAATGGATCCTCCTTATACTTTGCTCAGTTGGCCTCTGCTTGCACACCCCAACTTTCTTCACATTTGCTTATGCTCATATTTGTCTTCAGTGATCATATCGGGAAGGTGGGCACCCACTGATATGATTTTTTGTTCTTTGATGTCTGATACCTGGTCCCTTGTACAGCTCATGGTCACATATTACAAATTTTATTGTGTTTTCCTTCCATCCTGGTGCTGCATTCTTCCTTATATACTCCAGCTACTCAAAGTATTTGCTCAGTGTACAGATTGAATAAATATGGTGAAGAGATACAATCCTGACCTACACCTTTTCTGGTTTTAAACCACGCACTATCCTCTCGTCGTATTCAAACAGTTGCATCTTGCTCTGTGTACGGGTTCGGCATAAGCACAATTGGTTGTTCCGGAGTGCCGAGTCTTCACGGTGCTAGCTATAACTTGTTATTATCCACAGAGGATGGCAACCTTTGACTCTCTTTGTGGAGTGCAGAAGACACAGGTAAATATAACTTTCTGGTATTCTGTGATATCGTCCAAGATGCCTCGGACATAAGCATTGGTATCCCTCATTCGGTGTCTCCTTCTGAATCCCGCTTGGATCTCTAATCATCGCCCGTTCTTGTACTGCTACGATTGTTTAAAAATTATAGTCAGCATAATTTTGCCCGTATGTTATATTAATGATAGCGTTCAAATGCATTCTTTTGGGTCATCTTTCTAAGGAATGGGCACAAATAGGGATCCCTGACAATCAATTGGCCACGTGCTGTCTTCCAAATTTCTTCCCATAGACGAGGGAGGAGTATCACTTCCCATAGACGAGGGAGCTCTTGGATTCACTCTGTCACTGCCATCGAGTCAATGCTGACCCATAGCGACTCCCCTGTGGGTTTCCAAGAGACTGTAATTGTTAACAAGAGTACATTGCCCAGTCTTTCTCCTGAGGAGCTCCTGGTGGTTTCAAACTGCTGACCATGCATATCACAGTCCAATGCATAAGCACTATACCACCCGGGCTCCCATATAAGATGTAAGAGACCCTGATTCTAGGACAGTGGTTCTCAACCTATAGTTCCTCATGTTGTGGTGACCCCCCCAACCATAAAATTATTTTCATTGCTACTTTATCAGTATAATTTTGCTACTGTTATGAATCAGACGACCCCAGTGAAAGGGTCATTTAACCCTCAAAGGGTCGTGACCCACAGGTTTAGAACTGCTACTCTAGGATCTCGGGTACTCACTCTTGCGCTTATTAATGAAGAAACACATACATTGCTAGAGTTTTAAGCAATGTAACTCTTTTGTTCAGTCTGACATTATCAGTTCTTAGAACAATATCAGACATGTTCATGACAGCTAATAAATATTTGTCAAATAAATGGAAGGCATTGCCCCTATTATAATTAATTTCCTTCACTAACAACTTCCCTGAATTTTCAGAACAAACATAAAGGAATTAGGATTTCTGGCTCTTGTTTTAAAAGTATAAAGTTCGATGTTGTGTTTTTATATTTTCAGTCTTTTAAAAATATCATTTCATTGTCATAAAAGCTCGGTTTATTGCTCCCTGGAGTGCACAGTTGTATTAGTCTAGGTACTTTGGAGAAACAAATCCACGGCGACTCACGTATAAGAGAGAGTTTTATGTAAAGAAAAGGTGCATCACGAAAACATCCCAACCCAATGCTGCCCAAGCCCACAAGTCCAACATTAACCCATTAACCCAACACCAGTCCACAAAGTCCTCCACCTCACAAAACAGAGGCAATGATGCCGACTGCAGGAGGAAAGCTGAGTCCGTGAACGTGTAAGCATCTCAGCACTGGCAAGGGTCTCCACATGGCTGCTCCAGCACCCAGGGCTGCATCGGGATAGATCCATGCGGCTTCTCCTTGGGGATGTCTTGTAGGAAATCCATCTTGCAAGCTGAAGCAGGGAACTGCTAAGGCAGCTGCACCCGATGCAACCATCACAAAACAAGAGACCCGAGAACTAGAAAGGCGAGGCTTCACCACCCATTTATCCCTCCGCCTTTCAACCAGCACCACATGTGATTATCGGCCAGGCTGGCACAATTAACTAACTCAACAGTTCACATAAAGTCAGATTATAAATGTTATTCAGCTTAAGGCCAGTTGGATCATAAAATGAACAAAATTATGGTCTAGCCTTGCTCTTTAAGTTGTGTGTTGGTTTTAGAAGAAAGAGTAAAATGAGTTTACTTCCTTGGTCCCAGAGTGAGATAATACTTTACCTGGATAATGCTTCAATATTTACAACTAAACATGTCAAATTATATGTCTCTGTTACTTTATTCTCTAAAATACCATGTGCTGCTGGGCATTATTTCTAAAAAGAAACTTGATAAGGATATTAGGGGTGGGGAGGAGAATTCTGTCTTTCAAAACACTGCATTTTAGGTCTAATAATTGTATTTAAGGGGAAAGTTAGAAAGAGAGTCTGTGAAAGTCTGTGTGTGCTTTGAAAAAAGGAGAGAATTACCAGTCACTGCTGCATTGTCGTGGTGATGGTAGGCACATTCTGCCTTCCTGCAAGTCTTTGAGGAAAGTCCCACTGCGATGATGGTGGGAATTTTGTTTTATTTCAATTTTGAATTTGGGGGTACTTTATCTGTTTAGGAAAGTTCCTTTTGAATCCTAGTCTACTCAGAGATGATAGTGGTGATTTATCATGAATGGTTGTTGAACTCGAACAGTGAAAATGCATATATTGAGATGATCACATGGTTTTTGCCTTTCATCTTTTAACGTAGTGTATGCTATTTATATGTTTACAAAATTAAATCAGCTCTTTATACCGAGGATAAACCCAATTTCCCTGTTATTTTTTGTATCTGCTGATAAGCTTAGTGTGCTGATATCCTGCTTAAGATTGTTACATCAATAGTTCTATGTAATTTCTTTATCTTATGCTTTCTTGCACTTTGCTATCAGAATACTACTACTCTAAGAGTGTGTGAGAAGTATCCTTCTCTTACTGTTCTTTGTAAAAAGCGGAATAAATTAGAATGATCTAGTAATTGAATGCGGGAGAGAACTCACTTATAAATCTATCTCAAGTGATAGACTTTCTCTGTGGGCATAGTATTGACTTTCATTAGTAGTTATAAAAACTTTCATGCGACTTCACTTCAGCCACTTTGATGAATTATATGAATTGTACAGGAAGACTTCCCATTCTGTCGAAATTCCTGTGTTTGTTGCCATCAGCCACCTGATGGTGCTCACATCTGTGTCTTTATAGTCGCTTTGACCGGGGCTCTCCTGGGGAGCATCATTGGTTACAGGCTGAGCTGCTAACACCAAGGTCAGCGGTTTAAACCAACCAGCTGCTCTGAGAGATCAAGAGGAGACTATGTACTGTATTCCTCTAAGGAGGGACAGACGTAGAAATCCACAAGGGCACTTCGCCGCGGTCCTGCAGGTTTGCTGTGCGTCAGAATCAGATGGGCGGTACTGCATGAGTGCTGGTGTATTCTGGCTGAAGTGAGGCCCCTTCTTATGACTGTCATGTGTCCTTTTTCACAAGCTCCACGTTGGCAGGTTTCAAATGTTCGGAGTCCTTTCCAGGGGCGAGTTCTTGCTTTGCTCGGCTATTGTTTCCCACTTCATTCCCAATGCACTGATTGTTGCTCTTATTTTTACCATCTCTTCCCACCTCTTGGGTTGTGTTGTTGTATTCTCCTTCGATAACAGGGATGGGCACACTTTCAGACTCAAGGGTAAACCTGTCCCTCACAACAACTTGAAAATTGGCCGAGAGCCGTAGATAATATTTTTACAAACAAATGAAACCACCATGATCTGAAGAAGAACCTTCAAAAGTTTTCAGTTTTACTTCTGAGCCACATGTACGCACCAAAAGAGCCGCCTGTGGTGGGAGAGCCAGTTTGCTGCCCCCTGTATCCTTTAAGAAGGATGATGAGCATGTTCCTGTTTTATATTTCTTTTCCTTCATCTCAGCTTTCTTTTCTTATGATCAAATATCTTCGTTTTTTGGGTTGCTTTTGTTTGCTTCCTCTTTTATTACACGTGTTGCTAGCTTAGATGTTATGATACGCTGATAGAAAACTCATAGGAGTCTTCAGAGAAGTTACTAGAAACAATAGGAAAGTTTAACAAGATGATTGGCTGTACAGTCAATATTTTTTATTTTTTATTTTTATTTTTTTATTTTTTAACATTTTATTAGGGGCTCATACAACTGTTATCCCAATCCATACACACATCAATTGTGTAAAGTGCATTTGTACATCGTTTCTCAAAACATTTTCTCTCCATTTAAACCCCCGACATTAGGTCCTCATTTTTCCCCTCAGTCAATATTTTTTAAAAGGCAATTGCATTTCTCTATAAACCAAGAAACACCCATAGCTTGTGCTAATTCTGATGTAGATAAAGCAGAACTGATCCTAGGACATTCAACCTTGGTTGTAATATTTGTAGAAGCTGGGTGGGTTTGAACCACCAACCTTGAAGCTAGCAGCTGAGCACAAACCACTTGTACTATCGATGGGTCTTTCTGTAAAACAGTAACAGTAAACTAAAAACTAAAAACCAAACTCACTGCCATTGAGTAGATTCTGACTCATACCGATCCTGTAGGACAGGGGAGACCTGCCCTTGTGACTTTCGGAGACTGGAAACCTTATGTTTTTCCTGTGAAGCAGCTGGTGATTTATGACACCAGGGCTCCAGCAATTTTTTTCAAACCCTTCTGACTTAGGAAAGAGAAAGGTGTTCTAATCCAGAGCTGTACAAAAGTACATGAAAATTAAGAATTTGGGTTCATCTGTGGACATGCTAACAATTAGAAGCCTATCTACAAACTTAGAGATTAGCATCACATATACCTAACGCAGATGATTAGCCTCCTGTGTATACAATGACCTCCTACAGAGTGCTAAGAAGACAACAATCTGATGGTGGAAAATACAAAAGATATGATCTACCATTTTGAAAACTAGGAAACTTGTCTGGTAAATAAGCACATGACGATGTTCTCAAATTATTAGTAATCAGGAAACATTTCCTGAAGACTTCCTTGCAAGACTATATTACATGTATTTGTTTGACTGAAGTAAACACAGTGTCATTGCTTCGTCTGGAAGAACACATGAGTTCTAGGCTATCTTGCATCTCCTTTGGGAATACAAAGCATCAGAATCACCTTTGAAAGGGTTTGGCTTTGTGTTTGCTCTGTTGAAGGGAGATTCTTTTTGTGCTCGTTCACCCACTGACGCAGCTGCTGGGACGAGGCCTCGTGAAGACGTGGGTGCCGGCGGCTTGTAGTAGAGAGTGTTTACAAGCAATAGTGCATACGAGCAGAAACATCAGGAAACAGCCACATGTTCATAGATGGGAGAATGGGGAAAGTGGGGGCACATTCACACAGTAACTGAATTATGCATGAGTGAAAAGGAAAATTCTACAGCTACATGCGATGCTCTGGGACTGAGTGAGCAGAGCAACTCTCAGAAGAATGCACCGTGTGATATAAAACTCACCAGGCAAAGAAAGTAGCTTCATTGTTTTAGGCATGTCTATATATGTGATAAAGGAGTGCCAGGGTGGTACACACCATTAATACAGCAGGCTGATCACCACAATGGAAATTCAGGCCCACCCAGAGGTTGTTTTCCACCCGAGGAAAAAGGCTTAGTGGTCCTACTTCCAGGAAATCAACCTGGCAAAGGCATGACTGAGAGCAGACTCTATGCCAACTGATTCTGATGCCAAATGTGAGAAAACTATGAAGAAGAGTGTCATAAATGATACTCCGTATCTCAGGGCTTCCTGCTTTAAGAAACGCAGAGGATAGTATAAGGGAAGGGCAAGTATAAGAATTATCTATTATATCAAATCAATCACACAAATGAAAAAGGACCACGATTAGTCCAACAATGATCATTTGTCGTGAATATTAGATTCTGATTGCGCCAATTGTGAAAGCCAAGTTTTTTTTGTTTTTGTTTTTTTAAATCAATTTATTGGGGCTCATACAATTCATCACAATACATAGATCCATTGTGTGGAGCACATCTATACATTTGTTGCCCTCATCATTCCCAAAATTCGCTTGCCTCTTGGGTTCCCGGAATCAGCTCATTTTCCTCCCCCACCTTCCCCTTCCCTTCTTCTGCCCCCCTCCCCCATGCACCCTTGATAATTTATAAATTATTATTATGTCTTATATTACACTGCCCGGCATCTCCCTTCACCCACCCCTCTGTTGCCCGTCCCCCAGAGAGGAGGTTATATGTAGCTCCCTGTGATCAATTCCCCCTTTCTACACCCCCCTTCCCTCCTGGTATCGCCACTGTCACCCCTGGTCCTGAGTGGTTCATCTGTCCTAGATTCCCTGCGTTTCCAATTCCCATCTGTACCGCTGTGCATCATCTGGTCTAGCCAGATCTGCAAGGCAGAATTGGGGTCCTGGTAGTTGGGGGGAGAAAGCCAAGTTTTTAATCCTTCATTTTGCATGAAAATAAATCTGCGGAAACAAGACCATTCACACAACAGTGGTTCAAACCCAGCAGTCACTCTGCAAGAGAAAGAGGAGGCTCTTTGCTCTATAAAGATCTACAAAGCCCTGGCACCCTACACTGGGTCAGTATGAGTTGGAATCAGCTCCTGGCAGTGGGTAAGGCGTCCAGGAGGTGCAGTGGGTGACGCGTTGGCCTGCCAACTGAAAGGCCGCGAGTTCAACCTCACTAGTCACAGCAGGAGAAAGGTGTCATTCTGCTTCTGTAAAGACAACTGTCCCGGGAACGTTGAGGGGTGCTACGCTGCCCTATAAGGTCACTGTAACGCAGAATCATTTTACACACACAGTATATGTCGTGTGAATGTATGTCTAGTTATATCTATTCATAAAGAATGTATGACATGCACATCTACACTGAAAAGCAATGCCAACAGTTTACTGAAAGAGGCTGGTAAAACCAGGCCTACGTTGTTTCCAGCAAAGTACCACTTTCCTCTGAGCCTCGGTGGGGTCTCATGTTGGACATGGGGGTGTTGGACTGGGTGAATGCTAGGGTGTCTTCAAAGGTTCTATCAAAACCTTTCATGTTAAAATGAGGATTATTTCCCCCCTAAAGGTGGCCTGGCCTGATTCGAGATTTGACACTCTTGGGCATTGCATTTACCACTTACTTTAAATCTCACTGGATTTTCAAATGTAGGTTATGGTTATGCAAGACGGATTCCAAAAGTTCATGGAAAAATGGAATCTTCCAGGAACTTCCTAAAACCCCTTGTAAGAGAGTTTTCAATGCAGAAAAAAAAAACCAGATAAATGTGTCAAATGAAACAAGTCACATGAGAAGTGAAAATTGCCCTGTGGAGTAACATTGACCTTGACAGAAGGTGGAAGGCTGAAGGTCAACCTGGGATTGGAGAGGGCTCATCGGAGAAAAAAATGAGAAAAATTGGAGATGGTAAATATATATAACACTTTCAAGGATTTTTGGGCATGAAGTAATGTAGTAAGTGAGGTCACTGGACAAGGTATGTGTTCAGGTGGGAGAATTCCCAGAATATTGAACACAGATGGGAATAATGGTGTAGCGAGGGCACAGACTCATGCTGTAGGAGAAAGGGGGATCTAGGAACAGTGTTCACCCAGTATGACTGCAGGGTGGGGAAACGGATGGGCAGATGCTGGTAGACATGGGTGGGACTTTGTCAACGTTTTGTTCAGATTGCTTGAAAGCAAGTTGATCAAGTGAAAAGATAAGTGTGGGTAGGGAGTGTTGGCATTTTCAAAAAGAAGTTTTAAAATCGTCTATGAGATAGGTAAGGGGAATGCACTAGAGAAGTTTAACAGGATTGCCAATTTGAAGTGGAAAGTGTGATTTAAAGGATAAATGAGATGCCTGGGCAAAGTGACTTGCAGCTGGGAAGCCAGGTGTCAGGCTAACCCTCCAAAGGTTCCAATGTGAAGGGGATGAACAGCAAACAATACTGTCAGCAAGCCGATGCCAACGTTTAGTGATTCGACAGCACAGGATCGAACTGCCCCTGGGAGTCTCCTGGACTCTAAGTTTTTACAGGCGTAGAAAGCCTCATCTTCCTCCCTCAGAGTGGCCGTGGTTTGGAACTGCTGACCTCAAGGTTAGCAGCCAACACATAACCAATACCCCACCAGGGTTCCTCGCATGATAAGGAGTGACTTTAAATAATAGTCCTTGTATCTTTAAACTAGCGCATCAGAATTTAAACACTAAAATTTAAACATTCAAATGAATGTCAGGGGGCTGTCCATTTATATCAGTAGTGCTGCATTTGCTCAGAATCGTATTAGAAATTCAAAGACTATGAATTTTTTTAAGATAGATAAATATCGAATTTTATAACTAGTAAGACTCTTAATCATAGTTTATTTCTCATAGTTTAATGATGTTGGTATCTCATAAACCCAGCACAGTGCTTGCTCAAAATAAATGTTCAATGAATTTTTATCAGAAGAATAAGTGATTGAATGAGAGACTCAACTAATCAGCCTTCTTAGCATCTGAGCTGGCTGAGGGGGAAATTCCAGTTCATTGTTCAATATGGCTTCCGTGTTCCCTTAAGGGAAAGCGCGCTTTTAGCCACTGATGTGATTCTGGCATTTGTGATGATCTTAACGTCACTGGAAAGCAAGTTTGGTGAATCTGAGCAATAATACCCTTTTCAGTCAAAATCAAAATGTGACTATGAAGCCATGAGACGGATAAATTGCTTCTGAAAACGATTTCAGAAGAATTTCCAAAATGAGTCCATAGAATAAATATGTGTGTATACCTACCAAAGTAGTAGTAGCAGTGGAACCCCCTGGTGGCCTAGTGGTTACGTATTGGGCTGCTAACCAGAAGGTTCACAGTTCGAAACCACTATCAGTTCCATGGGAGAAAGATGAGGCTCTCTACTCCTATAAAGAGTTACTATTTCGGAAGCGCACAGGGGTAGTTCGACCCTGTTCCAAAGGGTCACTCTGTGTCCCAGCTCAATGACAGTGAGTTGTTGGTGTTTGTGTGAAAATAACTATATTGAAAGGATCAGTGTTGGGGCATAGACATTTGAGTATTCCACGCATTTAAAAAAAAATGTTGACAACTTCCAACTACTATCCCCAAAGGCCAACTGTAGTATTAAATTTAAAAAATGGCGCTGAGGAGTGGGGTGCCAGCCCCACCCGCTACTAGAACTCACTGGTTCGGTAATACTACTTCTGGGTTCAGTAATGCACAATTGTACGGTTGAGATATATAAGTATTATATTAAAGTCATCGAGAGCATGAGAGATAATACAATAATACAGTCAGGCATGATACATAGCGACATTGCTCACCTCAGCCCAGCTTGGTGGTCCACGTGGAGAGAGGGGGAAGGGAAGGAGGGAAAGGGAACAAGGGAGAGGGGAGTGACCAGGGGGTGAGCAGCTAGGAGCTCAGAGTCAGAGAGAGAAGTCCAAGACCCTATAGTGCTGACCCTTGCCTATATACCTTTTGAGGGCAAGCCAACCCACTAATTACAGGTAGAGACATACCTCACAGGGAAGGGCTGCACTATAGGCTACACAGCAATGAGAGGGTGGTCTGGGGGGGGTCTCTGGGTCTCCATAGGAACCATTATCAGTAGGGTGCAAACCCCACCTAGAGGAACCAGGCTAATGGTCCCAAGCTTCAGAGAGAAGTAGTCCATTGTCTCCAGCAGCAGGGAGCAGGCCCCGTGGTGGGATGAGACAGCAGTCTGGCAGCAAGTATCTGACTTCCCCCCACAGCCGACTGAGAATTAAAGATCCTAGAAATTACTCTAAATGAGAGATTTCCCACTCTGGGGTTCTCTTGAGAGCCACCGAGACCCTAAAAGTCTGTAATGGAGAAGCCTTGCTAATCACAGGCTGCAAGGGATCTGGGATGGAGTCTGCAGGCCCTGGCCAGGGCAGTGGGGGTGGGGATGGTAGGAAGGAAGGAAGCGATGGTGAAGGAAAACTAAAATAACCAGAGCCGGAAATCACTAAGTGTCCTGTAAATGACGTGATCAGAATGCAGGTTCCCCACGGGGACTTTTCGGACTTCCGCTCCCCACTCCGGGGAAGATAATTGCATCTCCAGAGCGCACTTGCCCCTGTAGGTAGACCGGCTTAGGGCTTGTTAGTCTTGCTTCCTCTGCCTCTTTCCCTGAGGCCAAGGGAGCACTTAAAAATGTCTTTCCCTCCCTGGGGAGGGGGAAGATGAGCCGGAAGTGACTTTCATTCCTGGGTCCCTGGCATCCAGGAGTAGTGTCATTAAACCCTGTCTGTCACAACCCGTGAGATTGGCACTGGCCTGGAGGTCCTGGGAGGACGGGCTACCTCCATCCTGTGAAGCCTCTCCACAGAAGCACCATTAATGATCAGCCAGCCTCGTCTGCATGGCAGTCAACGTATGCCCCCCAATGGAAAGACACCTTCTCTTATTACCTGACACTTTCCAATTTACTATGCGGCGTATTTAATTGGAGAACATCCAAGGCCATTTGTCAAAAAGCCTGACGGATGGAGCCATTGTGAACCACAGTTGTCCCTTGGTCGTTTTCCATCATGCATTCTTCATTCCTCTAACTTTCAGAGTGAAAATCTAGGTGAGATTCCAGGTTCCTCCCATTGCCTCTTGGATCCCCTGTGTGAGCTAACCTCTGACCTCACCCTTTCTTCTTCAGGACCAAAGAAAGACGTTTCGAATAGTCAAATTATGCAGGAAGCAGTCACAGAAATGTTTGTTGGTTGGTTTTTTCTAGAGAGGACAACATTATTTGTGTGTTTCTCTCCTTGTATCAGCTCCTTGAAAAGTAAAACTACATCGTAGTCTCTGTACCCCAGCACCTAGCACAGCATCTTGTACCCCGTTAGGAAATTGCAAGATGCTTGCCCAGTCCTTGAGACGCGGAATCCCTGGCTGGTGCAAACAGGTCACGTGCTCAACGGTTAACCAAAAGGTTGGCAGTTCAAGTCCACGAAGCGACACCTAGGAAGACAGACCTGGTGACCTGCTTCTGAAATATCAGCCGTTGAAAATCAAAGATGCATGGTTCTACTCTGCCACACCCCGGGTCACCGTGAGTCGAGGTCCCCTTGGTGACAAGTGGTGCTGGTGGCTTTTAGATGTAGAAGTAAAGCATGTCCCCCTCCTGAGCCGTGTCTCATAATGGTCACAGCCGCTGTTGTTGATTTTGCCATCACTTAGCTGGGAAAGCGTGTCCACCCAATGTCTTCTCTGGATCTTACATTTCCTTATTGGATAAAGAAGGAGATTTGTTTCGGTCTCCCCCTCCAAAAAGAATAGCTCATATCGACCCTGTAGAACCCAACTCCATGCCCACTATGAGTTCTACCTATGTGTTCCCGAGACTGTAACTCTTTACAAGAGTAGAAAGCCCTGGCTTCCTCCCGCAGAGCGGGATATTGCTTTGAACCACGGGTATGGCAGTCAGCAGCCCCTCTCGTAGCCACTCCACCACCAGGGTTCAGAGCTTTGTAAACCTTTCTTCGGAGATGAATTATTGATTTTTATTTTTGGTAAAATAACTTGTTACAAATAAAGCATTACAGAGACCGAATGTGTGGGCAAGATGGAAATGTAGGTGCGGTGGGCCTCGCTGGCGCCCAGCCCTCTGGCCTGTCGTCTCCATAATGATGCCTGTAGTCGGTCAGTGGACACCCCATCAGTGGTTCGTCATCGTGGCGAGACTTGGATGTGGTTAGCTGTCATTGACGTAGCTCCACCTCATGCCAACTCCATGCCCAGTAGAAGGAAGTGGCAGCTAGTCCCGCTTCATCTTCATGACCACTGGTATCTTTGAGTTCATTGATTCAGCCTGCCTTCCAATCTAGGGGGGCATCTCCCAGCTCCGTCTGTGGCTTGTGGGGTCTTCGTTGGCTAACTTTGAGAAGTAGGCTTCGGGCCATCCTTCTTAGTCTGGAAGCTCAGTGTGGTTCCACTGCTGGTATTTAGAATTAGCACAGCTTCTAGCACCACAGCAACATGCAAGCCGCTGCAGTGTGATAAACTGATGGGTGTGCATGACGGCTGGATTTCAGCATCCCTCAAGAGGGTCAGCAGATTAAAAAGCAGGGAGGGGAAAAAATGAGGACCTGATGCCAGGGGCTTACGTGGAGAGCAAAGGTTTAGAGAATGATGAGGGCAATGAATGTACAAATGTGCTTTACACAATTGATGCATGTATGGATTGTGATAAGAGTTGTATGAGCCCCTAATAAAATGATTTTTTAAAATTAAACAACAAGCTTTCAATAACAACAAAGAAGCAAGCAACCAACTGAAATAGCCAGTTACATTTTAATCTCAGGTGCATAGGAAATGATATTTTATCATAAAATTATGTCCCAATTATTCATATACATATACACACGGAATATTATATATGGCATATATAATATATATAGTATATTCAGTAAATTATTTACATACTTGGTTTTCTAAAATTCAACTGTAACTAGGTTCTCTTGAGTGTCCTGTAGCAATTCTGCCTAGGGAGGTTTTAACACGTTAGATTCTAGGTCAATGAGAACAGGAACCTGTGGTTTGGGTGTTCTCCTCAGTGCTGTTAACACCCACCCGCCCCTGAAGAGACTCTAATGTGCAGCCCGGGAGAACCCCACCGATCGAGTCAAAGCTGACTCATAGCAACGCTGCAGAACAGGGTAAAACTGCCCCTGGGAGTTTCCAAAACTAGTTCTTTGCAGGAGTAGGAAGCCCCATCTTTCTCCCATGAAATTCAAAATTGTACAGGAATAAATGGAGCAGCTCTGAAGCCGCCCCTCCAAGCACCTCTTAATTTGTGACTGCCGGGTTTGCGATTGCTACAGGAGACAGGCCATCCCTCCTCATCGCCTGTCCCTGTTCTAGCCTGGGGCACAGAGAGGGATAAGTATTTGTGGGCACAGTATAGTCACCAGTACTCACGGCCACTAACATGAGGCTGAAATGATGTTCCCACTGGACATTTGTGACCAGGGTTTCTATAACTGGTGCCCGGGTCGCATAAACAATTAAGCCGGCCGATCACTAACAGAAAGGGTGGCAGTGTGACTCTACCCAGAGGTGCCTCAGAAGAAAGTCCTGGCTGCCTGCTTCTAAAAGGCCACAGCTGTTGAAAACCATGTATCTGAGTTGTTGTCGAATAACTGGCCACGGCATCCTATAAGGAATGAAGCTTGTAGATAGGCTGCCCGTCCCACTAACATCTGACTCTGTCCTTCCGTTTCTTCCTCTGTAGAACAGGCATGATAAAAGAAGATTACGTGGTGTTTCTTGAGCTTCTGGAATGTAGGAAAGTCAGCCCACTGGGCTGTTCTTAGTCATTTTTAGAGCCGTGGTTCTGAAGGTTGAATGTGAGTCAGCATTAAGTAGCTGCTTGCTATGACCCACAGTGCTGGGCTCAGGCTGCCGTGAGCCGTAAGCCAGCAGTTTGCAGTCACAGCAGCTCCGCAGGAGAAGACTAAGGCTTTTGACTTCCCAAAAGACGGATGTGCTTGGTAAAGTAGCAGGGCAACGGAAACGATGAAGACCTCTGACAAGGTGGACCGACACGGTGGCTGCGTCAGTGGACTCAACGTAAGAACAACTGTGAGGACGGCCCAGCACTGGCCCGTGTTCTGTTCCCTTGGACATAGATCGGGTCCCTGTGAATTGACCCTGACAAACCACCACCCAACAACGACAGCCACACAGATTGACAGTCTCAGACACCCATAGGAACAGCTCTGCTCGGTCCGACCGGGTCCCCATGCGTTGGCATCAATGGCAAGGAGTTTGGTTTTTCGTCTTTTGGTTTGGTTTGGTGTCTACCCTGGGTTTCCGAAACAGTAGGTCTGGGGTGGAGCCTGAGCATTTGCATTTCGATGACACCCATGCTCATGGTACTGGTCCGGAGACCACACTTTAGAGGCTGTACATCATTGCTGCACCTCTATCCCGTATCACTCCCCAATCAACATACTAGGAAACGGCCTTTCAGAAATGGTGTATGACTTGTTCCAAGTCACACCGTCAACAGTCGCCCCCATGTTGCCTATGTACATGGCCTTCCGTGCTCGGAAGAGTTATTTTGAAGGATAACCGGGTAGTACCATTTACCACTTTCTAATGGTGTTATTTATGGTTTGTTTGTGTTTTTTAAGAAAAAGAACAAATTGTGTCTTTTTAGGCAGCAAAGGATGTGATCTCAGAAAGCACCCCAGCTCAGCCCCACCCCCAGCCTGCTGGATGCAGCAGTCTCCGCAGATGGAATTGTGGTTGGAAGCTGGTTTGTTTTCGGAATCGACTCCCAGTACACAGAGATACGGGCTGCGTAACCATTAGCATCCTCTTACCGAGCAAACGGCACAGAAATAAGGAGTGAGGTTTGAAATACGGGCTAATAAAAAGCACAAAATGACAATTTACTCATGAAAGTTTGAAACCACAGTTCATATTTCGTACATTTTAACAAGCAGGCAGAAAACTGCGCCTCCGCAGCTGTGATTAATCTGTTTTAAAGACAGAAAAGTGAAAGTTTGATGGGAGCAAAAACATTTTTTTTCCTAACAACTAATTTGAAAACCAAAAAGACTCACCTCTTCTCGTGTTGGCTTGGAAACAGCGATTTCTCTGTATTTCTTGAGTTCTTTTGCTTCCCCCAAAGGTTCTCCACTTTTAGTTAAATGAAAAATCATTTCCCAGTTTCCTACAGTCTGGGAAACAGATCAACTCTATCAAAATGAAAAAGGTCATCGTGCACATACTTAGCTTCCTTCAGAACGTGGGGAACAGATGGGACCTTGACCCATGGAAGCCTCTGGAAAGGTGGCCAAGGCTGAGCAGAAGAAAACAATGATGCCATCGTTCTTTCTGCTTGTGGGGGTTACTGCCATTCCTTGAGAAACCTACGGGTTTGCCGAACAGGACATCTGATCTAATAGGTAACATCCCCTAGAAGGATTCAGCACTCTGCGTACCAGAGAAGTACAAAGGTGACGGGCACAGTCCCTAAGTAATACTGTGCTGTTTGCATGCATCAGTCTGCCACAGTAGGATGTAAGTTATGGTGACACATGCCCCCAGCCCTGTCTCTTTGGAGCGCATCTTGACAGGCGATGCCAAGAACCAGCTCTTCTCATAACCTCCTTCCCTTTGCCCAACCTCGGTTCTCCCACCTCTATGATAAGTATAGAGGACCCTGGAGGCACCGTAGTTATGTTGGGGTGCTGACCACGAGGTCAGCAATTCAGCACCACCAGCCCAGCGGGAGAAAGATGCGGCTTTCCATTGCTGAAAAGAGTTACGGTCCCAAAAGGCCACAGGGCCCTTCTAGCCTGCCCTACAGGCTTGCTATGAGTCAGAATTGGCTGGATAGCAGGGAGCTTGGGGGGGGGGGGGCGGGTTTAAATGAGTATAATAGCATCTACCTCCATGAAGGTATACGGATTTAAAAGACATGGGTATACAGAGGGTTTCAACATGTTCACAGAAAAGCTCTACTATCACTTTCATATTTCCACCAACTTTTTGAAGCCCCCCACCCACATATGTCGTTCTGCCATACTGTCTTGAGCATAATTAGTAGTTTGCCCCTTATTTTCAGATTCTCAACCACAAACCGAACTCCCTGCCATCCGGTAGATTCCAACTTCTAGCCATCCTAACAGAGTAAACCACCCCTGGGGTCACTCTGTACACCGTGGAAACCATCATCTTTCTCCTATGGAAAAGCTGGGGATTTCTAACTGCTGACCTGGCCATCACCACTAGACCAGCAGGAGGCTCCTTGTTCCCCGTGGGGCTGTCCCAATGCTACCAAGCCTTTGTCCCTACGAGCTCATGGTCATAGCGGGACCAGACTCTATGGAATGGATCAATCAACAGAAATCTGTGCCCGTCGCTGCAGAGCAGAAGACATGCCATATGCCCTTCCCTGAGGCCACGGGGTTCTCATTTTCGCATATAGAGCCATGCATTTGATTTGTCCCATACTGTGTCCATATAAATCAAAGCTTGCTACTTCCGAAGAAACGGATGAACCATCAACTGGGTTGCCAATTAATTTCACTGAGTGTCGCATTTTTCAAAAAGAAAGAAACCAAGATTGACTATGTTTGTGTTGGGTAACGCCAGCATACTGACAGGAAAGTTAACTGCTGGTGTGTGTGGGATTTCATGCATATTTAATCTTCAGTAGAAACACCAAATCAAGAAACCTAGGGAAGTCATACACACATCTCTTGAATGAAAGACTTTAAAACATTTTTAACATTAAGAGAAATGAGATTACCATCCAGTCTGACCCTAGACACAATGGAAGGGCCAGGTTAGAAGGGGACAAACATACAGAGCTAAACTCAAATCCCTGAAAGCTAAGCCCAGACTTCTGAGAACAATCTAGACGAGAGAAATGCCTAAAACTCTTACCCTACAAAACCCTTTGAACTTGGTTCTGTCCTATTCATTCAAATAATAGATTGGCTGGTAAAATGAAAAATAATGCCCTTGAGTAAGCCTTTAAATAATCAACTTATAAGACTGATTGGTTTACATTCACCCTAAAGCAAGGATTTGAAGGGGAGGCAGTGACGTTAGGTTCATAGAAACTAAACAAGGACTGGACATAATGAGCATTGCTGAGACGGTGTGAAGAATGTGAACAGGGTCCAGAACAATTTCTTAAAAGTGTTTTTAAATGGGAACTTTTATTTTGGGTGTCAACTTTCACCTTCAGCAAGAAAATATTATTTTTGAAAAAGACATTCAAATAAGAGGTCCTCAGAACTCCAAAGTCAACTGCCATGAAATGGATTCTGATTCGTAGTAACGACCTCTGTGCATTGCCAAGGCTATAAATCTTTACAGGAACAGAAAGCCTCACCCTGGAGTGGCCGGTGGTTTCGAACTGCTGACCGTGTGATGAACAGCCCAACATGTAGCCCACCACATCAGGGAAAATGTAAAACCATAGAGTGCATAAAAGTTATCAAGACTCTGAAGGGGAAAATGCAAATATTAATGAGAGTGACAGATGTAGAAGTGACAACCATGGCCAGAGACATCGTTGCGTCCTGTTTCTAAGAGAAGCACGAGTTTATAAGGCCCGACATCTCAAAGGTTTCCTTTTTCGGGATTCATTTCCTCCTGTCTGCACCAAAGGTCATCACAAGAAACCACCACCATTTAGCCTGTCATTTTTCCTCGTGAAAGAGACCGCTCCATTGAGAATGTGTGATGCACGGTCACTTATTGAGGGGCTGTGGGACACAAGGTAGGAGGCGTGGCCAGGAATCAGACAAAGAATGCAAGACCAGCCCCTGGATCAGCAGGCCCCGTGTCCCAGGCGGGCATTGCCCACCCTGACATTGCCCTCCCAGGTGTCTCTCGAAGAAAGAGATGCTGCCGTTCCCGTGAAGAAAAGAGCAAATGGCTTTTTCCACCCTGCAAAGAAGTATCTTCCTTCACCATAAGCCTAGGCGTGACTCCCGGGAGTCCATAACTTCACGGAGGCCCAAGTTGGAAACCGTAGGATGGAGACTGCGCTCACCCTTGACCCGAAGCAAAGGTGGTGTGTGATTCATCTTCCTTGTGGCACACAATGGAACTCTAAATAAAAGGTTTGGGGTTTGATTTTAGGAAAGCTGAGGAGTGGGTCATACTCTCTTCCTTATGCCAGATGGCACCTCAGTTGGCATGAGTTTAACGAAGTCTGTAATTCACCTGTTTGGTTGTGATCCCTAAGCAAGCAAAGTTCAGCCATTTTTACCCACAACCCACCAGGTGTATTCCCCTAGCATATTGTGGGGAGAAATCCTAGCTGAGAGTAGAATCCTGGGCCTCCGTCCAGCACTTTGAAGTTTTCCAAGGGAATTGAATTCGAATTTCTTTTGAAAGAGAGGAAAACTTTGGGATTAAAACTTTTAAGACAGTTTAGGCCAAGTGCACATTTGCAAGGAAATGTTTACAGTCTTTCCGTTGTGCCTGCAGTGAGGCGAGCAATGGACGTGAACCTGGCCAGTGTGTTTATCTAGATGTCCAAGGAGACTTCCCAGGGATTGTCACACGCGTGTTTCTCGATTCTCTGCACAGACCCTCATTTCCTGGTCATTTCTCCTTTTCAAATGAGGTTTAAAAGTAAATATTTTATAGAAGTAATACCATTTACATGTCTTAACTGCTCATGAGACTAAATATTTTTATGTGCTGCTTCCCATGATGAAGTCTGATCAAGGAAAAGGAACAATAAATAGATAAATAAACGCATCTTCCTTCATCCCAGCAGACAAAAGACTTCATGAGTTTGGATGTCTAAAACCTGGAATTATATCTTAAAATGTCCATTCTAATACTGCCAAGAAGGTTGTAGCCTAGAGGAATTAATCATGATTTTGACTTAAAATGTCCATGATGATGAGCATTCTAGTACTGCCAAAAAGGTTGTAGTTTAGAGGAATTAATCATGATTTTGAGGTCACCGTAAGGACGACAGTTGTGACCTATGATGTCTTGGGCATTTATTAACTTCATTGCTCTTAAAAAATTGGGCATTGCTAGCTGTCGCTCCTGGCCAAAAGAAGTGGGTGTTGTCCTGACCTGGCAGGGGAGATACCATGATCACGAAGGTGGTTTTCCCAGGGCGAGGCTTATCCATTGCACTCCGGATGTGCTGACCCCTGCGATTTCCCCAAATGTGGGAAACTCGACTGCATAAAAGAAAGAAAAAAAAAGAAGTGGGTGTTAGACAAATAAACCTAGGCATCCCAGATATATTTTTCTACCTCCTGTAATTAAACATGCAAACAAAAAGATAAATCCACAATCACTCTGGTCCCTTCTGACATGTATGGTATTCAAACTAGATTCCCATTACTTGCAGGTCTCCTAAACCTAGGTACGGAGGAGCCATAGCTGAGAAGGAGGAATGTAAGGCTGCAGGAAGGGAAGAGGGTCTCTTCAGGACTTTGTTTCTGATCACAGTCCGCAGCACCGACTTGGCTAGTGTCGGAGCTACAAGCAACTCCTGACGTGGAGTTGCTTTCCAATTTGTACCTGTTTGTGGTTTTAATTTGGAAGTTCATTGTATGTTTATTTGTATTCTCATCATAAAAGTAATTATTTCTTGGTGCCACTTGGTTTTTCAGACTTTGATATAGGTTCCTTATTCCTTATTCATTGGTTTAAGAATACTTATTTATAGAATTTATACTGTTTAATAGGCAACATGCCAGACACTGTGCCGAGCAAGCTAACAATGTATAAACAAACAATGTATTATACTATCAGGTGGTGATCTATGTTATCATAAGTCAAGTCTTGGGAGTGGATGGGAAATACCAAGGTACTTTTTAGAGAGGATGACCAGGGAGCTCTGTCGGAAGAGACACTTCAGCAGTGGTTTGAATGAAGTGAAATATTAGCAGTAAAAGAGCCCTGAAATAAGAGTATGCTTTATGTGTCCCAAAACCATTATGACTGGAGCGGGCTGATAGATAGGAAGGAAATTAGGATGGAGAGGAAAGCACGAGCCACATCACTTAAGACTTCATAGGCAGTAGTGAGAACTTTAGGTTTCATTGTTAGAAAGAGGAACCCTATTGGAGGAGTTCGACTAGGTACGTGATACACTCTGATTTCTAGCATCAAAGGACTACCGTGACTGCTGTATAAAGCACAGGGTTTACCAAGTTGAGAGTGGATATATATACTGGGACCAGTTGGGAAACCATTGTGGTAGTTTGGCCTAAAATATTAGCAGGAAGAGAAATGGTGATGAGTAATTTCATTTTAGGATATGTTTTGAAAGTAGAACTAATAGAATTTACTGATAGTATCAACTAGGTCCAGGAGGAATGGAGGGCACTCTAGGTATTTTTTAAAAAATCATTTTATTTGGGGCTCATACAGCTCATATCACAATCCATACATACATGGTCAAGTGCATTTGTACATATGTTGCCATCATCATTTTCAAAACATTTTCTTTCTCCTTGAGCCCTTGGTATCAGCTCCTCATGTTTTTGCCCTACTCGCCCCCCCCCCACCCCGACCCCCTCTAGGTATTTTCATAAAGGGAATTGAATACAGAGAATTGCTTGGTTAGGTCCTGGAAGAGCTGAGAAGCTAGAAGGGGACAGTCATGACGTCCAGAGCTTAGTAGAAGCAGGAAGTCACAAACTGCCTACCGATGGAGGGTCAATGGCATAAAGTGACTTAGAGCCCAGAAGCCGGGCCCTCTAATCCGAGCTGGAACCGCGGGGTGGAAGTTTAGCTGGCAGACTGTGCAACCAGAGAGGAGCAGCCGCTGCTACCAGGGCCATGGCAGGGACCAATGGAAGAAATGCCCTATTTTCTCTCTTCCTCCTGTCTCCTACACTGCTGCCAGGGCCTGCTCTTGCTTGACCGCTCCCAATAAGGACGAGAAAGGAAGCCGGAGAAGTGTGATTATCGATGATAACAGAGTGAGAGGGCTTCCTCTCAGAACAAAGTGATAGCTTAGCTGACTAGTGGATGCGGGGAATGAGGAAAAGATGAGTGAAATATGACTTCAAGTTTCCAGATCCGAGGCCTCCATGGACAGATCTCATATTAGCCACATGTGCTAAAACATGTTACTACCCAGTTATATATACAGTGAACCCTCGCCACTTCGCGCTTCGACTTCCGCGGCTTCACTCTATCGCGGTTTTTGCATAACGGCGCATGCTCTGTCATGACTGCCACTGATTGGCTCATACTGTACACGTTTGATGCCATAAATAATATAATAAATGATCATTGTAACGTCCAAAATGTTTTACTGTATTTTCCCTTTTTCGTTTAATAAATTGGGTAATACGAGTGTAATGGTGACTAAAGGGTGTTTGTTCATGTCCTCTATGCTCTAACTACGAAAATATTTGATTTACTAATAAGGAATCCTACTTCGCGGAATTTCATTTATCACGGTAGGGTCTAGAACCGATTAACCGCGATAAACGAGGGTTCACTGTATATAACTAGAACGCTGATCTATAAATGCAAATGCTAAACAGGAATGCCAAATAACCTTAAACTCAAATGCCCATGATTATCTAATTGGTAGATTGCCTGAATTACTGTGCTGAGCGTCTGAGTTCTGTTCCAGGGTGAGGAGGAATGCCAAAGATTTATCAGCAGTGACTGGAATGGGCATGGGAGGGGGAAGTTGCTACAGAGGTACCAGGTATTTGCCTTGGCTGCTTGAAGCTAATGATCTGTGGCTCCCCACTGCAGGGCGAATCAAATCCCTCTCCTTCTGGAACTTGGACTGTTTTCTTACGTTCATGGAGACAACCACCTGTCAGGATTCCCCCTAGAAACATTCTCCCTTCTCACTCTAGAAATGGAAGAGCACAGCCTTGGAGTCTCTGATACAGCATTGACTGCACACGGTGATCACACCAGCTCTGTGCCCTCTGAGCAGCTCGTCTTTCTGGGGACACAGCCAGCCGTTGCACATCTGAGGGCCTGGTGCATGCTGAAGTTAAGCTACAGGGAATGGTTGCAGTTGCCCATATGTCGTGTGGCACTTCCCTCTAGTGACAACCCCATGCCCTTCCTGTTACCGCCCCGATTGCCCTGGAGTAAGTCAACCCAGGTCCTGGGACAGTGGAAACTAATGTCAACATCTGGGGTGTTCGGTACCGAAATGTTCTGAATCTGAGAGTTCTGTAGGCATGTTTTGTATAAGACAGTTGGGGCAGGAATTCCTTCAGAGGCTCTTAGAATTGACAGTTCAAGGATCTTTTTGAACAGAGGTTTTTAAAATAAAGGCCAGTGCCCTCCACCAGGAATCCGCACCACTGGGTTTCCTATCTGCACCCTTCTCTGAACATCCCCCCACCCCCAGGTGATTGCAGGACTCCTCAAACATGCCCACAGACATAAACATCACTGTCCTTGGCTCCCTCTGTCTGCCTGCGGCATTTAAGTGCTCTGGACTTACTCCGTCCCCTCCCCCTGCAAAATTTTGATTTGAGAGATTATTTTTAATGCTCTGTCAATGCCTTTGGTGAATATAAAGCTTTGATTTAACAAATTGAGAGAGCAATTTTTATGATTTTTACCTGATAATAAAACCTTTTAATTTTTCTTGTGTTCTTTTTTTTTTCACTTCCAGGGGGCACAAGTTATTTTATTATTCAAATGCGCTCACTTCCTGCTGTTTTCAATATGATTTTTAATAAATATGTAAATTCTAAAATTAATGTACAGCACACTTTGAGGAACCATGATTTTTGAAAGGACGAGAATTTGATGGATTGTAAAATGATCCCCCTTGAAATCATCATTCATGGTGAAGCCCAATGCATCAGCCTCTTATAATTTCACAGTGTTTTCTTCATTTTATCTTCCGTTAGGGGCTCCCTTCAACTTGATTAGAAGACAGTCTATTTCATGGACCATAATTCATTCAAAGATTAATTAGATTCTCAGTTCCGATCCCATCATAGGATGGCCTGGAAGCGAACAATGTTTTCCAGGCGTTTACAGTTTCTGGAGAGCAACACTGAGTGCTGAGAGCTACCCTCATCGCTACTCCCATTCTGACCGCATCTGCTTTCTCTGTCCAGTAGGCCCCCAGCAAGGGATCTGCATTGGATCTGAGGGAGAGACTCATTCAAACATTAAGTGGGCTGACTCTTATTTATTCACCTTTACCTTGCTTAAAGTGAAATTTCTGCAACGTTTGTCGGGTGGGGAGAGAGAGTGGATGCAGGCTTTGAACCGGTTCATTCCAGTTCCACCCCCTGCCAAGAACTTATAGATTCTGATTCAGTAAAATGGTTAGAAATGCAAACGCTCAGCAGCAAATCAACTCCTTTGAAGGTCTGCTTGGGGGGGGGCGGGGGATGGCATTGCAGGGTGGGTGTCCAATTTAACAGGCCTGTTGTTTTCTTAGCTATTTTCCAGTGGGGAGCAGCAATTGTGTTTTGATATTATAAATAATCCTTTAGCAGAATGCAACAAGAATACTTAAGGCTGGTTGGCTAGTAATTTAACACTCGTTTAAAGGAAACTTCCGAGATTGGTCGATGCACACCAGTGGGTGCAAGACATTGCCCCTTGGGTCCCAGGTTATACATTAATGGGTTTATTCCAAACAGAACATCCGTGGCAGCTGACAGGTGCTCTCGGTAGCATACTTGGCCTCGTCTCATTAGGGTGCCTTAAACAAAAATCAATGTGCCGTGGGGGAAAAAAATGACTGATGGCAGAGTTAATGCCAAATTTTTAACAAAGCTCAAGTGACTATCCTCCCAAACCACTGGAACTTAGCAAGTTTCCAAGATTGCTGCCCAGCATAAGACAACGGTTGTTAGATGCATCAGCCTTTTTAAATTTAAAGCATTTTATTAGGGGCTCATACAACTCTTATCACAATCCATACATACATCAATTGTGTATAGCACATTTGTACATTCATTGCCCTCATCATTCTCAAAACATTTGCTCTCCACCTAAGCCCCTGGCATCAGTTCCTCATTTTTTCCCCTCCCTCATGAACCCTTGATAATTTATAAATTATTATTTTGTCATATCTTGTACTGTCTGACATCCCCGTTCACCCACTTTTCTGTTGTCCGTCCCCCAGGGAGGAGGTCACATGTAGATCTTTGTAATCAGTTCCCCCTTTTCAACCCACTCTCCCTCTACCCTCCCAGTATCGCCACTCACACCACTGGTCCTGAAGGGATCATCCTCCCTGGATTCCCCGTGTTTCCAGTTGCTATCTGTACCAGTGTACATCCTCTGGTCTAGCCAGATTTGTAAGGTAGAATTGGGGTCATGATAGTGGAGGGGGAGGAAGCACTTAAGAACTAGAGGAAAGTTGTATGTTTCATCGTTGCTACATTGCACCCTGACTGGCTCATCTCCTCCCTGAGACTCTTCTGTAAGGGAATGTCCAGTGCCCTACAAATGGGCTTTGGGTCTTCACTCCACACTCCCTCCCTCATTCACAATGATATGATTTTTTTGTTCTGATGATGCCTGATACCTGATCCCTTCGACACCTCATGATTCCACAGGCTGGTGTGCTTCTTCCATGTGGGCTTTGTTGCTTCTGAGCTAGATGGCCGCTTGTTTACCTTCAAGCCTTTAAGACCCCAGACACTATATCTTTTGACAGCTAGGCACCATCAGCTTTCTTCACATTTGCTTATGATGCATCAGCTTTTTGAAGATGATTGGTAAGGCCCCAAGGAGGCATTCAAGGCTATGGAGACTGTTTTAGGGAATTCCCAAGGGGTGATCTTGATAGATGTTCTTGAAGCAAGTAGGACAGCCATAGAGGCTACTAGGAAGACGCTTTAATAAAATGGTAAACTGCTTTGGTGTGGAGAAAGCCAGCAAAGAAACCCAAGGAATCCCTTCCCCAACACCACCCGACATCACACCCGTGTCCCTGCTCCTGCTCACTCACTCGGCCAGCACAAGAGGCTGTCCTTCGGGAATTTCGGAATTTCGTTGGGAAACCTTCCTGAGCACCTCGCAGCGCGGGGCTTGCCCTTGCGGACTTCTTTTTTGTGACGTGCTGTAAACGGGAGAGTGCAGGGTTCTTTGGGAAGACTATGCAGAAGTGTGTAGGCCTAGAGCAGTGGTTCTCAACCATCCTCATGCCGCGACCTTTTCATACAGTTCCTCATGTGGTGGGGACCCCCCCCAACCATAAAATAATTTCCGTTGCTACTTCATCACTGTCATTTTGCTACTGTTAGGAATCATCATGTAAATATCTGATAGGCAGGATGTATTTTCATTGTTACAAAGTGAACATAATTAAAGCATAGGGATTAATCACAAAGACAATATGTAATTATATATTGTGAACTATTTATTTGTCTGGAAGCATGGTGTAGCATGGGTAACAGTCTTCACGCCGGGTACTTGGATGTGGGCGTAGCTGCATGTGGGCGGACCCACCTGGAGACGGATAGAGGAGCGGTGTCTCAGTTCCTAAGACCATCAGAAATATGTGGTCCGATGGTCTTAGGCAACCCCTGTGAAAGGGTTGTTGGACCCCCCCAAAGGGGTCGAGACCCAAGGTTGAGAACCGCTGATCTAGCGTGTGCCTCTGAATGAAGAAACTAGGTGCAGTGGGGGTGAGTGCACCCACTATTCTCAATGCTCAGAGAATGCCATCATCATTCTTGCTTTGCTTTCTGAGTGGAGGTGGAGGTTAGGAACCCTCACTGGGCATTTCGGGTCTGTTTTAATGCACTGGCCTGGGGTGTGTAGCATACGGAGCTACTGTCCTGAGCAGAAGCCTCCAGCAGCCCCCTCCGGAGATCTCACTAAACTGTGATCGGTTGTCATTTGGAAAAACTGTTAACTACGCAATTACGAAAAGGTTTTGTCCCACCCGCACATTGGTTTTAAAAATACTTTAAAAAATATTGACCCATTGGGAGATGCCACAGACAAATTTCTGATACTGTTTTCCTGAGGAATCAGAAGAACTGGGCCCCCATTTCTGCAAGACAGTAATCCACTGTGGCCCTGAGTCCCCAGGCCTGCTGTATGGTCTCCCAGGGTTTAGACCAGGGGTCCTCAAACTATGGCCCGCCAAGGACATTTATCCAGCCTGCCGGGTGTTTTTGCTCTATTTGTTTTTTTACTTCAAAATATGTGCAGTGTGCATAGGAATTTGTTCATAATTTTTAAATAGATAGATAGATAGATAGATAGATAGATAGATAGATAGATAGATAGATAGATAGATAGATAGATAGATAGATAGATAGATAGTCCGGTCCTCCAACGCGTCTGAGGGACCGTGAACTGGCTCCCTGTTTAAAAAGTTTATTGACCCCTGGTTTAGACTCTTCTGCTGCCTGGTTACCCCACCTGTGTGGTCTCAGGCCAAGCATTTGGCCTCCCTCTATCCCAGATGGGTTAAATTGGGCAATCAAGAGTGCCTGTAAATAGGTACCTGTGCGCTGCATAAATTTAATATATTTAGCTGTTTCCTTAAAGGTTGGAGGTTCATGTTCAGACAGAGGCTCCACACCTGACTATCTGCTTCCAACCATCAGCCATCAAAAGCTCTATGGAGCATAGTTCACTCTGGCAACAAGAGGGTGCCACGGGTTGAAGACAGTTTGGTTTTTAATATTTACCTTCTTCAGTGACGTGTGTGGAGCTCTGGTGGCTTAGTGGTTACTCGTTGCCTTGCTAACAAAAGACCAGCAGTTCAAAACCACCAGTTGCACCACCTGAGAAAGACGAGGCTTTCCAGGCATGGAAAGAGGTGCAGTCTCAGAAACCCGGGGACCGTTCTCCCGTGTCCTGTCGGGCGGCTGTGGGTCAGGGTGGACTTGATGGCAGTGAGTTGGGCAGAGCAGCAGCAAAACCAGCCAACACAAACGCACTGCCATGGATGGATAGGGACCCAGAGCAGCCCCATGAGGTAGAGTAGGACTGTCCCTGCGGTTCCCAAGACTGACTCTGTGGAAGTGGAAAACCTCACATGTCTCCCAAAGCAACAGCACATACCACAGAAATGCTGTAAGCCGTCGCTGTCCCGCTAACAAGAAGCCCAGGTGACTTAGGTGTTGGGCTGCTCACCGTGAAGCCCGTCTGGGCAAAGAAGACGAGGATTTTGGCTCCTGTGAAGATGTACAGCCTTGGAAACCCGACGCCTCCCTTCTAATACCGACTCCTGTGCCCTGTCAGGGATGCATTCTCTTCCTCCAGCCTGGAAGCAGGCCACTCTCCCCCAGCTGTGGGGAAAGAGCGGTGCTTCATTAAGGACCAGGAGTCTGGAAGGCCCGAGGAAGGGAAGCGCTTGCTCCTGTTCATCAAGGTGACGTCGGTCTTCAGCTCTCCCTGAGCACGAGAGCCCGGGAAGGATGCACTGAGAAGCTGGTTCCATTGTCCTGCGCAGCCGTAACGTGCGGGAGTCCTGGAGAGGTTGCCATGTCAGCTGCATCTTTTTGCCTGTAGTGCAAAGCTGTACTTTCTCCCTGGCCCTAGCCAGTTAGGCGGTCAGCTGTTCAAACCCACCAGCGGCTCCATAGGAGAAGGATGAGGCAGTCTTCCTCCATCCAGGTTCAGAGCCTCAGAAACCCTGTGCAGCAGTTCTGCCTTAAGCAATGGGTCCTCCCGCTGAGTGGTGTTGCCCTAGGGCAGCAGTTCTCAACCGGTGGGTCGCGACCCCCAAAGGGGGGGTGTCGAATGACCCTTTCACAGGCGTTGCTTGCAACCATTGGCAGATACACTCACATACAAATACCCAGCATGAAGACGGTTCGCCCATGGTACACCATGCTTCAAGACAAAATGTATTTATTTATTTCATTTATTTGTCCTTAGCATAAATATTTCACAATCTGTAATTATGTATTGTTTTCGTGATTAATCACTATACTTTAATAGTGTTCAATTTGTAACAATGAAAATACATCCTGCCTACAGATATTTGCATGATGATTTATAACAATAGCAAAATGACAGTGGTGAAGTAGCAATGAAATTAATTGTATGGTTGGGGGTCACCACCACACGAGGAATTGTATTAAAGGGTTGTGGCATGAGGAAGGTTGAGAACCGGATGTGAGGGCGATCTGGCTGCGACATCTGTCACCCCATTGATCGCCAGGGTTGATTCGGCTGATCTGGCTGGCTAGGCGGGTGTCCCCCTCCTCCCTCACTGCTCCATATGCGTCCCTCCCGAAGCTGTGCGCTCGGTTGAAGAGGACGACCTTCCCGGATAGAAAGAAGACCGTCCTTCGGTCAAGGGTATATGAGTAGCACCTCCAAGAAAGGTGGAGAACCACTGCCCTAGGGGAAAAGGAGAGAGAAGCCGGGCTGCTTTTAGCCTGATTGTAACTCCTGGCCCTGCTGCCTCAGACCCATGTTTTCTAGATTGTTTGGTAGGTGGTAATGATCGGAGCTTCCTTCTCTGTGGATAACTGTCTCCTGCGTCAAGAGGTTTACAGAGCATTCTGCCTGCCACCAGAGAAGCGTCTGTTCCAGCAGTACGAGGGGAAGGGATTCCCGTCACCCTCACGTGCCCTGCAAGGACGTCCTGTGGCTGGGCCCCGCTGGTCACACAGACACAGGCAGGGCACCCGTTCACCCAGCTAGGCTGCTGCCCATCCTGGGACGGACGTTCACAAACACCTTGCCTGGAGGCCAGAGAAAGAGACCTTCTCGTTATTTGTCTGGAGCGTTTGCTAGGCCTCCTAGGAGAAGGTCATGGTCTGCTACAGCAAGATAATCAGGGCCTTTCTGGAACAGCTGGCAAGAGAAAAGTGATTCCCTCGTTCAAGAGCTACTTTGCCTTCAGCCCCAAATGGATGAAGGCGTCTAACAATAGGTAAGTGAGCGCAAGGCTTCGCTTACTGTAGGAAAGGTTACACTTTACAGGGAAAGGAAGTGCACACATTCCATTTTTAGCTGCCCTGTACTCTAGCATGGGTCAAGGCGGTCTGTCTGTTCCCTCCGTGGTCTTCTGGAAGCCCTGTGCTTCTACGCGCTTTGCAAAGGAAACTAACTGCCCTCCTTCCTCTGTCATCTAGTTGGGCTAATTAGTCGAAGAATTTCTTTAGGTTCCATTCAACCCACACCCCTACCCCTGTTCCCTTAGAAATGTTAGACTCCTCCACCGACACCCGTGCTTTTGCATGTCACACTGAATCCACCTTTGTCACCGCTGTGGATTTTAATGGGCTGGGGCTGGCACAGGGGATACCCCCTAACCCCAATGGATAACACTGTGATGTACCCAAACCAGTTGCCCTCAAGTCTCCTCTGACCCAGAACAGCCCCATGAGTGTCACAGTAGGGTTTGCAGTGGCTGATTCAGGGGAGGAGATCACCAGACCTTTCTTCCAAGCCTCCTCTGAGTAGCCTCCAACCTCCAACCGACCATCTGGTTAACAGCCAAGCATTTTACCTCGGGGTCCCCTGACGTACCGAAGGGGAGCTTGTAACACAGATCATGTGTCCCAGGATGGCTAGGGAGGGACTTATGGTGTTGTGTTATTTCTGCAATAAAGTTTGCTTAGCCAAAGTTCAAGCATGAGGGAGTTTGACTGATAAGACACTGCATTTGAAAGGGAAAACAGGAGAGGCTGGACGATCAATATGACCTTGACTGCTCCGGAGCCCAATAACTTATGGAAATAGTGGCAGGGCCCTGTGAACTCTTGCGCCTGACAGAAATCTTTTAAATAATATTCTTAGAAAATCAAAAGCAAACATCCCCGGGACCTTCCTTACAGATGAGACTTGAAATGTGAGACCCTGCGTTACACAATTAACTATTGATTTTGTTGATCCATATTTAATTCTCATAGCAATCGAGCCGTGTTTACACAGTGGTACAGGGCGGGCATCCTTCACTCGGAGTGGAGGCACCGTTCACTTTGACATTAATTTAGAGATTAGATTGTTCTGTGCATGTGAGACAAAAATAAAGCTGATTTTTATTGTCGTGGATGGCTGACTTAGACCGCATCAAGCAGCCGGCGCCAGCCCAGGTGGTTTTTAAGAGAACACCTTTTCTAATACAATAGTCCAGTTGCCAGATGAACCCATTTCTAGCAGAGAGAGAAGAAAATACCTGCATGCTGCCAGGTTTATTTTTAATTTTGTACTAAAAGAAATAGCATTTCTTTGATCTCCCAACAATTAAGTTTCTGGCTTTAATAAACATTGTTATGTTGGTAGGCTGGTTGTCTGATAGCCCCATACGTTCCTTGACGAACATCATCAGGGTGTTGGTTACTCTCTCACGTGGAAGCAGCAAAGGACATCAACCTGTCTGAAGGAGATAGAGATGTGGATAAGGGAAAATTTCCAGAAACTCACCCAGACCAGGCAGCGACAATATTGAGTGGCTGTAAAAAACAAAGGGCAGAGCTAGTGTCTGCACCATCTCCCATGGGACTGCGCGGCTCTTTTCAGTAAAGTTTCACCCCCTGAGGAGCTCATAACATGGGTCGTAGCGCCTAGATAGCCAGAAAGTGTTGGCAACTGTTGCCTTGTCCAATTGTTGGCCCAAGTTTACAGTCAGGGGCACAGGGCAAAGCTGCCCCGCCAGGTTGGGGAGATGAGTCTACAGGTCCTAGCTGGAGGGTTGGTCGGTTTTGTTTTCTGGGTTCAAGGGGACAAGCTTATTGCCCTCGCTCTCATCGATTGGATGATAATGGCACTGAGATAAAGGCATTTAGAAGGTCCCAGCTCAAAATGTAGAGAATGCCACTGTGCTAAAGGATGAAAAAGGAATCTATCAACACAGGGAAACATGCTCCATTTCATTAATGGACAAAAACTGTTATCCTGAAGCTGACTTGCTTCCCGCATTCCAGGTAGGCATAAAATAGTGCCGATGGTGGCCTGTGTGATCAAAGACTTATTAATAATAACCCATGATCAGAGGGGGAATTGTATTAGAACTTAAACGCCAGAAAGGTATGGTTGCCAGGGAAAACCCAAAACCCATTTGTCAAGTCCCCACGTAGATGTAGCCTCCATTGAAATATTTTGGATCACAACCCAAAACCAACTCAAACTTACTGCCAGAGAGTTGATGTGCACTCAGAGTGACCTTCAGGACCGGGTAGAACTGCTCCTGTGAGTTTCCGAATCTAACTCTTTTTTTAAAATTATTTTATTCAGTGCTCATACAACTTTTATCACAATCCGTCCATCCATCCATTGTGCCAAGCACATTTATACGTATGTTGCCACCATCAATTTCAAAACATTTTCTTTCTACTTGAGCCCTTGGTATCAGCGTCTCATGTTTTCCCCTCGCTCCCCAACCCTTCCTCTCTCATGAACCCTTGATAATGTATAAATTGTTATTATTTTTTCATATCTTACACTGACCGATGTTTCCCTTCACCCAGTTTTCTGTTGTCTGGCCCCCTGGGAGGGGTTTATAGGTAGATCATTGTGATCGGTTCCCCTTTTCTCCCCCACCCCTCCCCTTCCCCTCCTGGTTTTGATACTCTCAATATTGGTCCTGAGGGGTTTATCTGTCTTAGGTTCCCTGTGTTTCCAGCTCTTATCTGTACCTGTGTATATGCTCTGGTCAAACCAGATTTATAAGGTAGAATTGGTGTCAGATAGTGGCTGGGGAGGAGGAAGCATTAAAGAACTAGAGGAAAGTTATATGTTTCAACGGTACTATACTGTACCCTGACTGGCTGGTCTCCTCCCTGAGACCCTTCTGTAAGGGGATGTCCAATTGCCTACAGATGGGCTTTGGTCTCCACTCCTCACTCCAAGGACTTTTTCTAAGCTTTGATGGGATTGGGAAAGAGAGTTACTAAACAAAGGGAACAAATAAAAGGAACAATAGAGATACTGGTGATGTTATCTCTTACACTTAAATTTAGAAATGTAGGTAAACAAGTGTTTTCCTAAACAAGATGGAAACATAATTGTATTTATACCAGTCAATAATCTCATAGTGACCCCGTGGAATAAGGTAGAACTGTCCCCTGATTTCCTGAGCCTGTGACTCTTTACAGGAGTAGAAAGTCTTATCTTTCTCCCATGCAGTGGCTGGTGGATTCGAACTGATGACCTTCCAGTTATACTCAACATGCAACACATTTGCCACTCGAGTCAAAATTGACTCAATGACAGTGAGGGTTTTGGGGGGGTTCTTTTATGCAATGGCTGAATGATATCTCCAATTTGAAAGTCCGTATGTTCTTATAGGGTATTTTTCACCTTTGTTTCAAATATACAATAATCTCTAACAATACCCCACTAACACAACTGTGAACAACTTGCTTGTTTGTCAAACTCTTGTGAGAAGTTTCTAAAGGTGTTAATCGTGGAAACTGCAACCCACAAATGTCCCCACAACATTGCCCGCATTCAGTGACAGGCACGTGGCAGAGGGAGAGCTTGCCTGTACTGAAGACGGTAACTCTTTATGTGAGTATAAAGCCCCATTGTTCTCTCACCGAGCAGCCGGTGGCTTTGGACTGCTGACCTTGAAACCCAACGTGTAACCAATAGGCCACCAGGCCTCTTAATGAACAAGGTTATAGATAACCTCACCCTTAGAGAGAGTGCCAGGGCATTGAAGAGTGGATTACCTCTACTCCCCTAGTCAGCCCAGGGAGGGGCAGTGTCTCTTAGGGATTTGCCTCTGAGGGTGTGCCCTAGATGAAGACCAACATGTTCACTGTCATCAGGTCAATGCAACTCATAGGGACCCTACTGGACAGGGTAGAACTGCCCCTGTGGGTATCCGAGATTGTGACTGTTTATGGAAGTAGTAAGCTCGTCTTTCTCCCAGGATGGCTGGTGGTTTCGAACTGCTGACCTTGTGGATTTCATCCCAACTCGTAACAATACCACCACCAGAGCTCCAGGAGACAGCACAGGGAGTGGCATTGTCATGAGTCATGCCCTCTCAGTCTCACCCTGACTGCCTTGGTCAGAAGGCCTGGGACCAGTCTTGAAACTCTTTCATCCAACATCATAGACGTGTTCCAATCAGGGCCTTTTCCTGTGTCTGTTGTCCCAGCTGTAACTGTGATGTAACGATCTGCAACAGTTCCCTTTGTTCCATGCCTCCTTTACTAGGATCCGACAGTGAAGCCTCCGATGCCATTTGACCTCATGCTAATGGCCTCCCTCATCTGGATGATGTGTCCGTGTCTCTGTGCTGTCTTGGTCCCTTGCAAGAGGTTCTCCTTAAAGTAAAAATGGTGCCGGTGATTACTTTTAGACAAATTAACCAATATCCCTGAAATCTATGCTGCATTATTAAAGTTGATCAGACTCTATCTTAAATTAATTTTTGAATCCATCTATCATGAAAACCCCAAAGACATCAATTCCAAATGGGTGTTTCAAGTGATGGTACCAACTGTCTGCAGAATGCACACCTGTGCCCTTTGTCGTTCCATGTAGCAGTATTTTTCCTCTTCCCAAATGCCCGCCTCTGCCATACGCAAGATTGGGGATTTCTTTGTGGAGGTACTTAGTTTATTGTGCCAACCTGGCCGATAAACACATGTGAGGTTAATTGAAGGGCAGAGGGATAAATGGCTTGGTGAGCTTCATCTTTTGAGTTCTCTGCTCTCTTGCTTTATGATGGTCAGACCAGGGTGCAGCTGCCTTAGCAGTTCCCTGCTTCAGCTTGCAAGGCTCACTTCCTGCAAGACTTCCCTGAGGAGAAGCCACATGGACCTACCCCGATGCAGCCCTGGGTGGTGGAGCAGCCGTGTGGAGACCCCTGCCAGCACTGAGATGCTTACACATTCACTGACTTGGCTTTCCTCCTGCAGTCGGCATCATTTTGTGTGTTTTGTGAGATGGAGGAGGACTTTGTGGACTGGTGTTGGACATATGGGCTAATGTTGGACTTGTGGGCATGGGCAGCACTGGGTTGGGATGTTTTCTTGATACACATGTAACCTTTATATAAAACTCTCTCTTACACATGAGTTTCTGTGGATTTGTTTCTCTAAAGTACCCAGACTAACACATTTGTGTTTCTTTGTTCTCTTATTACCCCCCAGGAGTCATGGGCCAAACTTCTCACATTTCCCATATGTAGAGACCCACACACTTCCTATCTCTTTGGTAACATGGCTTCTCTTTCCCTTGTCTTTTCAATCTAGTCTCTAAATGTCATCCGCGGCCATTGTTTATCTCCGACATGCATTTTCTTTTCCACGGTTCTGTTATTCTTCAGCAACCTGGAGCTTCCTACTCACGCCTCTCTGATTGCGTTTTTCTCAAGAAGTAAACTCTTTGTTTGTCGGGGGGCGGGGGTGTTTGCTTGCTTGTTAACCTCTGAGTTCAGGGGTCCCAGCGGAGGTCGCTGTAAGTCTTTGATCATGGTAAAAGAGAGCAATGCAGTTAATAACAGAGTCATAAAAGCACGCCTCCTTCACCTTATAAAGCCAGTTTGCCCTCGATCGTAACAGACCTCCAAGAGACAGTGCCCCAAGTGCCAAATCACATCTCTGGGCCAGGGGTTGCGCAGAGAGAGTGGTTCTCTATTACCAATGCGTCACATTAATTTTTCAGAAGGGCAAGCGGAGAGGAATGTGTCGAGTTGAGGGCACAGAAGGAGGGGACCCGTGGAGAAAGTGAGCGCCCCCGTTGGATTTGGACCAGGTTAACAAGGTTAATACCACAGCTCTTGGGAAACGTGCAGAAGGGCGTCTGGGGGGTCACCAAAGGTCACCAGCTCTTTCTGTGTCTCATCCCCGAGTCACTGCCAGGAAGTCAGTCCGAGATGGCATTATGGAAGAGATTAACTGGCACCTCTGAGAAAAGTGAGAGGATGTCAGCCGCAGCTGTCCCCTTGAGGTCAGCCTGCCCCCGGCAAATGTCACTTACTTTGAGAAATGGTCAAATGTTCCCCTAAGAGACCCTAGATTAAAAAACAAAACAAAATACCTTCTCCTGTTTCCCACCACTCTTCTGTTTAGCACATAACTCCTTCTTCCGATTGCTCAAGATCTGTTCTTCAGGAGAAGGAGGGGGCATGTGTGCGGCGCCTCTGTGGTCAGCCCAGAACCCCACATTCCAGTGTGTCTCCTCCAGTTGCCTTACCTCCTTCCAAATGGAGGCTCCTCTGCTCTGTCTCTCTACTACATGCGTCGGATTTTCTGCCCAACCCAGCCCTCTGCAGTAAGCCTGAAAGTTCCACGAGTTTTGTTGCTGTGTATCTGTGGATTGAGTTACAAGTCTGCACCGTACAGGGTGAGGGATGTTGGATGGAGGGGAGTAGGGGTGGTCTTCTCCCCTCTTTCCGGTATTTCTCTCCATATTTCAGAGAGGTCCCTAAGACATCACGGCTCCCTACCCTCTCAAGGGGGAGGAGCCAACTGGACATCCTGAGACCTCCCTCTTACTCCCTGGGGTCAGGCCGGCTGTCTGAAACACGCATCCTCCTCTCTTTCCTGTTATTAGGTGCAGCTTTGCCCACCGCCACCAGTCCACACCTGCCAGTGACTGAGCGGTAAGCCTTTCCATTTCTGGGGACCAGTGTTAAGAAATGTCATTGCATAGAGAAACCACATGCTCCAATATAAGCTTTCTCTATCATAAAGCTCAGATTTCCAATTCATTCTGAACTAAGAGGGGGGGAAAAGGGTGTTTGGGTCATTTATTCTGCCACTTCAAATTCCAATAATAGATGCACAGAAGACACCCAATTAAGAATGTTTTAAAGTCACAGAGCTGTAGAGAGTTGTACGTTTCTTTGAAAATTTTCATTTTAAGAAACTAAGGTTCAGAGAGGTTATGCAACTAATTATAATAGCACAAAACCAGAAATTGAACGCAAATATGTAAATACCTGGTCTGGCAATTCAGATCCCAAGTTCTATAGTCAGCTGCTTCCACTCAAATTCTGATTCCTGAACTTATTAGCCATATAGATATGAACTAATATGTAGAGCTCTGGGTTTCCAATTGTATAAACAGGATGGCAGTCATGCTAGCATGCTTCATAGGGCTGTCCCATAAAAGGGCTGTTTTATAAGGGAATTCATGCAGTGCACTCAACCCATACCCGGCGCATAGAAAAATATTTCACACATGTAGTCCATATTTGTCTGCCACTTCTTGAACAGATTGGCATGAATCTGCATGGCCACAGAGAAAGGAGAACTTACGTTGATTAAATATATCGTTAATATTAATTTGCAGCAAGCGCTACAGCCCTCCCTATAATAGCCAGGGCCCAGGTGAGGAATGATGCTGGGAGGGAATTGCACAAGTAGATGTGTATCTGATCTTGACATTTGGCAGTAGGTAGGGTAACGAATATTTTCAAGATATAATCAAGGGATCAAATCTTATTTGAAACAATGAAGGACTAGCCTTCATCTTAGAGCATAAATTCATTGTGTCCTTTCAGGAATCAACTATGAATTTTTCATTTACTGTGGGTCTAGAGTTTCTGTCCATACCTGTGTAATATATAACTAAATCTTTGAGAAACTGACATCACCCGAAACTGGTTTTATCACTTCACTTTGTATCTTCACATAAGAGGGGACTTTACAGAAAATGGAATGAAAAAGTTAAAGACATTTTTCTACAACCTTTTTGAAAAACTCCCTGACAGTCTTTCCCTTGTCCTTATAACAATGCTCCATAGAGCCTTCTGTTTTCACCTGCTCGGGGTTCTGGGTATTGTTCTGAGCCAGATCTCTGTGACTATTGCTGACGCTGGGGTGGAGGGGAGCCAGTTATTTGTGTTACCGATCAGGAAACCAGGTTTCCAGGTATCATATCACAACCAGTACTTATTTGAATGTGTGTGAACCATGTAACCTCTCTAAGCACATTTCACATGAAAGACAGCCGGCTGTGAACCTGCTCATCTTCCCAGCTGATAGAAGAACAAACAAAGTGAGATTGTCGATGGGAAAGCCCTTTAGAAAGAAAGGACTGTGTGTAACCCACCTATAAAACCATCGGGTAGTGCAAAATGTTAGGCACTGTGCTGACGTTCACACCCAGATGTGCATTCAGAGAAAGGCCTGGCACCCTGCTCCCTGAACACCCTGCTCACATAGTGGTGCTCTGGCAATCTGAACACCGTGCTCCCACAGTGGTGTTCTGAAGATGGGAGCACACTGCGTGCACAGTGGGACTGTGACGCACAGGAGGGCTACTTGACAAGGAGCCTCTACTGACGTGCTGAGCCTATACTCACCTGAATGTGAGTGGGGGACCTTAAAGTCCCAGGGGGTAGACAGGGCTCGGTCTGCATTTCCATCTTTATAGTGGTTCTGTGCCTGGCAGAGCCTAACAGCGCTGGAGATAGACTGTTTTGTTTTTTGTTTTTTATTCCTGTCAAGGGTAACAGTTGGGTAACAGGGGCAGTTTTACTTTGTCCTATAGGGTCACTAAGACTTGGCATTGACTCGTTGGCAGTGAGTTTGGCTTTTGGTTGTGAATGGTCCGGAAATAGATTACAGAGTGTTCTGTAAATGCAACGGATGTGTTAGCTGGACACTTCCCTCAAATGCCCTTCCTTTTTCCTTCTTAGAGCTCTTCACTCCAGCTAACCTTCATCATCATTTCAAAAGCTCGTCTGCCTCTGAAATCGAGATCACTGATTTCTCAGGGGATGATAGCTCAAAGTAGATTGGTCTGATTAATTGATTGATAGAAATGAAACTAGGTAAGGCATAACTTTCGAAATTTCTGGAAAATCTGCCACTATCTTGGTCTTGCTTGAATGATCACTAACAACGCTCTGGTTCTACTAAAGACAGGGAAATGGTTTCGGACTACGCCGGAGCTCTGTATCTTAAACTTGATAATGTACTCTTCCCTTCTCTGTTGCACCTTACACTTATTCCCAAGGGAAACAAAAAAGCCACACCAAAAAGTGATCTGTACACCTGTTGCGGGCTGGAGGTGACAAATGTCACCTTAGTGTTTCATCATTCTGATAAAGCGCAACTTACCCGATCCTGTCGAACACTAATCTTTCTTGAATCGGCTATCATTGCTATTATTTGGCAATTCTTATTTGCATTGCTCCCCCTTAAAGATACGATGCGTTAATATTTATAAACTTCTTTTCCCTGGATTGAAGTCAAGAGTTTGAATTCTCGCCTACAAGAGTGTCTTAGTCCAGCTCCTAGCTCCACCACATGATCTTGAACAAGTTACTGAACTTTCTCCAGCCCCAGTTCCCTAGAGAAGCAGGCACTATAGCGTTGATGTGTGAGGAGCAAAACAGATAATCCATGTAAAGGGCTTAGCAGAGTATATGCCCAGAATAGGCATTCTGCTCAATTAACTGGGAACTGGTGTGACCACCATCAGTTTGCCCTGAATCTTCAGGTACAGCAGCTAACCAAGTGATGTGGACTATTTTGCGTCACATCATAAAAGTGCGTTAATGTTTGACCTCAGTTCCCCCCCTTATATTTTGTTTTTTAACAGTTTTATTGGCATATAATTCACATATCCTACAATTCAATAACTCCCCCTTATATTTCATAATTAAATATGACCTCACTTAAAAAAAGGAAGGAAGGAAGAAAGAAAAAGAAAAAGTCAAGATCATGTGGAGGCTGGGTCGGGACGCTTGGAAATAGCCATTTGCGAGCTCCCATACCTAGCCTGCAGGGCCACTGGAGAAACAGAGCCTCCAGTTGAGACTCCTCTGATACTGGGGAAAAACCTCACCAAACTCACTGCTATTGGGTTGGTGCCAATTCACAGTGATGCTATAGGAGTTTCCAAGGCTGGAAGTCTTAAGGGAGTAGAAAGCCCCGGCTTGATCCCACAGAGCAGTGGGTAGCTTTGAACTGCTGACCTTGCAGTCTAACAACTCAGCTTATAATTGTGCTGCCAGGTCTCCTCTGCTGCCCGAGGAAGTATAATCCCTCCATCACCCAGTATCCATTGGGTAGTTTACAGCCCCTATTTACCACTATGCTCTAATTTTCAAACAATTGAACCAAGCCATCAAAAAAACAAGCAAGCAAGCAAACATAACCTGCACCCTTCTGTCAGGTGGCTGCCGACTTACAGTGACACCCTATGGGTTCCCAACCCGCCTTTCCCGGAGGGGGGTTTGAACCATGGAACCCAGGCACCACTGCACCACCAAGACTCCGTGAGCCAAACCCCCGCTCAACTCACTCTTTATCAAAGTCACCTTCACTGTGAAATCATCGCGAAGATTTCAAGGCTTTTCTTGCACTAAATCAGGAACAGAAAAGAAAAATCGAAAAACCCAAACCTGCTGCCTTAGAATCGATATCGACTCCCGGAGACCCGAAAGTATAAGCGCCGGCTGGTGGGGATTGAGGGACGGCGTATAAAAATGAAAAAACACGATGCCTTGCCGAACAACACACATCGCGCAGGCGTTTGACTCGCATCTACCTGGCGATATCGGTCTTGTTGTGATGTAATCTGAGCCCAGGAAAACTTCCAGGCATTTTGAAAATAAGCAAATACTCATCGAGATTTATGACCTCACCTGTAAAAGCTTACAGTCTGGGCCCACGTTGATGCGCAGCTGCCTTGAGACGGAGCTCATTCCACCCTGCTGCCTTTAGGGGAGATGCGAGCTCCGGAGCTCATCACGCCCACACCAACTCCCTGCGTTGCCCGCCTTCCACCAGCGCTGCTCGGTGCCACTGTTGCCTCTAGAATAAGGTGACCAGACGTCCTGCTTTTGGCGGGACAGTCGCGATTTTGGGCGTTTTAAAAAAGTCCCGATTTGGGGGAAGACTACACGACAAGCTAGGGGACGGTCTATTTGGTCCATATAGACCAAATTTTTCATCAAGAACACCCCCACCCCCACCCCCCTGGTCAACGGTGTCCTGCTTTAAATCTGGTCAGCCTACTCCAGACCAAAACTGTGACAACGAGAGGAATGCTGGGAAAGCCATGTGCCTCCGTTTCTGTTTTGTTTGGGTTTCACAATGGGCCGTTCCTTCGTTTCTGGAAGAAACAAGCAAACCGACAAGCAGAAACAGCTTAGAAAAGCCGTTCTCTTTGTGTCCCACGGGTGTATAGTTAACAGTAATTCTGAAACAAAGGTGTCTCTTATCACCATTTTCCACATGCAGCACCTGGATACCACGCACGGCCAGTGAAAGGGCAAAGCTGAGTGTGATAGGTTTATTGTGCCAACCTGGCCAATAGGAACATGTGGGGTTAATTAGGTCGCAGTTTGATTGGGGAGCAGAGACAAAAGGCTCTGTAAGCCTCCCCACCCCCTTGCTCTCTGGTGATCAGAGTGTGCTGGAGCCTGCTGCTGCGTTAGCTAGTTCTCTACCTCAAACTGTGAGCTATACTGCCTGTGGGCTCAGCCAACCCATGGATCGGGTCACTGGGGCTTGAGGCTGGTGGATCCTGTAACCTTGCATTGCTTGTATTCGATATCCCATATGGGCCTGCTTCACTAAGTTCCCCAGCTACTGAGTGCTGGTGACCCACCCTGCTGTTTGCTGCCTGTAGGCAGAATCTGCTTGCCTTGCCGGACGGAGGACTCCACTAACCGTCCCAGCAGCCTATGTGAGTTGAAGGACTTCCAATATATCAACTGTTCCACGGAAGTGAGTTGAACCGAACCTTCTGTACTGCTGTGTGGATTAATTAGCTGTTACGGTCCTCCTCCTTTTTGTGTCCCGGTTTTGTTTCTCTAGAAAAGCCTGCCTAACACACTGAGATTCTCATGTAGATACCCCTGCTGTCTGACCAGCTGCCCTACAGGACACAATTTTGTTCAGTTGTGCGTGTGTATCCTTAGCCCAGAAACCTTCTGCCCGTCTTGCAGTGTTTGTTGAATGGACCTGAGATTAACATGGACCAGAAATTGGCAAGGGAAGTGTTTCTGGTTCTTGAATGAAGAAAAGAGGAGAGGCCATTCAAGTGAGGAGCAGATTACATTGAGTGCCCTTCATTTACCTCCCCACACACTGCTATGGGGTCCATTTGGACTCCTAGTGTGGCTAGACTGTAAATCTTTTTTTTTTTTTTTGAGACTATAAATCTTAATGGGAGCAGACCACCTGAATTTTCTCCCAAGAAGAGGCTTTGGTAAGTTTGACTGTGGGCTTAGCAGCCCAATGTCTAACCCACAGCGCCACAAGAATTTCTTTTTACTTAGCTACATTTGGGATCATGAAAAGCAAGCGCTGATGGAACAGGGCTAAATTGCTTGGCTGCTAACCAAAAGGTCTTCGGTTTGAACCCACCAGCTGTTCCCTTGGAGGAAGATGAGGCAGTACACTTCCATAAAGAGTTACTACTTTGGAAACACTTTAAGGCAGTTCTACTCTGCCAGTAGAGGCACACTATTTTCAGTCCGATCACAGCAGGGTGTTTGGGGTTGGGATAATGAAACCATTCCTTGGTTTTTTGCTGTTAGTGGACATTGAGTGGCTTCCCACTGTGGGCAGCCTGTGTATGTAGGGTGGAACCCCAGAGGGCTTTCAAGGCTGACATTTTGGAAGCGGATCACAGGCTTGTTTTCCTAGTCCCTGTGGGGGTGGGTTCGGTCAGCTTTTCTTTGTTGAAATCATTTTATTGGGGGCTCGTACAATTCTTATCACACGCCAGCTTTTCCGTTGGAAGTTGAGTGCTTAACATTTGTGCCACCCAGTGGATCCACTCGGGGTCAACGAGTCGATGCTGGCTCAAAGCGACCCTACAGGAAGGGGCAGAATTGCCCCTGTGGGTTCTGAGATTCCTCCTCTTTCTGTCTCTCTCCTGCTGAGTGGCTTGTGGTTTCAAACGGCTGACCTTCCGCTTAGCAGTCGGGGCTCCAGCCCAGTGGATGACTCAGCATTTTTTACCGTGGATTTGTTTGTAATCTTAGGCTGTGTACAGAAGGCTTGACAATCACACCGTATAAAACAAGGTTTTTGCGGGACTTATTCCTAATCATAGAGCAGTGAGTGAGCCGTCGGCTGCTCAGCTGGCCTGGGGTTTCAGGATAGCCATTTAAGACTGGAAACCGGTTCCGTGAGTGTTGCTCTTGTACAGACATGGAATCATGCGATAAACACCAGTGCAGGGATGACTTTCAAATGTCCCCCCAGAGCGACACCATTTCCCTGGTGGAGAGACACTGGGCCTCAGCTTGTCCTGAGAGATGGAGCCATCCACTCCATCCCTCTTTTAGGTCTCTATTCATATTTAACACGTGAGAATCTGTAAACTGCGGCTGCGTGTGCTCTCTCTGTTTTTCCTGATCAACACTCCGTTTCTTCATTGTACCTTGGGACCGCCATCGGAAGGTGGGTCTGCATATGGTAGAGCCTGGGGCGTTAGCGGTGGATGCTGTTTAGCAAATTATTTCAGTAGAAGATTATTTGAGCAAAACGAACTCAGAAAAGGCACACAGAACACGCCGTCCTTTGTTACATAAATGCATGGTTCAGAGGAAAACGCAAGGGCACGGAAGGCAGCCAGGCAGGAATGAACGCCCTGTTCCGGTCATTCACGGACAACTTGTGCAAGTAACTCTGAGCCTTGCGTTCCTCGTCGTTAAAAGGGGACTGTGCCACTTGCAGGTCTGTGAAGAAGGTTCTAAATACAATATGTTACATTTTTTATGCAAACTCCAAAATGCACTGCCATCCCATTTCAACTCTTGGTGGGAACATCGAGGGTTTTCGGAACTGTGCATCTTCATGAAAGCAGACAGCGTCACAGTTCTCCTAAGGAGGGACTGGTAGACTTGAACTCCTGACCTGGTAGTTAGTAAGCCACGGCCTGGCCCACAGTGCCACCAGGCTCTTCACCTTTCCCATTGTGGGTGCTCAATAAATGGTCGCTCGTGTTAGCCTTCTAAATCCTTCTACCTGCTTTATACTACCGTATATATTCGGGTAAAAACCAAATTTTCCAGCACATTTTTAATGCAGTTTCGGTGGTACAATTAGGTGCCTCGGCGGATATTCGGGTCGGATTATACTCGAGTATATACGGTATATGATAAGTGGAATTTTTGATGGAAAAAGAATGTGAGCAATGTCTTAGTGATGCTAACATAGCCACACATCTCATTAAGGAGCCCTGGTGGTGCTGTGGGTTAAGCGTTGCGCTGCTAACCAGAAGGTTGGTTATTTGAACCTATTCTCATTGTGTTTTGCATCTGAGCTCTCTCTGCTTTCCCCAGATCTGAACCTTGGGAGCTAGTTGAACAAATGATGATACTCATATGTACAAGTTCTATCTAGTATTGCGTAGGGCTGTCGTATGTGAGAAAGTCCTACAGTGTACCAATTCCTCTAGGCTTGTTTAAATTAATATTTCAAGGATTTCTGAGAGCAAGGGTCCTCAAACTATAGCCACATGCGGCCTACCGAGGACATTTATCCAGCCCGCCGGGTGTTTTGGCTGCCACTGCCTGTCCTGCTTAGCAGCTGACTCGTCCAGTGTGCATAGGAATTTGTTCGTAGTTTTTTTAAAAAACTATAGTCCGGCCCTCCAATGGTCTGAGGGACAGTGAACTGGCCCCGTTTAAAAAGTTTGAGGACCCCTGTCCTAGAGGCACCAAACCCAAAACTTACTATAGTCACGTTGATTCCCACTCACGGTGACACTATAGAATGGTAGAACTGCCCAGGGCAGTTCCCAGACTGCCAGTCTCTATGGAAGCAGACTCCAAAGTGACAGTGCTCTGACGGCGTTAACATGCGCTGAGATTGCATGGCAATTTAAGAGATTCTGCCTTCGTTTCCATAGGACCCTAACTTTTGCCTGGAAGTCAAACCCTATCTGTATTTAGAAATAGTACAAGAAATACTTAGTAAAGAGGAGTCTGAAACTTTGATTAAGAAAAATAAGGCACTTTACCTGAACAAATCTCAAATGGATCCATTTTAAATGAAATTAAGTGGCACTTAACTGGTTTGCAAATCGGGACCTATTTATCTCAGTAAAATGATTAAAGTCTTGATTTATCCCTAAAATTGGCTTTATTATTACATGTAATTAGACTAGAAGGCAGTTAAAGACTTGTAGGTTCTCTCTATCCCTTTAAACTGCACTTTATACAGACAATAATTGAATATTGGATAAGATAACTTGATTTTCCAAAGAAATATGTTCCTAATATTTTCCTCTTTTTATTGCAGAAATTGAAACAAGTTGAAGAAATAAAAGAAGATCCTGAGAATAGATTACCTAAAATTTCCCTGGAGTCATTCAATACATTTAACAGCAATATCATGATTTTATTAGAAAAAGAGAAGAACTCTCTGAACAAGGCTGAAGGAAAAGAGAAAGAAAAATGAAGAGGCGTAGCTCAGACAGGCCTGGGATAGACAATATGGAATCTGAGTGATTCTTTATATGTAATAGCGTCTCTTCTTGTGCAAGTCAGGGTTCACATGATATATAAAGGCCTTCCTTCTCCACCACCCGCAGCTTAGTGAGCTGGGGATGGAGCACTTGAGAAACGTAAGGGGAAGGACAACGATGAACGATTACAACACCAGAGCCAACACTGTCACGTTCACAACCAGCAAGCGTGGAGCTTACGTCTCTGATGCAGTGATAAAAAACGGACTACACTTTGTCGTGTTTCCTGAGAATTCAGAGGAAACGCACAACACAGAAGTCTTAATTTTGCACTTTTCTTTGAATACTTGTACAGAAGCTGTAAATTTCTTTGGAAAGGAATTATATTTGTAGCAAAAAAATTTTTTAATGACAGCAATAAATTGATTCAGTGCTATGCTCTTGAAAGATGTACTAAGTTGTAGAAGTTGATGATAATATATTTTTTAATTTTTCCAGCTGAAGTTCCCGTTAAGTCCATTGTTTGTGGGTAACCCCGCATCGGGCCTGCTGAAAAGGGAGAGGGATCATTGTCATTTCCATCTCACAATCTAAATTTGACACCAATTCTAACTCTCATGCAATTTCAAAATTCCTGCCAGAGATTCAGGCTCTAGCAATAAGCATCATTCTGCTTCTCCTGAAACAGATGAAGAGGGGTGCTGGGTATTGATTGGGGGAGGCCGGGTGTCAGAAGTGGTCTATTTCCAAGAGCAGCGCTTCTTCCAAGCATGTCCTTACATCTTCTCCCACTTTGTGCTTCTCTGTGATTTTGTAAACATCGTTGATTTTTATCTTCCTGATTGTTTTACTAAAATCTTAAGGAGTCTAGAAAGTAGATTCCTCCTTGCAATCCTCACTTAAAAAAAATAACACGAATGGTCGGTGCTACAAAAGAGATTACTTTTAATATCCTTTTTTCTACAAAGAATGTTTATATGTAAGGATAAATTCTATTTCAAAGGTTAGGTGTATTTTTTCGAGATGTGGACTATTTATAATTGCTTTTGTACAGGAGCTTGTAAATTAGAATAGAGATATTTTTTAGGATCTATATGGTTCCTTTGGCACACGTCTGTTTCCTTACAGAGTATCATACCAGGGCGATCAGTGTTACTTGGTTAATTTGTACAACTTGTTGTATTTGAATTGTTATCTGAAACGAAAATGATGTAAAGTTCAGTGTCCTTCACACAACGAAATCCTTCGTTTCATTTCTGAATAAAAATTGTATCACAATTGTACGCTCTGAAAGCTGGACCGAACGCGTTAAAAGACCCGTGGGCCCGTCAGTTCTTTGAACAGTGACTCACGCAGGCACTGGTGATGAGATCCCCGCGGAGCACATAAATGGGCCCTGCGCACCCGCGATGGTAATTCAGCCAATTGTCAGATCAGACTCTGCCAACAGGCGAGTTATGGTCAAAGCATTTCAGTCTCCCCGAGGGGTTAACCAACTAGAAATGAAAGAAGGGGGAGGAGGCGAGGGGAAAGTAGGCGCTCCAGGCAGATAGAGAATGATCTCAGTAAAGAAATGGCAAGGAAGTCATTGAATCCCATTTCCAGACCTGCTAACAGGGTGGGAAAATAAATGATCAGCAGCCTGGCCTGAGAAAGCTGCCCCCATGAGGAGGTCGGAGACGGAGGAGCAGAGAGGCGAAGTATTTGAGGCGAGTTCCCCAGACACGGACCCCCGCCCCCTCCAGGGAATTTGAAGTCAAGGATGCGGAACGCGCCGCTTTGGGGGCGGGGGCAGGAAGGCGCACGGCGGGGCCCGCGGGCTCGGGCACCACCTGCTGCAAGGCTGGGCGAGCAAGCGAACGTGGCCGCGGGGTCCCTGCGAGTCCGCAAGGTGAGTTGCGGGTCCCGGGTGGCGGGAGGAAGGGCCGTGGGGGAGGGGCTCGGAAGGCCACGTCTGAAGGCCCGCGAGCCCTGGACTGGGATTGCGCCGGGCGGGAGCAGATGCAGGAGTGGATACTAAGAACCCGTGACTTTGGGGACAAGATGGAGCTGTCCGGCGTTTTGGAGGGAGGGAGTGGAGGCGAGCGGTCTCGTTTTCTGGTGGGGGCTTGTGGCGATCGTTCGGGGTTGCCCCCTCCCTCCTAAACCAGGCGACCAGGATGGGTGTCAACGCACCTTCCGGCGGTGCACGCAGGCCAGCGAGGGTGACGGCCGGGCAGGGTCCCCCCCACCCGCCACCCCCCTGACAGCGGACGCGGAGCCACAGTGGCACAGGGGCTTCTTGGTGAAGGCGTAGCCGCACCGCCCGCTCTAGGGAGCATGCAGGTGCGCAACGTTGCCTGCGCCCCATACTCCGCCGCCTCCCTCCCGCCTGGTGCCCGGGACGCTGCGCCTCCGCTGCCAGCTGCTCCGCAGTCTGGGCTAGTAGACCCGGGTCCCCGCCGTGGGGGACTCGCCCACCCCGAGGGTCCCAGAGGACCCAGGGGCGTGCCGGAGGGCCAACCCCGCACGCGCGCTCCCTCGCCTCCACCCCGCAGGTCCCCGCAGCAATCGCCACGCTTCCCACGACTCCCTTCGAACCCGGCCTCCTCTCGCGCGGGCGCCCCTTTCTCGGGGACTTGCGGGGGGCGGGGGGGGCTGGGAGGGGCCAGAAGCAGGAAGGGGGTGGGGACTTGGAGAGACCGACTTGCCCGCCAGCTCGCCGCCCCCTCCCGAAGCAGGCAGCAGTCACGTGGTGCCTGGAGCGGGAGGTGGGAGAAGAGGAGAGACTTTTTTGGGTGCGCTGGCTCGCCAGTAGTTCCCTTTGGTCTCAGTCACCAACTCCGGGAGCGCGAGCCGGCAGAGGCGCCCGCAGCCCCGGAGCAGGCGATGCAGACGCCGCCGGCGGCACCTGCGGCTCCTCTCGGCGGCGACCGTCGCCTCGGCGGCACCAGCGCGACCCCCAGCAGTCTAGGCGGCCACAGCCATTGCGGCTCGGGCAGCCACCGCAGACGCCGCCGCCGCCGCCTCTGATGCGCCCTCCCGCTGCGGGCCCCGCGGCTTCAGGAGGATGTGGGTCCTCGGCCTCGCGGCAACTTTTTGCGGATTGGTCTTCCCCGCAGGTAGGAAAGCGGCCCCGGCGGGCCAGCGGCGGAGCCGGGCGCGCTCAGCCCACCCCGGGACCCCGCGCGGCTGCCCCGCGGAGTTTGCCCGGTGCCCGCGGGCGCTGGGCCGCCAAAGTCTGGGAGTCCCGCGGTTTGCCCGACTCCGGCGGCAGCTGCGCCCCGGGGAAAGGGCGCAGGGAGGGTCCGAGCCGTGCTGGGCCTCCACGCGGGACGGGCACCGGCCCCCACCCTGGACCCGTCCAGGTGCCCGGCGTGGCCGGCTACGCGTGGGAGTGGCGCCGCCGACAGGTGAGCGGCGCCCAGAGCAGCCCGAGACGGCGGCGCCCCGGGGGCGCCCGACGTGGAGCCGGAGAGAAGCGCGCCGGGGTCGGGGCGTTTGGCCGCTCGGGCCCAAGCGGGGGTCTGGTACGTCGGGACGGACGCCCGGAGACCGGAGCAAAGCATCGGGCTGACTCGTGGGCGAGGGGCGCTCGGCCCGCTTTCTCTCCCGGCGGGGGTCCACGTCCAGACGGACTTCCGAGGGCGCAGGACCACCAGCCGCGAACCGGGGCCGGAATGGCGGGCCTGCGGGGAGAGGTGGCGCGATCGGGACGCGCGGTGCGGGCGTGCGCTCGTGCCCGCCAGCCCCCGCCCTTCGCGGCCACCCCCGCCGCCTCCGAGGCGTCGCGGGGGTGGGGGGACCGCGGAACCTCGCCTTGGGACCTCGGGCGCGGGAGCCCCCTGCGTCTGGCGGCGCCTCTCCGTTTCCGGAGAACGCTGGCTGGGATTTTTAAAATAAAAGCAGAGAGGGCGGCTGCGAACGCCATGGTGGGTGGTGCCCAAATAGTAATTAAGCAATTTGTAACTAATCAGTTAGGCGAATCCTTTGGTATAGACGCTCTCGACGCGCTTCTCGGAAGCGACTTCGTTCGTGAGAGTTGCCTTCCCCTCCTTTTAAACTTCCTTGGGAAAGGGTGGGTGGTTGGACGAGCTCTTTGTTGGTCCCGGAGCGGAGGCCGAATTCCACTCTTATCCGGCTGGGTGCTCGGTGGCCGCGCAGCCCCCTGCCGGCCTCGCCAGCACCCAGGCCCTGGCAGGCGACCCTGGCTTCCCAGAGGCCGGGGCGGCCGCGCGCTGGGACTGGAGCGGCTCCTGGTTTGAGGTGGGCTCTGTGGGGGCCTGTCTGAGCCCAGCTGTGTCTGTCCTGCAGGCTTCGCGCTGCAAATCCAGTGTTACCAGTGTGAAGAATTCCAACTGAACAATGACTGCTCATCTCCGGAGTTCATTGTGAATTGCACGGTGAACGTTCAAGACATGTGTCAGAAAGAAGTGATGGAGCAAAGTGCCGGTAAGATTCCCGCAGCTCGCTCGCTCTCTCTCTCTCTCTCTCTCTCTCTCTCTCTCTCTCTCTCTCTCTCACTCAGCTCTTTGGAAGGCTGTGGGTGGTAGGAGGGAGAGGGTCATTAAATTACAGGAAAGGCACTGGCTTTGACTTAATGCGCACACACTGGTTATCACAGATTTACAGTGCTGGGAAAATGGAGAGTTCCAAGTTATTTTCATCTCATTAGAGTTAATTACCGGGGCTTCTCCCCAAGGGACTTTGGAGGGGAAGTGCATTTAAATGAGAGGCTTTCCTCTCTTTATTTACTCTTTTCTCCTTCCTATGCTAAAAGCTGACCAGAGGGCTAGAAACGATATGGAGAATCAGCCCTGGGATGGGCACCTAGCTAGGCTGTTGTGTGTGAGCAATCGCAGCTTGAAATACAGAGCTAGTTGGAGTTCCCAGAGAGCGGAGCTTGAGAAATGTGTTTTGTCATCGAGGCACACCATATTTCTTTGAACAACACTACAGGATCAGCGCCTCATGGTGAAACCATGCACCTGTATGCAGTTTAAATGTTGTTGCTCTGACCGGGTGAAACCATGCACCTGTATGCAGTTTAAATGCTCTTACTCTGACTGGGTGAAACCATGCACCTGTATGCAGTTTAAATGTTGTTGCTCTGACCGGATGAAACTGTGCACCTGTATGCAGTTTAAATGTTGTTGCTCTGACCGGCCTAGTTGCAAATTCTTTCTGCAGAAATTGATCTTCTGGGAAGTCTGAGACAAAATTGTCCTGCGTCTCTTGCCCCAAGAAAAACAGCCCGCATTCTCTGGTCAGATAGGATTTGAGGTACGCAAACAGAACAAAGCAAAGCAACAACACAGTTTGGGAATGGTTGTTTAGTGTGGATTGAGATGGGATGATGGCATCTAGTTGGTTCCTTACTATTTGTATGTCTTTGCTGGGGATTGTAGCTGAGCAAAGCCCGACTGCCCTTAGACAGGAGGGACTGCTGGTGAGTTTAGTACCCGGAGTGTTCGATTGTTACTTCCAAACACTTTCACTTTCTTCCAGGCAGTAGTTTAGAGCTAGGTTTCCTTGAGAATTTTTTCAGGATCCTCTAGGCAGTGGTTCTCAACCTTCCTAATGCCTCAGCCCTTTCATACAGTTCCTCAGGTTGTGGTGACACCCCACCCCCACCCCCCCACCCCCCCGCCCAACCATAAAATGATTTTCGTTGCTACTTCAGCACTGTCATTTTGCTACTGTTATGAATCGGGGGACCCCTGTGAAAGGGTTGTTCAACCCCCAAAGGGGTCACGGACCCACAGATTGGGAACCGCTGCTCTAGAGGATTGCCTACCCTGTGCTCTTTGTTGTTCGCTGGGCTCCAGTTAAGCCAAGGAGAGAAAAGGATGTGGAAGCGTGCGTGCACCACATCCAGAAAAGGGGTCCTGGTTCTGAGACACCTTTCTTCCTCTCTGAAAGGGTCTCGAAGATGACCACCTGGCACTCCATTTTCAAAGTGCTGCGGGATCCCCCCCCCCCCCTACACACACACACACACGGTGAGAAAGGCAGGGCAAGCAGGCCAGCTCCCCATCTCATCCACATGAAAGGGTGTCGGAATGAGAAGCACCTGCCTGAGGCTGCTCCACCCTTCTTAGCTCTTGGGTCAAGGCAACCACCCTCTGCCCCTTGCTGCAGGCTAAAAGGTGGAAAGAGCCAGAATGAGTAAGAACTAGCTCACTATGACCACCTGTGGTGTTGGTTGAGCAATAAAACTCCGGTTGAAGGACCCTAGGGCTTTGTCTGTGGCTCGAGAAGCCAGACATTTCCCAGCCAAAGCTGAATGCACTTGTTTCTAGAGTAAGGTGACCAGATTTTAACATTGGTAAAGCAGGACACCATTGATCAAACTCTTATCCTGGCGAAATGGCAGCCGAAAACTGTATACCCTAGCTTGTCGTGCATTCTTTCCAAAAATCAGGACTTTTTTAAAACGCCGCGGGATGCAGGAAAAATTGTTAAAAATCGGGACTGTCCCGCCAAAAGCGGGACATCTGGTCACCTTATTCTAGAGGGACTGAAAGTCTAGCCAGGTCATCCACTTTTGTCTGCAGGTAATTGCTAGAGACCGGTTCTTTTAATGACAGTCACCTTACTGGTAAGGATGGAGCAGAAACCCTAAACTCTTGATAGTCAAATGGCCGCCGTGTACTAATATGACAGTGAACTCTGGCGTCAAGTCAAATCTCACTCCTCGGGTTTCGGAGACTGAATCTCTAGGGGAGCGCACTGCTCATCTCTCTCCCATGGAGCAGCTGGTGAGTTTGAACCACTGAACTTCCAGACAGCCCAAAGCTTGTCCGACTGCACCCTCAGAGCCCCTGAATCGGCACAGTAAGAAAACAAACACACGAGTTAACTTTTGTTGCATGTCCTTGTGCTCAGGCCCTGGCCCAAGCATCTGACGTGTTACATCCTAGGAAATCTGATGGTTCTCTTTCCAGGGCCAAGTGTGTTACTGGGCATTTGAAATTTACCACTGGATTTTCTCCACTCAGGAGCGGGCAGTGCCTCCTGAAAGGTTCAGAATTGTTTTTTAAGATTCACAATATATTTTATTCTGAGCAGCATCAAATTATGTTTGATATAGCATTACAAAGGCCCTGTGAGTCTAGCTAAGGCCAGGTGGAATTTCCTTGGAAGGTGGATCCAAATCCATATGCTGGTCCTACCCTTCCTACTACACGAAGCCTATTCAGGAGCTCTGTGGAGCGCTTGGCTCCTCTGTTAGGTCGCTCCAGGCGATTTTGAGGTGCCCCGAGTTCACAGCTGTCCTGATTCTCAGAATTGATCTGGTCCAGTCTTTTGATACTATAGACTTGTTGTCTTTAAATAGGTTGTGACTCAGTGATCCTAGAGGACGCAGCTGAACTGCTCCGTAGTTTCCACGGCCACCGTTGTTAGGGAAGCAGACAGCCACACCTTTCTTTCTCTCTGCCCCCCTCTTTTTAAAATCATTTTATTGGGGCTCATTCAATTCTTATCACAATCCACACATACATCAATTGTGCACAGCGCACTTATCCATTTGTTGCCCTCATCATTCTCAAAATTCGCTTTCCGCTTGGTTTCCTGGAATCAGCTCCTCATTTTCCTTTTTCCCCTCCCCCTCCCTCCCCGCTCCCCCCTCCCTCATGAACCCTTAATAATTTACAAATTATTATTTTATCTTATCTTATGCTTTTTAAAAAATCACTTTATTGGGGGCTCGTACAACTCTTATCACAATCCATGCATCAGTCCATCGCATCAAGCACATTTGTTGCCATCATTATTCTCAAAACATTTGCTTTCTACTTGAGCCCTTGGTATCAGCTCCTCATTTCCCCCCTCCCTCTCCACTCCCCTCGTGCAGTTGGTGAGGGTCAGCCACCAACCTTTCCATTAGTGATTGAACACTTGATGCTGCACCACCTAGCGTCCTTTGTGTGTGTGCCAGAGAAGGAAACATTAGCGCCATGGTGGCATGGTATCTCACACCTCGGGCAAGGTCAGCAGTTCAAGCCCACCAGCCTCTCTGCTGGAGAAGGATGAGGCTGTTTGCTCTGGTCAAGATTCACTGCCCGAGAACCCCTAGCAAGCAGTGCTCCTCTGTTCCGTGAAGGTCCTCAGGAGTCCGAATCAGCTCCAGGCCAAGTAGCCTTGGCTTTTTGATCAGAAGAAGAAAGACCCAGAGAAGTTAGGGTGGCCCCGGTTCAAGTCCACCGGTGAACATGGAAAGCCTGGTTCCCGGCGGCAGCTTTGCTGCGACACTAGCCCCTGACATGGTGAAATACACTTCTGGTTTACCTGAAAAGGTAACTGAGGCAGAGTTGGAAGGACTGACATAGATTTTCAGAGTTCACCAATTTGCCCGGACAGCCTGCCTGGACTGGTTAAGTGGATGGACAGGGTGTCAGCAAAGGGGATGTCAATAGATTTTGAAAACCAAGGCAGACTTTCGGAGATGGAGTGCTCTGTGGCCTGGTGTTTTTCTGTAGGTTCTGAAAAACCAGAATTTTAAACGGACGACAGAATTTTAACGAACCAGACAACTCTGACATTAAGTGGTAACGAAAGGTGTTCTCATTCCAAAAAAAAGATAAAATACCAATGGTGCAATATGCCCGGACCGTCTGCGTGTCCTTGGATTAAGTCTGCAAGCTCGGCTCTTAAGACTTTTGACGCAGCAGGCACATTTTAATGTTCGAGTCTGAACTACATTTAAAGTGAACCTTTCCCTCTGCTCCAGTGTGGCATTTCTATTAGGCGCTGCTGCTGTTTTTGATGTTCTTTTCTCTGCTGGCCATTTCTGGGCCAATAAGGCACCGGCTATAAGGGAAGGGAGGGTTGGACCAGTTTCGTTCATTGTCCATATTAATTGATGTTTAAAGGTTTGCCTAAAGAATGACTTTTCTCAAAGGCTTTGCCCTTAAAGGGTTAGCTGCTACTTACCGGCCCTCTTAATAATGATATTTCTTTTGCCTTATCACCACCAGCTGCAACATAGCTCAAATATTGATTTTTCTTTCTTTACAAATAGAACCCCACCCCACCCCGAGTATGAATTTTTAAACCAGAGCATAAAGAATGTGAATTTGCATTTGTTTGACAGTGCAATCTTGTAATTAGAGTTTTTCCTCTTGACTAGATACAGTGAAAGGGGCATAATTTAATTTTTATAGACTAGCCAATTTCTGCCCGTAGTAAAATATAGCTCTGTCAGTGAGCAAAATGTTACAGGTTCTCCTAAACCTTATTTAAAAGTTAAATGCAGTATATTGAGAGAAAGTTCATGGTCTGAATCAGTAACCTAATCGATCTCTTCACCCATCCTTTGCCAGATGCATTAATCTATTTGTCTGTTTTGCAATATAAGAGTGACTGATTTACTTGCCATGTTGCATCCACATTATGGCCGGATCAGTAAGGGCTGTTTTCCTTTTGGATTAGTTAGTGCTCATGATACGGGTTCAGGAGAGTTCCTTGCCATGCATGGGTTTATTTCACATCTCTTTTTCTTCTCGCGAGCAAAGTAAGCAATAGCAAGCAAGGACCTAATTTCCCTAAAGTAACCAGTCACTCCCCTCATAGTAAAAAGAATTGTAAGGTGACCCACAATCTCTGCTTTGTGAAATTGGCACATGCCTTCATTTCACCAAGATTTGAAATCCCAGGATCTAGTTTGCCCTTAGGAACCCTGGTGGTACGGTGGTTAGGAGTTGGGCTGCGATTCGAAAGGTCAGCAGTTCCAAACTACCAGCTACTCCGTGGATTTACAGCCTGGGAAGCCTCCCTAGAGTTGTTGGGAATCGGCATGGACCCCGGGGCAGTGGGTTCTGGATCCACTGTGCCTGTGAGCATGCCCGTGCACATCCGCAGGGTCCATGCGGTGGGGCCAGTGGGATCTCTGACAGTCACAACCCGAGGGTGCAGTGCTCGTGCGGATCGGGAGCAGTTTCTGCCTGCAGCAGCGTGCACTTTTGCGCATGCCTAGGGCGCGCTTTGTGACTGTCGTTAGGTGTTGCTGCCTGGGTTCGGACTCATAGCAGCTCCGTGCACAGCAGAATGAATCACTGCCCAGTCCTACGTGTGTGAGCCCATTGTTGCAGCCACTGAGCCAATCCATCTCATCAGGAGTCCCCCTCGGCTCTTTTGTTCTGCCCCTCTGTGCAGCAAGATGCCCTCCTCCAGGGACTGCGCTCTCCTGATAACATGTTCAGAGAACAAGAGATGAGGTCTCACCATCCTCTCTGAGGACCATTCTGGCTGGACTTCTTCAAAGGCATTTGTGTTCATTGTTCTGCTGGTCCATGGTATAGTCAATACTTTTCACCAGCACCACAGTTCAGAGGCATTATCTTTTTTGTTCCTTATTCATTGATTATTTTAGTGAAAAATCAATGAGTTGTCCTTCATGGAAAGATTTCCACCTTATACACTGTGTTAGTCTGGGTAGACTAGAGAAACAAATCCAGGGAGACTCATGTCTGTGTAAGAGAGAACTTTATATCAAAGAGTAACTATATTAAGAAAACATCCCAACCCAGTCCAGATCAAGTCTGTAAGTCCGATATTAGCACATACGTCCGGTACAAGCCTATAAATTCCTCTTCAGACTCACACGGCACATGCAATGATGCTGAATGCAGGAAGATCACAGGCCAGTGGGTGGAAAGTTGTGGATCCAGTGGCGGTGGAAGCATCTCAGTGCTGCTGTGGGTCTCCACGTGGCTCCTCCAGCACCAGGGCTCTGGCTCCATCAGCGTAGCTCCATGTGGCTTGTCAGCCAGAATGTGTAGCAGAGAGTGAGTGTGTCATGCCTCCAAATGAGGTCATCAAGCTGCGACCTGATTGACAGGCTAGACTCCACCCCTTCCTCAAGTTGACAGATTATATAACTGCCACACACAGGATCCAGTTTTTGTAGGTTCAGGAGTTCTGGTGATGTAGTGGGTTAGACTCTGTGCTGTTAACTGCAAGGTCCACAGTTAGAGCCCTCTAGCTGCTTAGAGGAAGAGGGAGGAGTCTCTGTACTCCTGTAAAGATTTACAGTCTTGGAAACCCACAGGGGCAGTTCTTCTCTGTCCTGTAGGGTCACTATGAGTTGGAATTGACTGGATGGCAGTGAGGTTTTTGTTTCCATGTGCGCATCTCTCTATGTAATACCCATATATGAGTATTTCAAGAAGTAATCCTACAAGGCAATTTTAAAATAATATTAATTCACTAAGGCAAAGCTTTTCTTTCTATCTATATATTTTTAAGTATTGCTACAAAATCATAGAAACCTTTATTAAACAAAAATATCCCAATGTAAAGCTATTATTTATCAACATATATTACGTTTAGGCCATTATACTTCTGAAGGTAGTGTTTTCATCTGTCTCACCATTCCCTGAAAATTCTGTTATTTAATTTCCCAAAATAACTCCCTACCATCACGTAAATTCCATCTCATAGCAACCCTATGGGACAGAGTAGAGTTGCATCTTTCTGTTTCTGAGGCTGTAAAGTTTTACCTGCGTAGGAAGCCTCACCTTTCTCTCTCAGAGCAGCTGGTGGGTTTGAACTGCTGACCTTACAGGCAGCAGCCCAACTCATAAACACTATGCCACTAGAGCCCCTTTTTTTCTATTTGTGGTGGTGGTTAGGTGCCATGGCGTCAGTGCCAACCCGTAGCCCCCATGTGCACAACAGATCGAAACACTGCCTGCATGTGAGCCCATTGTTGTCGCCCCGGGCCTGTTTACACCATGACAAAATGACAGTTTTGATCTCCTCAAGGGGCATTTTAAAATGCTGCTGCTTTTAGTGTTCTTAGAGGTCTGGGAACCAAAAGGATTGGAAGAAACAACATCAAAGCTGCATGGTGGAATGGAGTAAACTCAAAAACTCACTGCCATTGTCAATTCAAACTTCTATCCATCCTATAGGACAGGGTAGAACTCCCCCTATGGGTTTCCAAGGCCATCCCTTCCTTCCATGGAGTGGCTGATGGTTTTGGACTTCGTGCTAAGATTTTCAACACCTGTTTCACAGGACAGCCCTTGCTACCCTGGAAGCATGGACAGGTGTATTGTAGTGACAGGAAAAACAAATCTCGTGGGACAGATTTCCTGGTCTTTGTCTCACCAAGGCGATTGACAGTTTCGTAAAACTTCTCCCTAATAAATCGCATGATTACCTGGTATTGTTTGAGAAAATCCATTAAGATTACCCCCTTTAGAAACCCAAACACAGTCATCATAACCTTCTGAGCTGACCTCTCTCACCTGAGTTTAACTGGCCCAGCGGCTGCCCCCTGAAGCCACTGTTTTGATTGGACTGCTGGTTGGAAGACACAGCACATGAGAGTTGGCTAAATGTTTCCCGGAGAACTTGTCTGCAGCCATCTACTGATGGCAGAAACATATTGAAAACACATTTATTTGGAATAAACCCCTGCTTTTAGCAACTAGTAGAGATACTTTTTGACTTGTGTACAGATGGATAAAAGGAAGCTTCATACATAATAGAAAAGCTTCATCTTTTTATTCCATTTTCCACCATTTTTGAAGCTCCGCCCCATCCCACAAACCCAAACTTACTGCCATTGGGTGGGCGCTGACTCGTAGTTTCCCTGTAGGATAGGGTGGAACTGCCCACCTGGGTTACAATACACATGGGGCTGTGATCTCCATGGTCAGCAGTCATAAACCACCCATCGTGCTTTTGAAGAAAGACGGGGCTTTCTACTCCTGTGAACAGTTAAAAGTCTCCCAACCCCCGTGAGGTTGCTATGCATCAGCATTGACCCGATGTCAGTGAAGATGGTTTGGGTTTAACTCTTTATGAGAGTAGAGAGTCCTGTCTTGCATGGGAGAAACAGCTGGTGGCCTCGAACTGCTGACCTTGCAGAGCCCAATGCATAGCCACCGGGTCACCAGAGCTAAAAATTGTATCGAAAACTTCCACCATTTTAAAATGTCATTTTCCTCCATTTTAAAGCTCTTCCTTAGCCGCATAGCTATGTTTCATTCTTGTAAGAAAAAAATAGAGCTGTGTGGGCCTGCTCCTTGGCTGATGTACAGTTCACAAACTATCCATCTTACCTGTTCATCGTCACTGTTCATGCTACCAGCTGTCTCCTGTTCCCCCTCTCTGGTCTCACACATCCTGCCCTCACTTCCTCACCCCAGTCTCTCTTTAAATCATTCAGATGGCCTACACAATATGCCCCAAGAATAAAGTGGACAACATCATCATATCTTAACGTCAGCCTAGGAGACCAGCATATTAAAAAAAAAAGAAAGATTCAGATGTCAGAAGAGTCATCCTTCGGTATTCACCTTAGCCTGGCTTAAAGCAGTGGTTCTCAACCTTCCTCATGCCGTGACCCTTGCATACAGTTCCTCGTGTTGCGGTGACCTCCCAACCATGAAATTATTTTCGTTGCTACTTCATCACTGTCATTTTGCTGTTGTTAAGAATCGGGCAACGCCTGTGAAAGGATAGTTCGACCCCCCAAAGGGGTCGCGACCCCCAGGTTGAGAACCGCTGACTTAGAGGTGTCCGCGTCAAGGTCAAAGCAGTCTTGAATGACACACAGTGAGTCTGTGCAGTGAGGACAACAGCACTGCCTCCTCTCCAGGGGACACTCAACAATGCCTCTCTTCTCGGGACAAGACACTTGGGCAATCCGTTCACTCCCTCAGTTCGGGAGAAGCATCCATCACTGTCCTGTGGCAGGCGGACCTGGCTCCCGAGGAAGTGTTTGGAGGGTGAATGGCCAATGCCTGTAGGCTCTTGGATGCTCTAATAAGTGGAGCATTTGTTTATATAACTTCCCAGCTGAACAACCTCCCTTCTCCAGAGATGCAACGTTTGAAGATTGATCAGGCTCTCCCACAACACGAATTCCTCCCACCGCGAACTCATGAAAGCATTTATCATGGATGGTTTTCTTAATGAGTTCAAACAGGGAGGCTTCAAAGCTGGATGTTTGGGGTTTTTTTCTGCCAAGTGAAAATGAAACGAAGTATGAAAACAAAATACACCTTTGCTTTTGAACTTTGAAAAAGAAATCTGCGCTTATTTTATTCCTCAGACAAAATGATTTGAACCTATGACTAGCTCGCTTGCCTGCTTTCTCTTTTTGAAAATCCTCCTGTATTCCCACTTTTGTTTTTCCGTTTTGTCTAACCATTGCACTGCTGCTCGTTTTTTCATCTTTCCACATTTTAATAGAAATTTATTTGAACTCCAATTCACATATCAATATGTGCTTCTTCTCCCAGGCAATCTACTGAAGGCCAAATGTATTAGGAGCGTCCATCAAATCTGTGACAAATAAGCCTATGAATAAAATAATTTTTATACAAGAGGGCTTCCAAAATTTCTTGGAAAAATCTAAAATATAATGGAAAACTCCCATGAACTTTTTCAAGCTCCCTCCTACATGGTCTTAATTTTTTAAAAAATATGCGATACGCGTTGAGTTTTGGTTACGTTGTGATTCGGGAATTATGTTCACAGACCAGAGGGATAGGGCGTGCTGTCTCATTAATAAATTGATCCCAACCTTCCAGTGGCCTCCTTCCCTACACAGTGAAGCACAGGAGCCGAATTCAGTGCGCTCGAGACGGGGACACCCTAGAGATGATGGAATCAATTGCTTTTTTAAAAAGAATACATTTGGATATAATAAGGTGACCGCGATGGCACCAGTGCTTGGTTTCAAGAGGTTCAGGACTTTGCACATCAGGAGACGGATCCAGCTGCAGCAGGGGGAGCATGTCGGAGTATCGTAAGGAAGTGCTGCTACTCGAGCGCATTGCATTTCTCCCTGGACACGGACAGTAGCTTCTTAGGCTTTTCTTTTTCTTGGACTTGCTCAAGAGGGCGGTGGAGGGAGCAGAGATGGTTCCCAGAGGTGGGCAGTGCCAGGCATGGCACTTCACCTGCAGCAGTCTGTGCCTGTTGTCCCTGGGATGCCTGTGAACGGCCAGAGTAGTTTGCAGGGCCTCCACCGAAGTTTCTTCAAAGTGCACCTGCAGAAGCAGTTGTATGAAGTGTCGTTGTACCGTGGCTTTTATGCACGGTTTCATTGCTTATGTGAATTCCAGCAAGCCACTGGGGCTCCAGTAACTTCATGGAAACTCTTCAAAAATGACGAGAGGCTAGGTTGACTTATCTTTCCACTCTGTGAAGGAAGCTAAACGGGGGGAGTGCAAAGGGCACTCAGCTTCAAAGCAAGTGGGAGAGTTTGGAGAGGCAGGGCCTGGGCAGGAGGCATGTAGGGGAGGAGTTGTTCCTGTGCTGCCTGTGCAAGGCCAGGTTGCCTTCCTACAGAAGAGAAAGGAGGCAGGGCAAGTTGGAAGCTTTGCAAGGCTAAGAGTGGAGTTCGCCTGAGAGACTGAACCAGCCTCTGTCACACCTGTGCCTGTGAGAGAGAAAGCTACCCAGGACACTGCTGGCTGGTACCCCATTGGGTAGCATTTCCAGCAATTGACCTTCTCAGTGGAGGTGCTGAGGAACATAATAGAAGGATGCTCCTACAGACTTGTCTTTGTTCCCTGTCCTCAAACCACAGTGGGCCTGCTGCCAGGTGCTGCCAGGATTGTAGAGTGCATTTTCCTAATCAACTTGAACTACAGCTCCATCCGTGGGAACCCATTCATGGTTTTTATTTCTGGACAGAAGCTTCTAAAAGGATGTGTGTGTGTGTGTCTTGTGTGTCTGAGTCTCCATAAAGGGTGTGTGTGTGTGTGTGTGTGTCTTGTGTGTCTGTGTCTCCATTGTGTGTGTGTGTCTTGTGTGTCTATCTCCATCTCCCCAACACTGCAAACACACACACACACCTAATAAGATGTGTGTGTGTGTGTGTGTGTGTGTCTTGTGTGTCTGTATCTCCATAAAGGGTGTGTGTGTGTGTGTGTGT
>NW_022103912.1:9125474-9160203 GCF_000313985.2 Echinops telfairi | reverse complement strand
CCTCTGCCCCCTCAATTCACACCCACACAGAAAATGCATGCCTAATACGCATGGCTGTGTTCCACCAGACAGAAGCAAGTCACACTATCAACTGCACAGTAGGCTTCTAAGCCATTTCATTTGGGCAAATTAAACCAGAGAAAAGAAGCAGACTGTTTCTACTCTCCTACTGCCTATCTTAGAGCCCTGGGGGCATAGTGGTTATGTGTTGGGCGACAATCCAGAAGGTCAGGAGTTTGAAACCACCAGGTGCTCTATGGGAGAAAGATGGGGCTTTCTACTCCATAGGGAGCCCTGTGGTGTCGTGGTTATGCCTTGGGCTGCAGTCCTTTCGGAAACCCACAGAGGCAGCACCATCCTGTTCTATAGGGTCTCCATGAATCAATAACCGTGTTTTGGGGGTTTGGGGGCTGCTTATTTGGCACAGATGCTGTTTCTTTGGCCTCTCAGAAGCCGTCTCATCACTGTATTCTCCTTTGACTTAAGTCACTAATCTTATTGTCACAGCACCTGGGTGCCATTCTCGTCCTGAAGCTCAGAAAGCTCTGCTGAACTAGCTCCCAGGCAGTAACTTCCTCATCAACCAGGGGTTCTGCTTCAGAAGCAAATGATCCAGTCCCTGTGGCTGCCCTGGTGGGATAGTGTGTACACATTGCATTGCTAACTGCTAATCACAGGGTCAGCAGTTCAAAACTGCCAGTGGCTCTGAGGGAGAAAGAGGAGGTCTTCTACTCCTATAAAGAGTTACAATCTCAGGGGAGTTCTATCCTGTCCTGTAGGGTCACTGTGCCTCAGAACCAGTGTAGGGAGTTCGGTTGGCTTCTAGCTGCCGGATTCTTGTATACTGTTGCCTCTACTTAGAGTTCTTGAGTCTCCTAAGAGTGTGCTCAGTTGTAATGGGTTAAGACCTAAGACATTTCTTGCATACTGCGGTAGTTACGTAATCTGGTGTCAATTTAAGGATTAAGAGTGTAGGAGTAGAGTCTAGATTGTCAATCAGCATATAGCCAATGAGACCTCTGTGTGGGCATGGCCTTCTCCTGAGGATTCTGGGAGCTCCTATAATTCCTTGGAGGCGGGAGACACTCTCTGCTCACTCCAAGGGAGACATAGCAGCTGACAAGACACATGGAACTACCCTAGTGCTCTGAGCTGGAGAAGCCACGTGGAGACCCTGCCAGTGCTGCGGTGCTTATGCCACTGGATCCAAAAGACTTCCCATCCACTGGCATGTGCTCTTCCTGCATTCTGCGTAACTGCGTGCATTTCGTGAGTCTCAAGAGGACTTTATAGATTGGTAACAGATGTGGGCTAATACCAGACTTATGTACTTAATCTGGATTGGGCTGGGATATTTTCTCAGTATTCAATTGCTCTTGTATATAAACCTCTTTCTTATATGCATCTCCCTGGATTTGTTTCTCTAGTCTACCCGGACTAACACATACACTAAACAGCATAGTCCCGAAGTTGATGATCACAGGGATTGGCTTAGTGACCTAGTGTTGCCAGAACAAAATACAGCACAGGCACATCTTTTAGCCTCACAGTTCTCTAAGCACAGTTCTGATTCGTAGTGCCCCGTTAGGACAGCGAGAAAACCCCTGTGAATTTCTGAGGCTGCACATCTTCACAGGGGCAAAAAGTCCTCCTCTTACTGTTCCAGAACAGTTGATGGATTCAAACTACTGACCTCGTATTTAGTAGTCCAACATGTAGGTGAATTCAGGCTGGGGCTCTAGGCACTTCATTTCAGCTTCTAGGAGCTTCTGGAAGGTGGGTTCAAAGCCACCATCTCCTCCTCAGGAGAAATGAGGCTTACTGCTTCCATGTAGATTTGTCACCTCAGAAACCCACGGAAGCAGTTATGCTCTGCCTATGGGGTCATTATGAGTCAGAATTAAAGTTAGGTCCAGTAATCGGTGTTCATAGATCCATAGGTGCATCTGATAGGAGTATCCGTCTTCCTGGATCCCGTTCACCTTGGGTGTTTGTGGTTATTCTGCTTTGGCTCGTTCTGTTACACGGACATGATTAAGTTAAGGACCAAGCAACCCACCCGTCTCTGGTAAGGGTGTCCCATCGTGGTTTTTACTCTAATTATATTTTTACTCAAATAATGCAAACATTCGTTTGGGGGTGGTGTTCAACAGGCATCCCCACCCCCCACCCCTCACCCCATGTCTAGGTAGTCTAAAATTAGCATATGCTCTGCTCCTTTTTTGCAAAAACATGTACAAATTAGCATAGCATCCTTATGGAAATAAGTGAGAATTGGCACCCTTGGCCAAAAAAAGTTGGAGAAGTTCATTATTTACCTAAAAGGCAGTAATCCGAAGGCTGGTGGTTGAGCCTTGGTGGTAGTGGTTGTATGCTGAACTTGAAGGGCAGCAGTTCAAATTCGTGAGCCCCTCGGAGGGAGAAAGCCAGGGCTTCTACCCCCGCACGGAGTCACAGTTTTAGAACGTCACGGGAATGGTTCCACCTGTCCTGCATGGTCACTATGAGTCAGCATCAACGCAATCGCAGTGGGTTTGCTTTTTTGGTTTTTGAGGAGTACCCCAGAAGAAAAAGGCCCTGTGATGGGTTTCTGTAAACATTTTAGAAGGAAACAAAAAAATAACTTTGAGTTCTACTCTGTACCATATGAGGTTGCTATGAATCAGCATCTATTCATGGGCAACTGGTGGTTGTTTTTTGGTTTGGTTTTGCCCTCCACTGGTTGATCTATTGATACAAGAAGAGAGAGTTGTCTTAGTTTCCTAGTGCTGCCCAAACAAAATCTAGCACAGGTATGTTTGTAGTCTCACCATTCTCCGAGCACAAGTCTGATTCACAGTGCCCTTATCCGACAAAGCTACTGCCAAAGAGTACCACTTCTACAAGGATGGAGGCCGGGGGACTTCGATACATACTTTGGACACAATGCAGTCCATAGTAGGCTTGCCGCCCACCCCACCCCCACCCCCACCCCGTCCAGCAATGGCATCAAAAGCCCAAACTCTCCATTATCTTGCTTTCTTTCCTGTGCATGTATGTTGGCCTTTGATCCTCAGGCATGTTGCCTCTTGGTCACAATTGGATGTCATCTTCATGTTCAACAGCTACACCGAGGAGTTTTGACCTTCAGCTTATCTTTCCCATAAGAAAAAAATCTTTCCCAAAGTTCCCTCAGTAGCCAGATCATGATCTCATGGCCATTACTAGCTGTCAGGCAGGCTGGGAAAGGGAGAACTTGATAAAGGCATAGAGTCAGTCATGGTTCAGTCTCCTGAGGTGGGGCACAAAATAAGGGGGTCTCATGTACAAGGAAGAGAGCAGAGTGCATGGATTGGTTGGTCAACCATTGGGGTCAGCCAAGTCACCTAATAAGAAATCCATGGCAAGATTAGAAAAATTCAAGCACAGTATTCCCAGGGATCCCTGGAGAAAGTTCAGAGCCCAGTCCCTCTCCTGAGAACATCTTTCATACTGTTGTTGCTATTAGCTGCCCTTGAGCCAGCTCCAACTCGTGACGACTCCATTCATGGACAATGGAGAAGCATGTCTGGCCAGTGCCACCTTCATGGTCATGTTATGTTCAAGTCCATTGTTGAGGTCACTGTGTATTATGAGTGCCCTCTGATTTAGGGGGAATCATCGTCCCACACCGCATTGAACAGTATTCTGTTATGATCCACAGAGTGAATTTTCCGAAGTAGATCACCAGGCCTTTCTTCCTGGTCTGAGTTAGTCTGGAAGCCCTGATGAACGTAGAGACAGGTGGCGGCATCTCGAGGACATTTGCCTAAACTGAAAACCAAAATGCACAAAGTACTTTTATTCTGGATCCTTGCCATGTTTTGGAAAGAGAAATACATATACCCACAAGTGATGTCCTGGAGCTCAGCACGGATGTCTAGGGAGGACGTGCTGTCCTGTAAATGCTTGCTGAAGATCATCCAAGAATGGTGGTGACATTCTGTCAGTCAGGGACCTGCCAGAGGTTCAGGCTGGATTTGGAAGAGGATGTGGAGCAAGGAGTCTCATTGCTGATGTCAGATGGATGCTGGCTCAAAACGGGATACCAGAAAGAGGTGGACTTGTATTTCATCGACTATGCAGAGGCATTTGACTGTGTGGACCATAAAACTCTGCCTAACCTTGAGAAGAATGGGAATTCCAGAACACGTCGTTGTGCTCATGTGCAACTTGTACATGGATCAAGAGGCAGTTGTGTGAACAGAACAAGGGAATAGTGCATGGTTTAAAATCAGGAAAGATGTGCGACAGCTTTGGGTCCTCTCACCATATCTTCTCAGTCTATCTGCTGAGCAGACAGTCAACGAAGCTGGTTTATATGCAGAAGAATGTGGCATTGGCATTGGAGGAAGGCTTAGTAACAACTTGAGATAAGCAGATGACACAACCTTGGTTGCTGAACATGAGCACTCGAAGCACCTGTTGATGAAGATCAAGGATTGCAGCCTTCAGTATGGATGACAACTCCTTGTAAGGAAGACCAAAACTCTCACAAGTAGACCAGTAGGTAAATGATGATAACTGGACATTGAAGTTGTCAAGGCTTTTGTCTTGCCTTGGATCTATAACCAATGCTCATATGGAAGCAGCAGTTGTGATCAAAAGACGAATTGCATTAGGTAAAGCTGCACACAGCCTTGGTAGAGTATTGAAAAGCAAGGATGTTGCTTTGAGGACTAAGGTGCGCCTGACCCAAGCCATAGTATTCGCCATTGCCTCATATGCATGGGAAAATTGGGCCCTTAATAAGAAAGACCAAAGAAGACTCGATGCAGTTGAATTGTGGTGCTGGAGAAGAATATTAAAACTGCCATGGACTGCGAAAAGGCCAAACAGATCTGTCTTGGAAGAAGCAAGGCCAGAGTGCTCCTTAGAGGCAAGGGTGGCGAGACTTCCTCTTACATACTGCGGACATAATGCCAGGAGAGACCAGTCCCTCGAGAAGGACATCAAGCTTGGTGAGGTGGAGAGGCAGGGAAAAAGAGGATGCCCCCCGATGAGATGGATTGACACAGTGGCTTCAACAACGGGCTCAGACGTGGGAGCAATTCTTAGAATAGTACAGGATGGTGCAGTGTTTCATTCTGTTGTGCGTGACGTCACTGTGGATCTTAATTGACTCGATGACATCTAACAATAGGACATTCCAGACTTGTGGTCCATTGGATGTTAAGATGTTTGTGTATAATGTTTTAGTGTGATGGCATTTTCTACAGAGGGAAATGAGAGTTCATGACATAACGACAAGATTTGTTGGGTTAAATGTGTAGATCTTCTTGACTCATCCACACACCCCCACCCCACACACCCCAAGCCATTTTGCCACCAAGGACTTTAGGTTTTGTACATTTCTGTGGCTTTGTATGCAAGACGCTGTATTAGAACTCCCCACTATGTTAATCTTGCCATTTCCGAACAGTCATCAGGTGGACATCAAGGTTAAAAATGCAAGGGTACAGTTTCATAAATCCTTGACGGGCTCTGTTAATACTGAGATAATAAGTCATCGATAGCTGTTCCCTCGATCCCCCGCAGCAAACGAGAACAAAGACACCAGCCGAGGGCAGCCAGTGACCACACAGAAGCCCTCCTGACCTAGACAGTTACAAAGGAGCAGAGCAGTCCAACACTCACTGGAGAGCCATGAGAAGCTGCCGGTGGGCGTCATCCATTATGGGTTGGTTGGTTGCTGGCTGTAATTAAGTTGGCATCAGTGGTTAACAGCCTTGAAAATTAAATGCAACAAAAAAGACTTGGGAAAAGGGCACTCAGAGGCTTCGGGATAATGAAGTGAACACAGCCCTGTTAGAAGGAAAAAGAATGCATCCCCATGGCACTGTGCTGTAGGTCTATTTGTTTCTGGTACTCGTGGCGGATGCTGTCACAAAGGCATTCGTTTAATCCTCCGGGGTCATTGCGGCTCTTGAACCAAAAAACAAACCTGCTGCCACAGGGGCATTTCCAGTTGTTGGGGATCTCAGAGTAGACATGGGCTCCACAGGGCTTTCTTGCTTGTAATCTGTTTTTTATTTTATTTTTTTATGGGTATATCAGTAGTTCTCAACCTGTGGGTCGTGACCCCTTTGGGGATCGAACGACCCTTTTCACAGGGGTCCCCGGATTCATAACAGTAGCAAAATTACAGTTATGAAGTAGCAACGAAAATAATGTTATGGTTGGGGGGTCACCACAACATGAGGAACTGTATGAAAGGGTTGTGGCATGAGGAAGGTTGAGAACCCCACTGGGTTACATGGTTTGGGTTCATTCCTTTTTAAAAAACGTTTTTGTGCATTAGGTGAAGGTTTACAGAGCAGACCATTAGTAAAATATTCAACAATTCATAGGCATTTTGTTTCAACTCATCCATCATTTTGGAGCCCTGGTAGCATAATGGTTACACCTTGGATTATAACAGCAAGGTCAGCAGTTCGAAACCCCCGGCTGCTCAGTGAGAGAAAGGCAAATATTTCTAGAGAGTTAAAGAGTTATAGTCTCAGAAACCCATGAAGATAGGTTTACTCTGTCCTATAGGTATAGGGTCTCAAAGAGTTGGCATCTACCTGGCGGTAGTGAGATGGGCTTTGGTTTCCATCCATCACTTTTCCCACTTCCTCCCAGTGTTTGCTCTTTCCATTTACCTCCTCTCCTGACCCTCTGAACTTTGCCCTTGGGTCGATGCTGCCCTTTTGAATGGTTGGTTGCTTCTAAGACAGGGGGAGTCCATTTCCAGACCTGAAGGGTGACTACGGGCCAGAGTACTGGGGGTCCCACTAGTCTGTCCGATTGTGGGTTTGTCATGAGTCAGATATCTAGTCTCTCTTACAACTGTTTTCTCCTTTTCACACTTGTCCCACTCCCTCCAGAACCTTCTAACGTGATTCTCAACAGAGCAGGCAGCATCAAATTCACTCCTTCCTGGGTTGTGGAGGCTGTTTGCTTGGCCCACCACACCACTTTTGCTTGGCATCACCTTTTCTCCCTCCAGAGAGAGGCTGCTCAATAGCTTTTGTGACCCAGTGGCTGCTCACCAAAGTCGCATGTAGCACATGGTCTTTGTGGAAGATGCTATGGCAGCTGGGTGTGCGCGGAAAGGATGGCCCATCCTGAGCCTCCTGGCCCAGTGACTCATTCATTCCCTTGTGTTTTGGTAAGTCTGTGTTTTCATAACTCTGCCCACTGTATGTGCCGCCACATTCGTGGGTATATTTGCAGCAAAGGTAAATACTCTGATATACATATCTTCTGTAAAGCTAAATAGTTTTGAGGTTTCATGCGCACTCTCACTTTCACACCTGTTCAGCCTGTGCCTGTTCCAGCATCTACTGAGAGACCACCACAGACGCACGGGGGCCAGGCCTTTCTTCCCGAGCGTCTTAGCAGTGTTTTCCATTTCTTGTTCTACCCGAGGTCAAGCTGGACTCAAAGCACAAGATCTCTGCAGGTGTGCAGTTGAGAACTTCACACTTCCCTCCCTGCGCCCTTTTCCCTAGCCTTTCTAAAACATTGAGTTAGTTTATTGTGCCAACCTGGCTGATAAACACATGTGGGGTTAATTGAAGGGCAGAGGGATAAATGGCTCGCTGAGCCTCACCTTTTGAGTTCTCAGGTCTCTTGCTTTCTGATGGTCAGACCAGAGTGCAGCTGCCTTAGCAGTTCCCTGCTTTAGCTGGCAAGGCTCACTTCCTGCAAGACATCCCCAAGGAGAAGCCACATGGACCTACCGTGATGCAGCCCTGGGTGCTGGAGCACCCGTGTGGAGACCCCTGCCAGCACTGAGATGTTTACACATTCACTGACTCGGCTTTCCTCCTGCAGTCGGCATCATTGTGTCTGTTTTGTGAGATGGAGGAGGACTTTGTGGATTGATGTTGGATTTATGGGTTAATGGGTTAATGTTGGACTTGTGGGCTTGGGCAGTACTGGGTTGGGATGTTTCCTTGATGTGCACTTACTCTTTATATAAAACTCTCTCTCAGACGTGAGTTTCTGTGGATTTGTTTCTCTAAAGTACCCAGACTGACACAAACGTTAACATTCTTGTACGCTTCCTGTGGCAGCCTGCAGCTGAATTGAAAGGGCCTCTGAGCCCTTTTGACCCATTTGAACCTTGTTCTGGTTTTGAATATTTTCTGCTTTCTTTTTGATTGAACTCTTTATTTTATTTCCTTATTGTTGCTGGGTATTCTGGTTTTAATTTTTTTTTTGAGGTTTCCTTTATATGAAATCCAGGATGGGTAAATCTATAGAAACCGTAACTGGATTTGTAGTTTCATAGGGTTTTTGCAGGGGAGGTTCAAGAGGCGAGGGGGAGCTAATAATGCATCTAAGAAAAAATAAAATGTCCCAAAATTGACTGTGGTAATCATTGCATAATTCTTATAGATATGTCTAAACCATTGAAATGTATGACATATGACCTATAAGTCAATCAAACTATCAGCATTAAACAAAAATTTCAAAACCACACACACACATACACACATACACACACAACTGAAAGGGCTTTTTTGGCCTTAAAAGGGAAAACCACTCAAGAGCCAGGACACACAGTTGTCCAGGAAAAGCCAGCCTTCTGATTTTCCCTTCATGCTTGATAAGCAGTGCCCCCGTGGTGGTGTTGAGGCAGTAGTGTAGCTAAGCCTCCCTCTCCCCTGACATGCCCATTAGAATGCAGTCTCTGGCTAGCGGCCTTGGGTACGGTTCTTTGAGAGAGGGAGAGAGAAAATAAACAACAATAACTTGGGGACAGATCGAAGATGTTTTTCTTACCGTTTCTTTCAAAGCTCAGTGAAAATACATATAGTTCATTCCAGTGACCTGTATCCGAGCATTATTTTTTCCTTTGAAGCGTGGCTCCTCGTCCTGCGTGGAATATTTATTGTGTTGGAATCATAACTGTGGGGCATGACTGGTTCTTTTTCCTGGAAGAGAAGGATTAGTCTCCCTCCCAGATGCGCATGCCCATGAGTAGCAGTTTGCTGTTTGATTGAAGTTGGATTGTGAAGCAGGAGTGCGGGCCATGGAGTGAGCCGTACTGACCTGGAAATGTCTGTCTGAGGCCAGGGAAACAATTGGAAAAGACAAATGCCTGCTGACCCGTAAGAGGAAAGACCCTCAGACTTTATGCCTCTGTATTAATTGACCTGTGGGGCAGAGGCTAATGTGAGAAGAATAATTTGTTTCAGAGTCAGGTTCACAGCCAGTCGGTTGGGAAAGAATTGTAGCTCCAAACTCATCAGGTTGGCCCCTGGTTACATGAATCTCAGAGGCTCGCTCCCTATCTTCTTCCTGCTCCATCACAGCTAAGGGACACTGCCCTCTCTCCCCTCGCCCCCCAGCAAGTGCAGCTGATGGTTTTTGCAGTTCCCCAGGTGCAGAGCTGTCTGAGCGCTCGCGGTGAGCACCTAACTGCTGTGCCATCAGAGCTCAGGCAGTCCTGGACCGTTCAGTGGGGGGGGGGGGGGAATAATATATATATATATATATATATGACCTTTTGCTTCTGTCAAGATAGACAACTTTGAAAACCCCAGGGGGCATTTATTTCTACTCTGTTCTTAGGGTTGCTATGCATTGAAATCAACTTGATGGCAGTAGGTTCGATTTTTGATGACGGGGCTTTTAGAGTAAAATGATTCATTTTGAAGATGCTTCCCAGCCCCCTAGAGGAGCACAACTCCAGGAGAAAATTCTGGAACCTGTGCAAATGATGACAAATGGAGTCTGTTAAGGTCCGGAGAAGGCCCTGCCTTTCCTGTAGGTTCGGAGCCAGTAGAGAAAACAAGGAACAGGGCAGATGAGGACAAATGATTACCAGTATTTTACCGAGAGACTAAACGGCAGGGCATGGTTTTGAGGTAGGAAGCGCATGGGCTTCAGTCTCGGGTTTGAATCAGCGGTGTACTTTGGAGAGGTAGCCAAAACGTCGTCTTCCTTAGAAACCGGTGTCACACAGAAACATCTGGAGGCGAAGCTGTTGTTTCTCAGTATTGCTTCCATCTAGACACCTCTAAAGGCAGCGTCTCCATCTCTTGACCCTGCTGTGTCCTTCGAGAAAACCCCTCCAGCTTAACCCTTTGGAATATAAATAAATAAAGAATAACCCTACTTTTGAGTTCACTTCTCCGTCTGCAATTGAACATTCCTACCAGATCCACTCAGAAGCCACTGTGATGACTTTTTGTTGGATTTTGTTGTTGTTGGGTTTTTGAAAGGCACCTTTGTAAGACCAGGACAGGTGCCCACTGAGAGAACTTCTCTGAAACCTTCTGTCCACTGATGGTGGTAGACGTGTTTCAGAGATGCAGCTTGGAATAAAGCTATGCATGTATGAACTGGGTCCCTAGTGGAAGTATTTTTTTCTTCTCCTATAGATAATATATAGAGAGAGAAAAGTCCAGGGAGAGAGAGATTGACATTGACTGCGATTTACGTCAAGGAATTGGCTCATGTGATTTCACGGGGCTGACAATTCCCAAATCCATAGATGAGATGATAGAATGAGGTGCAGAGGAAAGAAAGACTTCAGCCAAATATCTCCTTGTATTCTAGAGGCAGAACACATCCTAGGGAAATTCCATGTTCAACTGATTGATTGAGTGCATTGCATTATAGAAGATAATTACATTACATTGCTTTAGAGATTCCATTATGAAGCAGCAATGAGACTTCTGTTTAGCCAAACCATGGGGGAACCATAACTAGCTAATTTGACATAAAATTAAACAGCGCCGTTGCCAAGTCCGCATCTCCAAATTAACTCATTTACCACGTCACAAACACGCTCGCTAGGACGGTTCCATCCTCAGAGGAGCGAAGGAGAATGAATACCTGTTTCCTGAGGTGAAAAGAGCGTGTCCATTCCAGATTGACCAGCCAGATGGCTCACTTCCCCTCCCTGAGGGGAAACAGAAGCATCTAGGACAGGCATTGAATGAGATTCTCCCAGACAGAAGGAAACGTGGGGAATGGAGAAGCATCCTCTTCAATAATGAGTCTCAAGCACATCATACTAAAAGAAAAACTTACGTTCAGGATCCACAGATGCTTCAAGGTATTTGATTGAATAAATGCGTGGGTCTCTATTGGTATACGTGCTCTGTGTTTGTCCACAGTCTGAGCTGTGGCCAAGCATATTTCACTGAAATATTTCTTTGCGTAGAACACAAAAAGATTAAAGGCTTGGAGGTAATCAAGCGGCCATCAAGCTCAGAAGCAACAAAGCCCACATGGAAGAAGCACACCAGCCTATGCAACCACGAGGTGTTGAAGGGATCAGGTATAAGGCATCATCAGAACAAAAAATCTTACCATAGTGAATGATGGGGGGAGTGCGGAGTGGAGACCCAAAGCCCATCAGTAGGCCACTGGAGACCCCCTTACAGAGGGGTCTCGGGGAGCCGAGCCAGTCAGGGTGCGATGTAGCAACAATGAAAAATACAACTTTCCTCTAGTTCCTAAATGTTTCCCCCGCGCTCCCACTACCATGACTCGAATTCAACCTTGCAAGTCTGGCTAGACCAGAGGATGTACACTGGTACAAGTAGGAACTGAAAATACAGGGAATCCAGGGCGGATGAGCCCTACAGGACCAGTGGTGTGAGTGGCGATACTGGGAGGGTAGAGGGAGAGTGGGTAGGAAAGAGGGAACCTATTACAAGGAACTATATGTGACCTCCTCCCTGGGGGACAGACAACCGAAAAGTGGGTGAAGGGAGACATCGGACAGGGCAAGATATGACAAAATACCAATTTATAAACTATCAAGGGCTCATGAGGGAGGGGGGGTGGGGAGGGAGGGGAAAAATGAGGACCTAATGCGGGGGGTTTAAGTGGAGAGAAAATGTTTTGAGAATGATGAGGGCAATGAATGTACAAATGCGCTTTACACAATGGATGTGTGTATGAATTGTGATAAGAATTGTATGAGCCCCTAATAAAATAATTTTTTTAAAAAACAAAAAGATCAGAAGACTTATCCTTTACTTATACCAACGGCTTAAAACAATTTTACAATAATTTCAAAGGTAGGGAAGTTTCAAAAAAGAGTAGCGCTTCTACTTAAGACATTTCATCCAGCATTCTCCGTAGCATTAACATCTTGCATAACCATAGCACAATTGCCAAACAAGATGCTAACTTTGGCACAATACTGCTCACAAGAAATGGCGCGTTTCCTGATGTATCCTCCCCTTTTCCTGTAGTCATCAGGTCTTTTGAATCTCCCCCGCTCCGTAGTACTCCCCAACTTTCTTCTCTGAGCTTGACCCTGTTGAAGAGAACGGGTCTGGGTTTGGTTTTACTCTGTTTTTCTTTTTTAGAGCCGTTCTTTCAATTTAGCTTTGTGTCTGATGTTTTTCACCATTAGATTGAGCTTATGCATTTGGGGGCAAGAATGCACAGCCTTATCAGAAGGGTATTTGATGTCAACATGTCTTATTATTGGTGATGAAAACATTGATCACTTGAACAAAATTGTGTCTGCTAGGTTTCTCGGGGAGCCACGGTGGCGTAGCGGGAAACATGCTAGGCTGCTAATCACAAGGTTGGTAGTTCGAACCCGCCAGCCACTCCTTGGGAAAAATATGAAGCTGGCGGTTCCTGAAAAGATTTTCAGTGGCAGGACCCCTAAGGAGCTGCTACTTTCTGCGCTGTCAGGTCGCTACGGGTTAGAATTGACTCAGTGGTGATGGGCTTGGGACTGGGTGTCTCCACTGTCAAGCGACTACTTCTTTGTACTTAATAAATAATTTGGGGAAAAGAATACTGTATCAGTGTCCTGTTTCTCCACGCTTTCATGACCCGTTAATAGATCTTTTCTGTGTTACTTCCTACTGTAATGGTCGAATTTTAATGTCTGCCTTTCTCATCCCTGTACACTTATTCATTGGGATTCTTTGATAAAGAATAGATAGTCCATCTCCTCCCTGGGTCACATGATAATTCTACATTTAAATTTTTGTGGGAACTGGACCAATGCTTTGTACAGCGGATGCATCATTTTACAATCCCAGTAGCAATGAGCAAACTTCCAGTTGCTCCACATCTTCACCAACACTTGCTTGCCACTTTGATGAAGGTAACCATTCTGGTGTAATCTCATCTTGAGTGCAGTTTTAATTCTCTATGGACCAGTAAGGTAGAGCTAGCTGCTTTGTATGGGTTTATTGACCATTTCTGTGTTTTATTTGGTGAACTGTCTACTCAAATCCTTTGCCCATTCTTGATTAGGTTATTTGTCTTTTTGTTGTTAACTTGGATATTAAACACTTATCTGTTATATAATTATGCAGTTATAAAAAAATCTGTTATATAATTTGACACTTATCTGTTATATAATTTCCAAAAATATGCTCATTTTCTATTGACTTGTTAGTAAAGTCCCTTGATACACAGATACACAGATTGTATAACTTTGATATCCTACTTATCTTTTGTCTTAAATGCGATGGTTTTGTACATAAACGAGATGTCAAAACAAGAGCCCCAAATATCGCCCTGAGGTTTTAGTGTACGTATGTCATAGTTTTAGTGCATTTTGAGGCCACTGATCTTGGAGTTCAGTTTTGAACTCTTGAGGTATGGATCCAACTTCATCTTTTTGTATACTGAAATTTGGTTATCCCAGAAAATGTCATCTATTGAAGAGAGTATTCTTTCCCTGTTGCATGAACTTAACATCCTTATTGAAAATGAATTGACTGTAGATGCCTCGACTTATTTTTGGACTCTCAGTTCTATCCCATCGATCTATATGTTTATCATTATACCAGAAATACTCTGTTGTCATTGAGAGTAGAAAGCCTCATCTTTCTCCCAAGGAGCAGCTGGTGGTTTCAAACTGCTGACTGTGTAGTTCGCCGTCCAATGCAGAAGCCACCACGCCACCGGGGCCCCTAACTCTCTGTTGTAACTATTGTGGGTGCCTTACTTTCAGATTACTGACTGATGATGTATAGACACCCAGTTGATTCTTGTATGTTGACCATGTACCATGGCACGTTGTTGGCTGCAGTTATGATTTTGGAAACTTTCTTGTGGACTCTTTGGTGCCTTCTGTATATAGGAGCATGTCATCTGAAGAAAGGGATTGTTTTTACTATTCCTTCCCAGTTTATACTCCTTTTATTTCCTTTTTCTAGTTTATAGCTTATACCCTGTTTTCCCGAAAATAAGACAGTGTCTTATATTAATTTTTGCTCCCAAAGGCGTGCTAGGTCTTATTTTCAGGGGATGTCTTATTTTTCCAGGAAGAAGAATACGGTACACATTTATTGTTGAACAACAAAAAAAGGAAATTGATTACCTGTATACGGTATGGTAGTAGTTGTCATCACAAACCAGCATGACCAGATAAACTGTGAATCCTACAGTCTCAAGAATTTCTTGTTACTACCATTGTTTCCATGTATAACAATCTGTGGTACGTTTACTCATTTATTCAATGACAGTCATGTCATCACCTTCTGGAACAGCATCATAACAATGCAAACCCTGAATTTCCTGGTGAATTTCTTGTGACTCCATTTCTTTCAGAATCAGTGGACCAAACCTCTCATGTTTAGCAATAGCACTGTCCTTAAATGAGTACTTCTTGTCAAGGCAGCCTGCTCGTAGTGCATTTGCAATGCAACTCTCAGTGGTTTTCTCCCACGAATTCTTCACCCAAGTCACAACCTCGTGCAGTTGAGGTTTCACAAAGTTTCCATGCTGATTTCTCTGCATTCTATTTTCAATGTAGTCATTAATTTCCATGCACAAATTGTCCTTGAATGGCTTGTTTATTGCAATATCAAGAGTCTAGAGATAGGCCGTCATTCCTGCGGGAATCATTATTTGATCTATTTTTCTTTTGTGAAGAAATGTCTTCATGTCTTTAGCACGGTGAGTCTGCATCCCAGACTAGCAGACCTCTTTGGCTCCCTCACATAACAAGCGGCAGCATTAAATCGACCCAGTTCCTTATAACTGCTTGTGTGGCCTAGGCTTTTTCAGTTTCAAGAATAAAAATGCCCAAAACATGTTCAACCTTTTCCTTCTTGCCCTTAGAAATGATTAAAGGTGGGATTTTAATGCCATCCAGACGAATTGCCAAAATATAAGAAACACGTACACTGAGGAGGCACGCCGCTGTTCAATTGTTGTTCGAGATGATTGGCCCATAAACACTGCAGTTTCATCCATAGCAATCATGTTGGAAAGATTGTATTTAGAGAAGTCAGCACCATCAATAAAGGATTGAATGCAAGTGCTCGCTTAATAACGTGAGCATCTTCCAGCCTAAACAATGTTGTGGATCTTCCTGAAGAGAGTTCACTTCACTGAAGGAAACTATCCAGCCAGTGTTGGGATGCCTTGAAGTCTTCAGGGTCTACGTCAAACTGTGGTGCCATTGCAAGGGCAAATTCTTGAATCTGAGCCCTATTCCCAACCAAAGCCTTTGCTCTCCTGTCAGCAACCCATTCACAGATCAGGTCTTCCAGCTTGGAAAATGATGGTTGCCGACCTGATCCATGCTTGCGCTTTTTACCATTTCCCTTGTCTACTTGTTCAATGAGGTTACCATACTCTGCTCGCCATTTTTGGACCAATCGGATCCTCAAATCTCAGTAAGATTTTGGCCCCAAGGGTCTTCCACGATTCCTTTCTTGTACTCCATGGAGTAGCTTTTTCTTTTTGCGCTCATGTCTAGGGGTGAAAAATTAAAAAATGACACTGGGCTCTCAGGGTGGGGGGACGGGGATCACTTAAAATGACACAGGAGAATCAGCGGGGGGATTACCCTTTTGTAACCCCTTCTGATCCTCCTGTGTCATTTTAAGTGATACCCCAGTACCATTTTAAGTGATCCCCATCCCTCCACCCCTGTGCCAGTGGACACCTTCACCAGATATCCCCCCACCCCTTTATCAGACATTTCCCCCCTACCTCAGTCACCCCTGTGTGTCCACACAATGTGCCCGACTCCTGCCCTGCGCGACTCACTGTCTAATTGTGAGTCAGCCAGACTCAGTCAGGGCAGAGCGACCAGCAGGTGGCAGCTTGTCCTGGCGGTGCAGGCTCTCTTATTCAGAGACCTGGCGCTTCCTGTCTGCTCCAGCTGCGCTGTGGCCAACAGTGAGCTGTGCAGTGGGTGCCCGCGGTGCAGTCTAGAATCCAGAGTTACCGTAGCTTCAGGGGGCCTTATGTTCGGGGGAGGCCTTATGTTTGGGGAGGTATTATTTTCGGAGGGATGCCTTATATTTCAGCGAGAGGCAAAACTGTAAGTGGGTCTTACTTTCAAGGAAACACGGTACTCTTCTGTTTTAGGGTGTGCGCGTGTGTAAATTGGAGTAATTTCTAAAATTGTCTGATCCTGGACATTTGTTTGGGGGGAGGTTTTTGATTACTGATTAAATCATTCTTCATGACTCTGAAGATCTTTTTGTTTATTTGTTTGTTTGAAACCAGTTCATGTGTCACAAAAGAATAGAAGTAAGTTTCTACCTTAGTTTTCTCCTTTTATAACCACTCAAAGATCTGATGGCTAAGGAAAGGAGTGTGTGGAGATTTTTTATTTTTTCTTGAAGCAGTGCAGGGTCCTTAAATTATCGAATATGGTCTTTATAAAGTTGTTTATCGTATTTCCTTGAGATTCTTTAGATTACCGTAGGGCCATGTAATATTCTCACTTTCATTTTTAAATAGTTACACCTCTTTTTCTCGAATCAGTGGAGCTAAAAGGGGGAGTCTAATCAATAATTTCTAAGTAAACAACTTCTAATTTTGTCAGTTCTCTAAACTTTCCTCTGTTCCATTTTCCTTTGGTCTTTCTTATTTCCTTCCCTTTGTTAGCTGTTGGCTGCCTTGGTTCTTTATTAGTTCTTGAAGTTGTAAAGGTAGCGTATTGATTTGAGATCTTCTTCAATGCGGAAGGCTACTGCTGTACGTTTCTCATCATTTTGTTGCCGTTTCACTCGTCTCAGAATAGATTCTGATGCTCGCCTGAGTTCTTACTTGATTCGTTGGTTGCTTAATGGAATGCTGTTTAACGTCTCCATGTTTGTGTATGGTATACGTTGCTGTTTTTCTGTAATTCTGTTTCAGTATGGTCAGAGAAGGTACTTTGTATGAGTTCAGTCTTTATAGCACTATTGAGGCTTGTTGGTGATCATATCTGTTCTAGAGGAGGAATGATCCAGGGTTAATGGAGAAGCACGTGGATGGTGCTATGATTGGGCATAGTGTCCTACATATGTCTGTTCGTTCCAGTTGTCTATCTTATTATTCAGGTCTTCTATTTCTTGATTGATCTTCTTTCTGGATGTTTTGTTGTTTGAAAGTGGGGTGGTGCTGAAGTCTCCAACTATTATTGTAGAGCTGTATGTCTCCCTTCAAGTCTGTCAATATTTGGAAGGCTTTGATGTTTTGAGGCTTTGATGCTAAAGACATGTATATTTATACTTGTTATATCCTTTTGATTAATTGAAAGCCTTCGTGGTGGTGTGGTTGTAAAATGGGCTGCCATCCTCATGGTCAGCAGCTCCTCAGGAGACAGACTGGGCTTTGTACTCCCAGACAGGTACAGTCTCAGAAAAGCTCACGGGTGGTCCTGGGGAGTCACCATTGATGCCATGTCAGTGAGTGAGTTTAATGAAGAGGCTACCTATATTTCTATTTATCTATATCCTTCACTTATAAAATAAAAGATGGTTCCTTCAGATCTGTTTTGTCTGATATTAAACTAGCCACCCTAGTTCTCTTTTGGTTATTATTTGCATGTGATAATTATTCTCTATCTTGTCTCGGAAAATACATGCTGACCCTCTAGAATACAAATTGACTACAGGGGTTCAAGTTTGTGGGCAGGAAGCACCAGTCACTGCAGCAGGCTAGTAAAGGGCCCAAAGGAGGAAACAGGTTGTTGATGTGGGCAGTGATCAAACTAGCCCTGGCCTGGTCACCTCACACAGGAGCTGTGGGCTTTACAATGGCCCTCGGTGGCCTCAGCAGGGTGGTGAGAGGCCGACTGCCCCCGTGGGTCTTAAACAGAGGGCAGAAAGTAAACAAAGGTGGCAGGGAAGGGAGAGAAAGCAGTAAGGAAGGAACTGACTCGTGTTCTCTACCTGTGTGTCCTTAGGGCTGCCTGGGGGTCCCCCATTCCCAGCGGTACTGCATTCTCTTTGCAGTAAAAGAAAAGCTTTCACTTTGAGCGAAAAAGAAAAAGGGCTTGCATCGTCTGCATGTGCCTTTACTCTCTCCAGCAGTCACTGGGAAGCGTAGACACCTGTGTCAGGATGGTGCAGGTTGGTGTAGCGAATCTGTGTTTTCCATGAATGCCCAAGTGATCTTGCACACACTGATGCCCTGAACGGTTCTCCCCAGAGCAGCGTGAAAGGCTCTCACTCAAGGAGGGGCTGCCCCGAGACACCAGCACGGGTGCTTCTGACCGAAGGGGTAGCCCTCCCTGGCCATTCAGCACATTGTGGCGTTTGGGTGTCTGTCTGCCACCACCCAGGTTGTCCATTAGGCATCTGGGCCAGTCCACGGGCCATGGAGTCATATTCCAAACTGGAGTGGTCCAGAGCTGGGATCGCTGCGGGGCTGCATGGGCGCGGGCAGGGTTATTTCATGCGTGGTGCCTGCTGCCTGCTCTGGCTGTGGGGACCCAGCTGGGTTAGGAGCAGGCCGGAGGAGCCGGATTCAAACAAAGAACAAACACCATCTTTCTTCTTCCCTCCGTGTAATCAATAATTCAGCTCTAGGCCTGGTGGAGTGCTTGCTGCAAAGAAGCAGACAGGGGCAATCCAGTATCCACAGCAGCTTCTCAAACTCCTGCTTTTCTTCCTCCCCCTGCCCTGACTGGTCTTTGCTCCTCCGCCACCTGAATGGAAAACCCACAGGTCTTCAAAAAGGTGACCCAAAGACACCGGCATCCCCGAGGGACTGAGACAGAGTGGCTAGAGCTATGGGGCCCAGAGGAGCAGCGATTTTAAGTGACGGGCAGTTAATATGGAAGTCATTCTCTTGGGCTTCAGGGCCATGTCCTGTTAAATGCAAGTCCCTCTTCGCACACATGAAGGACGTGAATAGGAAGGCTCGCATGGACACGATCAAGACACCAACGGAAACAACCACCTTGTATTCCGCCCTGGCTTTGTGGCAGATACTTTTGGGGGTCATTTATAGGTATTTGCTTCTTTCATAGGAAAGCTTTCTTTCTAGTCTCTGTAGCAGAGGACACACTTCCCCAAAGCCAACCCCATTGCCATCGAGTCAATTCCAACTCAGAGCAGCCCTTGATGCAAAGGCGAATGTTTCCTGTGGTTTCCTAGACGGTAACTCTTTACGGAAGCAAACGCCGCATCTTCCTCCCTCCGACCAGCTGGTGATTTTGAACTGCTGACCGTGTGGTGAGCAGCCCAACACATAATCCACTATGCCATAGGGCACACAGTGGTGCCCAAATGTTTCTATACCATCTATTTGGCTGCATTTCAATGAAAATACAATGCAACATGTATTCATATTTATCTCATGTATCTTTAATTCCAGGGCATGAAGGACAGAGGTTCCAGTGCGCGCTCTTTCTCTCTCTCTTTTTTCTTCTCCCCACGCTGTTTTCAGCATACAGTGAACCCTCATTTATCACGGTTAATCGGTTCTAGACCCTACCGTGATAAATGAAATTCCGCGAAGTAGGATTCCTTATTTGTAAATCAAATATTTTCGTAGTTAGAGCATAGAGGACATGAAAAAACACCCTTTAGTCACCATGACACTCGTATTACCCAATTTATTAAACGAAAAAGGGAAAATACAGTAGAACATTTTGGACTTTACAATTATCATTTATTATTTATTATATTATTTATGGCATCAAGCGTGTACAGTACGAGCCAATCAGTGGCAGTAATAACAGAGCATGCGCTGTTACGCAAAAACCGCGATAGAGTGAAGCCGCGGAAGTCGAAGCGCGAAGTGGCGAGGGTTCACTGTACATCTTGGTGGGATAATACCCTCATGGTCTACTGTCACAGGTCCCGGGGAACAGGCCCAATGGTGACAGTGGAAAGACCTCCCCAGGAAGGAACCCCAGTGTTTCATTTGCTCTCCCCCATTCCTTTGGCAGACCCATTATTCACGCCCTAAATGCAGCAGCGTAATATGCGTGAGCCCGCTCAGGGAGCACTGGCTTGTGGTACTTTTAAAGCAAGCGTAGCCACCCATCTAAATCCAAGAGCTGTAGGAGGCCCTCCCCTTTGTAAGACTTGGAGAGGATTAAAGTTATAAACGCTGGGTCTTGAGGAATTTGGTGATGGTGGGTGGTGTATTCCACAGGTACCCTTACGGTGTGCCAGTGTGCCGAGGGGAGCTGTGAGGAACATGTCCTGGGCAGGGCACCCCTCTGTGCCCCTGGAGGGCGGGCAGCATGGCCTGGGAGCTGCACTAGGCTAGGATTGGCCCAGCGTGTTTGATGGACAGCCCTTCATCAGCTGCCTGTGTCAACCAAAGGCCTGGAGCCTGCGTGTAGTTTGGTGTAAACCAGCGGTTCTCAATCTGTGGGTCGTGACCCCTTGGGTGGGGGGGGTTGAACAACCCTTTCACAGGGGTTGCCCCATTCATAACCGTAGCAAAATGACAGTGATGAAGTAGCAACAAAAATAATTTCATGGTTGGGGGGGTCACCACAGCATGAGGAACTGGATTAAAGAATCTTGGCCTTAGGAAGGTTGAGAACCACTGATGTAAACTGTGAACTGAGAACTCACTGACCTAGGAATAAAATTTAAGTGGCAGCTAATCCTAAAAGCAGCGATGACCAAGGGATCTCCTGACCCTGAAATCCTCCTCCTCTCCTTGCTACCTTCCTTCACTCCTGTAGCCATTCACTTACTCGTTCACTCTTTGTCATTCAACTTTCTTTGTGCCTATATTGCACTCCACATCCTGTCCTAAGTGCCAGAGCTTCCCATCCAGGCAGAATGCATTTAGTAAAACACACAGTAGGTTAAGCACAGTTGGGAGACAAAGCATGCCGGGAGGAGTGGCATACAAAGTATCCCTCAGATATTAGGAAGTTTCACTCCTGCTCTCTGACACTGCCTTCTCGTGCCCTCACCGTGAATTAGGGGGCTGCTGTGGCCACCAGGCCAGCCAGCCTCGCGGCTAGCTATTGCCCACCCACTACTTGATTCTCCTAAAATCCTACCAAGCCCTAGTGCATCCTCCCTCCAGCCTGTCAAAAGACTCCAGACTGGGCTGCATCCTCCCACCCTCGTGCTGTGGACCACACAGGTGATAGGTCTAAGAGATGTCTCTGAAATGCCTCAGCTAGTTTACACTTTTACATGCCATTTGTAATTTTATTGAGTATGTTTCCATTTTAAACCTTCACCTATCACAAATACATCTGAGTGTTGCCTATCCCTGAAGGAACTGGCGGGTTTAGTGCGTAACAGCTAGGACTCTGCAAATTCACTTAGAGATGCAATCCCTTACATGAAGCACACGCATATCTCTACAGGCTTGCCTGAAGCACACATTGCATTGCGTATTTTATGTTTGGGGTATTTATCTTTTTATTACATCGCCAAAGTTTCACATACATATTGGGTTATGAGATTCTTGTTATATATGGTTTTGAGGATACGATACCATTTGGTAGCCTGTGTTTTTACTTGTTTGGCTGAACCAATGGTTTTCATTTTTATGCGATCCTATTTATTTATTGAGCCTCGCTTTTTGTGCTTTGGTCAACATATTAGATTACCTGTTGTCGGAAGCTTGGCCTGGCTGCCTTGCTCTGCCTTTGTTCCCTGGAGAATGTTATGGTCTGGGTTTCCACATGGAGGTCCTTAAACCATGTTGCATGTGTTTGGGTACATAGTGGGAGGCATGGATCCTGACTCCGGTCTCTGCATGTGGAAGTCCAATTTCTTAAGCAACATTGATGGAAGAGACTCTTATGTCCCCATCAGATGGACTTGGCTCCCTTGTCAAAAATCATTTGACCGGCTCTGTGCCAGTATTGGTGGCTGGAATGTGAACGCTGGAAATAAAGAGGAAGGAATAGTAATTGAAAAGTATGGCCTGGGTGATAGAACTGAAACTGGACATCACGATAGAATTTTTTAAGATCAATGACTCGTTCACAGCAAATAATACCTTTTCCAACAACACAAACATCGACTATACACGTGGACTTCTCCGGATGGAATACACAGAAATCCTATTGCCTACCTCTGTGGAAAGTGACAATGGTCTCGCTCCATACGGGCGGCTGAAATCAGGCCAGAATGCTCCTTAGAGGCAAGAATGGGGTAAGACTTTATCTCATGTACTTGGGACGTATTAGCAGGAGAGACCAGACCCTGTTGAAGAACATTGTGCTTGTTAAAGTCGACAAGCAGTGTAAACAAGGAAGACCCTGGATGAGATGGACATGACTCCGTGGCTCTGACAATTGGCTCAAGCCTAACCATTGTGAGGATGGGCAGGACTGGGCAGACTCTACTCTGTTGTACAGTGAACCCTCGTTTATCACGGTTAATCGGTTCTAGACCCTACCGTGATAAATGAAATTCCGCGAAGTAGGATTCCTTATTTGTAAATCAAATATTTTCGTAGTTAGAGCATAGAGGACATGAAAAAACACCCTTTAGTCACCATTACACTCGTATTACCCAATTTATTAAACGAAAAAGGGAAAATACAGTAAAACATTTGGACGTTACAATTATCATTTATTATTTATTATATTATGTATGGCATCAAGTGTGTACAGTATGAGCCAATCAGTGGCAGTCATGACAGAGCATGCGCTGTTACGCAAAAACCGCGATAGAGTGAAGCCGCGGAAGTCGAAGCGTGAAGTGGCGAGGGTTCACTGTACATAGATAAGGTCGCTAGGATTCAGAACAGACTTGACGCCACCCAGCACCACCCCCACCACAACCCCATTGGTCTAGATGTCTGTTGTTCGACCACGAAAGGCTGTTTTGATTATTATAGCTGTATGGCTTATTTTCAAATTAGTAAGTCTGAATCCTTCTACCTGGCTATTCTCTTTTTTTTTTTTTTTTCCTTTTTTAACATTTTATTAGGGGCTCATACAACTGTTATCCCAATCCATACACACATCAATTGTGTAAAGCGCATTTGTACATCGTTTCTCAAAACATTTTCTCTCCATTTAAACCCCCGACATTAGGTCCTCATTTTTCCCCTCCCTCCCCGCTCCCCCCTCCCGCATGAGCCCTTGATAGTTTATAAATGGGTATTTTGTCATATCTTGCCCTGTCCGACGTCTCCCTTCATCCACTTTTTGGTTGTCTGTCCCCCAGGGAGGAGGTCACACACAGTTCCATGTAATCGGTTCCCTCTTTCCTACCCATTCTCCCTTTACCCTCCCTGTTTTGCCACTCACACCACTGGTCCTATAGGGCTCATCCGCCCTGGATTCCCTGTCTTTTCAGTTCCTATCTGTACCAGTGTACCTCCCCTGGTCTAGCCAGTCTTGCAAGATAGAATTCGAGTCATGGTAGTGGGAGCGGGGAGGAAACCTTTAGGAACTAGAGGAAGGTTGTATTTCTCATCATTGTTACATCGCACCCTGACTGGCTCATCTCCTCCCCGAGACCCCTCTGCAAGGGGATCTCCAGTGGCCTACTAATGGGCTTTGGATCTCCACTCCGCACTCCCCCCATCATTCACTATGGTAAGATTTTTTGTTCTGATGATGCCTTATACCTGATCCCTTCGACACCTCGTGGTTGCATAGGCTGGTGTGCTTCTTCCATGTGGGCTTTGTTGCTTCTGAGCTTGATGGCCGCTTGATTACCTTCAAGCCTTTAAGACCCCAGACGCTATACTTTTTGATAGCCGGGCACCATCAGCTTTCTTCACCACATTTGCTTATGCACCCATTTGTCTTCAGTGATCCGTTCGACACCCCGTGATCACACAGGTTGATATGTTGTTCCTTGTGGGCTTTGTTGCTTCTGAGCTTGATGGCTGCTTGTTTACCTTCAAGCCTTTAAGACCCCAGACGCTATACTTTTTGATAGCCGGGCACCATCAGCTTTCTTCACCACATTTGCTTATTCACCCGCTTTGTCTTCAGCGGTTGTGTCGGGAAGGTGAGCATCATAGAATGCCAATTTACTAGAAGAAAGTATTCTTGTGTTGAGGGAGTACTTGAGTGGAGGCCCAATGTCCTTCTGCTACCTTAATACTAAACCTATAAATGTAGGCTCGTAGATCTATTTCCCCATCCTCATATAATATATTTGTATATGTACATGTCTTTATCTAGAGATCTATAAATACCCTTTGCCTCCCAGCTCTTTCCTCTATTTCCGTTGATTCTCCTCCTGTCCCACTATCATGCTCAGTCCCCACCAGGATTTCAGCACTTCCTCTTTGTTACGTTCCCCTTGATCCTGCCCTACCAGGTCTCTCACACCCACCTCCCCACCAATTTGGATCGCTTGTTGTTCCCTTGGCTGTTCTCTTTCAATATTGTTTTAACTCTTCAGAGCCTATTGCCATTCCTTGTAAAGTTTTGGATTCATTTGTTTGTTTTTCTCTTTCCGTAAAGAAAGCTGTGGGAATATTTTTGGGATGGTATTACTCCCAATCCCTGAAAGTAGGACACCCATTTATTTCCGTTGGATTTAAGTATTCATTTATTTCAGTTTTCTTTAACCTCAGCAATGCTTATCATTCTTGTGGAAGTTGTACATGTCTCCGGTTAGGTTTACTCCAAGGTATTTTATTCTCTGAGATGCTATTACCAGTGGAACTCTATCCCTTTCAGATTTCTCATTGCTGGTACATCGAGACTCAACTGGGTTTTAGGTGCTGACCTGACAACCTGCCGAATTCCTATACCACTTTGCAGAATTCCTGCGTTGCATCATCTGCGAATAGAGAGATTTCCTTATTTTCCAGTCTGGATACAGTTTATTTCTTTTTCCTCTCTCTGGTAGAACTTCTAAAACAATCTTGAATAGAAGTGGTGAGAGGGGACTCTGAGTCTCTCCATTAAGTGTAGTACTGGCTGTTGCCTTTTAATGCGTATCTTGAATCACAGTGAAGCAGTTAGGTGTCTTTTTGTCCATTCCAGGCAATCTAGGGTTTGTATGCAGCGTGGGTATCAGATTTTATCAAACACCTTTTCAGCCTCCATAGCGATGATCTCATGCTTCTTTTGTGTTCTCGTTCTATTAATCTGATGTTCAGTTGACATGATATTGATTGATTGATCTAATACTGAGCCAGTACCCTAGGAATACTGCATTCCTAGGATAAATCCTACTTAATCGAGGTGTCTTAATCTCTTAATATTCTGTCGAGTTCTGTTTTCAGTATTTACGTCTTTCCATCTATAGTCATAAGCAGTATGGCCGGCAGTTCTGTTTATTGAGTGTCTTTGCCTGGTAGTCCATTTCATCTTGATCTAGTTTGTGTTTGCTTCCTAGAATAAATCAAAGAGTAGTCCTTCTCTGTCTTAATCCTCCCCCAAATATTTGGTACAATTTCCAGGATGTTTTGGTTGGCTGATTTTTTTTTTATATATAGTTTTTCAAAATATATTTTATTATTATTATTATTTTTTAACATTTTATTAGGGGCTCATACAACTGTTATCGCAATCCATACACACATCAACTGTGTAAAGCGCATTTGTACATCATTCTCAAAACATTTTCTCTCCACTTAAACCCCCGACACTAGGTCCTCATTTTTCCCCTCCCTCCCCGCTCCCGCCTCCCTCATGAGCCCTTGATAGTTTATAAATTGGTATTTTTGTCATGGGTGGCTGATTTTTGGTGGCGGATTCAGTCTTTCCGCTTGTTATGGGTCCACGGAGCCCCTCTCTGTCCTCCTGCGTGGGTTGGCAGCAGCACACACCCGTAAGAGCTTGCTGGTTTCACGTAGGTCCGCCGGCTCCGTGCGCGCAGCATTCTGCCACCATTCCTTTACCTACGTCTGAGCAGCTGTGGTGGCTCCTCATCCTGTATGTTCATTTTTTGTTATTTGCCTATCTTATTGTCTTGATCAACCTAGCTAAAGCCTTGTCACTTGCATTGGTCTTTTCAAAGCATCACTTTCTAGTTGCATTGATGGTATTTTTCTGATTTTTTAAAAACTCATTTATGCTCTACCCTGTCATTTCTTTTCCTTCCATGCGTTCAAGGGTAGTTTCCACGTCTCTTTAAAGTTCTGCATTACCAAGTGCGGCGGGTGAGTTGAACTCGTTCTTTGTCTTTATGCAGGCATTTACCGCTGTGTTTCCCCAGAGGCTCTGCCGTCACTAGATCCCCTGTGTTTTAGTATATACTGTGCTCGCATTTTCATTCTGAGCAATGTGGGGTTTATTTCTTATGTCTTCCTGGACCCATTGGTCGTTTCATACCTGTTCATTTCCCTATGTTTCAGTATTGATTGATTTTTAGCTTCATTCCATTGTAATAGTAGAAAATACTTTGTGTAATTTTGATATTTCCAAAATGATTCGACATTTGGTGTTTGTAGCCAAAACTGCGGTACATCCTGGAGGATGATCAAGTGCCCTGGACTAGAGTGTTTACTGTGTGTGTTGACGAGGGAAGTGTCCTTGCCAGGGAGCTAAGTCAGCTCATAGGGCGTTCAGGCCCCGTTTCCTGGTGAATCTTTCCAAATGTCCTGTTCCATAGTGACGTTTATGTCTTGAAGTCCCCAATCTTCATTATAGTACCACCTAGCGCTCACTTCAGTTTTATGCATGTTTTCCTTACATATTTAGGTACCCAGATATAGGACACATAGACATGTATGGTTGTTAAAATCTCCATTCATTGACCTTCTCTTACTAAATCAGGAGCCCTGGTGGTATAACGCCTATGCATCAGGCGGCTGACTGAAAGGTCTCCTGGGAGAAGACAAGGCCTTTCTGTTTCCATAAAGAGTTATAGCCTCGGAAACTCGGAGGGCATTCTACCCTGCCCTCTGGTGTCGCGATGAGTCTGCATCGACCTGGTGGCAGTGAATTTGATTTGGGTTTTGTCCGTTTCTGTACACCCAGAAAGCTCCCTCTGGGCGGAATGCTGCTCTCTGGTTTCCCCCAACGGTTCCTCCCTGCTCTACCAGAAAACCAAATCAGACTCACTGCTATCGAGTCAATGGTGATTCATAGTGACCCTCTGTGGGGTTCCGAGACTGAAACTGTCGGAGTAGAAAGCCCACTGTTTGTCCTGCGGGGCTGCTGGTGGTTTCAAACTGCCAACCATGCAGATCGTAGCCCACTGCACCACCGGGGCTCCTCCCCTGCTCTACAGGGGCCGCTATATCTGAGCTGGCATTCGCAGAAGCACAGGTCTACTGCCTTCCGTTTCAGGAAGAAGAGGGGTGTGCATTCCCCAGAAGGGATCTATCTTTTACATTTCAGGGTCCCAGTCGCTCTGTGGGGGTTGGGAGAGCAGTCTCCCCCTAGGTGCCCTGCTTGCTGGTTTCGTGGTAGGGAACCTCCTAAGGGAATTGGTGTCCGTCTGGCCGCCAGCAGCCCCCGTGTGAGGGAGAGGCGGCTGTGCTCTGAATGGATTCCTGGTGAGGCCAGACCTTGTCTTGCGGTTTGTCGGATGGGGTATAGCCTCGACTCACAATACCCGCTCAACACCCTGCAGCCTCACTCCGCAATCCACACAGTGGCCTCTAAGAGGAACAGCTTGTCCCAAACTGATCTCTGTGGAGCCTGTCCTGTTGGCTTTGTTTCAGTTGTGGGGTGCACAAGGAGGCAAGTAGAGTTCTGCAGACGTGAGCAGACGCCGTTGGGGGGCCTTCTCTAGTGGTTTGCAACAGCTTCTCACTCCCTCCCTGCCATGGAGTTGATGCCGGCTCACACAGTCACTCCCTGTAGCACAGAGTCCAGCTGCCTCTGTGGGTTTCCCAGAGCTTCCCTCTGCAGGAGTCGCATACCCTGTCTCCCCTGGCTTTCTCTGAGCGGCCGGGGGTTTCCACCCGCCGACCTTGCAGTTAGCAGCCCAATAGCTAAGCCCTAGACCACCAGGGCGCCTCTTCCAGATGCCCGGGAACCAACAATTACCTGTCCCCCTCTACGCAGATCGCTGTGGGGGCCTGCCTTGTTAGCATCAGAGCCCCCGCTTGTGGACCGTTGGCTATAAGTGCAGCCTGTGTGTGTGACTCCTGAGCAGCCTGTCAGCAGTCCTCAGGGCCACCTGGAAAGTGGGGACACACTCACCTTGGGAGATTCGCTCATTGGTCTCAGAGGCCAGAGCTAGGGGGTGTGCAGGGAGACAGGTGATTGCTAACCCTGAGAACAGCCCCCATTGCTGAGCCCTTCTGTCGTCATCCACCTAGACATGCAGGTAGATGACATGCAGTGCCCAGGTGGGCGAGTGCCACCACTCCAAGCAGCCATCCAGTGAGGTCAACCTTGAGGTTATGAGAGCCCTCCCTGTAGTTTATTAGCAACTGGTATCAAGTCGATTCCAGCTCATAGTGACCCTTGTGGGTTTCTGAGACTGTAAACCTTGATGAGAGTAAAAACCACTGTCTTTCTGTCACGGACCGGCTGGCGGTTTTAAGTAGCCGGCCTCGGGATTAGCAGCCCAGTGTGTAACGCACCAAGCCACTACCACTCAGCTGTCGATAAAGTACCACTAAAAACCCCTGCTTCCTGTAGACTGGATGCCACTGGAAGACACAGATCCATTTGCAGGGTTCCCTGGTGGATTAAGCCTCCAGGGACTGCCCTCTGACACCTAGGGATGTGAGTAGCCTTGCTGTCCGACAGTCGATGAGGGCAGACATAGTCAAGTTCAAAGGCAACACCTTCTCATGTGGCCACCCTCTTGACCCATTTTAAAGTTGGTTCCAGTTTTAATATTTTCTACTGTCTTTTCAATCGAGGTTTTTTGTTTTGTCTAGTCGTTGTTGTTGGTTTTAGTTTGTTAGCTTTGTGTTTGTGTTTTGTATGATTTTCTGTGTATGAAATCCAGGACAGGTAGGCCTATAAAGATAGTAACTGGACTAATAACTAACTAGGGGCTTGGCAGGGGATGATAGGGGGAAACAGGAAGCTCACAGAAACAGGTATGCGAAGAACATTTTCTGGGATTTATTGTGACGGTTGCACGACTCTTCTTCACAGGACTGAATGGTTCTATTCCATACTATGTAAAGTCTGTGTCAAGAAAGAGATTTCTTAAGGTTCCTGCTTCCGAGCGCCCAGCGGCCTCAGTAAGCGAGCGGTTCGCAAACACACTGCCTGCGGCAGGGAGCAGACCGACCAGGACTCTCACTCTCCTGGTCTGTCCTGTTGCTTTCAGAAGCATGAACTGCGGGCAGAGCGAAGCGAGCAGGGGAGAGTGGTGATAGGCAAACAAGCTCTCCTGCACAGGCCTCCTTTGTAATTGTTCGCAGGAGCCTTGCCACCAACAGTATGCAGGTGGGGAGGTAATCCCAGCCATGCATAGCGGCCCTAGAGCACAGGGTAGAAATGCCTCACGTAGGTTCCAGGGTCTGTGATGGTTCGGGGGATTGAAAAGCCTCTTCCTTTTCCGGGGGAAGAGGTGCTGGCACACTCCAGAGAGATCCCCAGGGAGGTCTGTCTGACGGAATTTAATGCAGAAACGTGGGGGTCCTCTCTCTGTGCAGGCAGGGCTCTGGGGGCTAGGGTAGCACCGTTACTGGGCTCTGGCACCGTTACTCCAGCTCACAGCAGCCAGAGAGGCCCACATGGCTGGGGGAGAGGCAGGGTGATGGGAGGAGCTCTTTTCCTTCTGTGTGTGACTCGCTGTGCACTTGCTGGTTCTTGCTGGCTGTTAGTTCCCTGTTGCTTCTCCCTGCTTCCCTCCACCCCGGGCACCGTGTCCTTGTGGGATTTTTGAGGGGAGGGTGGGGAACAATGGTTTGTTTATGCCACCATCTTTTCAGAATGTCTTTGCATAGATGTTTATTGGCAATTTTAAAAAAATCATTTTTATTGGGGGCTCATACAACTCTTACCACAATCCATACATACATCAGTTGTGTAAAGCACATTTGGACATTCATTGCCCTCGTCATTCTCAAAATGTTTGCTCTCCACTTAAACCCCTGACATCAGCTCCTCATTTCCCCCCCTCCCTCCCCACTCTCCCCTCCCTCATGAACCCTTGATAATTTATAAATTATTATTTTGTCATATCTTACACTGTCTGACGTCTCCCTTCACCCACTTTTCTGTTCTCCATCTCCCAGGGAGGAGGTTATATGTAGATCCTTGTAATCGGTTCCCCCTTTCCACCCCACCCTCCCTCCACCCTCAAGGTATCACCACTCTCACCACTGGCCCTGAGGGGATCATGTGTCCTGGATTCCCTGTGTTTCCAGTTCCTATCTGTACCAATGTACATCCTCTGGTCTAGCCAGATTTGTAAGGCAGAATTGGGATCATAATAGTGAGGGGGGTGAGGTGGTAGGGGGAAGCATTTAGGAACTAGAGGAAAGTTTTGTGTTTCATTGTTGCCACACTGCACCCTGACAGGCTTGTTTCCTCCCCACAACCCTTCCCTAAGGGGATGTCCAGTTGCTTACAGATGGGCCTTGGGTCCCCACTCCCCCTCTGTATTAGTCTAGGTACTTTAGAGAAACAAACCCACAGCAACTCATGTATAAGAGAGTTTTATGTAAAGAAAGTGTGCATCACGAAAACATCCCAACCCAATGCTGCCCAAGCCCACAAGTCCAACATTAACCCATTAACCCAACACCAGTCCACAAAGTCCTGCACCTCACAAAACAGGCAATGATGCCGACTGTAGGGGGAAAGCTGAGTCAGTGAACGAATAAGCATCTCAGCACTAGCAGGGGTCTCTACATGGCCGCTCCAGCATCTAGGGCTGCATTGGGATAGGTCCATATGGCTTTTCTTTGGGGATGTCTTGTAGGAAGTCAGTCTTGCACGCTGAAGCAGGGAACTGCTAAGGTAGCTGCACTCTGGTGCGACCATCACAAAGCAAGAGACCGGAGAACTAGAAAGGCGAAGCTCACCCCCCATTTATCCCTCTGCCTTTCAATTAGCCCCACATGTGATTATCGGCCAGGTTTGCACAATTAACTAACTCACCCTCATTCAATATTATTTTTTATTCTTTGATGCCTGATACCTGATCCTTTCGACAACTCATGATCACACAGGCTGGTGTGCTTCTTCCATGTGGGCTTTGTTGCTTCTGAGCTAGATGGCTGCTTGTTTACCTTCAAGCCTTTAAGACCCCAGACGCTATATCTTTTGATGGCCTGGCACCATCAGCTTTCTTCACATTTGCTTGTGCACCAGCTTCATCTTCAACGATTGTGTCAGGAAAGTGAGCATCATGGAATGCCAGTTTAATAGAACAAAGTCTTCTTGCATTGGAAGAGTACTTGAGTGGAGGCCCAGTGTCCATCTGCTACCTTAATACTAAACCTGTACATATATACACATTTCCCTATCCTCATATATAAATATATTTACATATGTACATGTCTTTATCTAGACCTCTATAAATGCCCTTTGCCGCCTCCTATTTCCCTTACCTTTCCTCTTGTCCCACTATCATGCTCAGTCTTCATTTGGGTTACAACAATTCCTCTTGGTTACATTACCATTGGTCATGCCCTACCAGGCCTCCGACACCCTCCTCACACCAATTTGGATCACTTGTTCCCTTGCCCTGGGTTTGTTAACACCACTTCCTTTCCGTCCACCTCCCCCTCTCCCATGTCCCCACCAGAACTGTGGGTCCCATTGTTTTTTCCTCCAGATTGTTCATTCAGCCTATCTTATTTAGGCTCTGGAGAGATAATAACATGCACAAAAACAAGACAGAGCAAAACCAAGCAACAAAAGAAAACAACAACAAAAAGCCAATGACCAAAAAAAGAAGAAAAGCTTATAGTTAATTCAAGGACTGTTTCTTGGCCTTTAGGAGTGTTTTCTGGTCGAGTCTGTTGGGGCTCCAAGCCCTGGCTCCAAAGTCTATTTTTGGTATTCCCTGGGGACTTCGTTGCTCTGTTCCCCTTGCTGTTCTGTTCCATGCCCTTAGTGTTTTGCCTCAGTGTGGTGGGATCAGGTCGGGCGCGATTCCAGTGTTGTCCCCTGTAGGGCTAATGGTCAGTGAGGGATGTAGTGTCTCATAGTGGGGCCAGCCATATGTCTTCTCTGTGAATTGGCTGCTCTGAGCAGGAATATCGTCCTCAAGGCTTGGTGGGCCAGGATGTGCTCCACTCTCTCTTCCTTCCTCCCACTTAATTTGCTCCCATGTGCTCTGATCAGACGTGACCCTGTCCCTGAGTGCTGTCCTCTGAAATAAATTCTCCTGGGGGAGGGGCAAGTGTCCACATAGTTTGGATTGAGGCCGGCCCCCCAGACCTCTTCACATCTTGGAGCACTGGGTTGAAGTCTAGTTCCTTTTTCTCTGTGGAGATAGAAACAATACTGTCCCCTTGGGCGGGTTAGTGCTCTGTTCCCCCACTACCCATTCTTTTATTTTTTTTCCTTTCTCTGCCTCCTTTTTAGTTGGCTACCATATGTATCCCTGGATTTGGTCTGGCCTATACCATATGAGTTAGTTAATTGTGCCAGCCTGGCCGATAATCACATGTGGGGCTAATTGAAAGGTGGAGGGATAAATGGGTGGTGAGCCTCGCCTTCCTAGCTCTCCGGTCTCTTGCTTTGTGGTGGTCGCACCAGGGTGCAGCTGCCTTAGCAGCTCCCTGCTTCACCTTGCAAGATTGACATCCTACAAGACATCCCCAAGGAGAAGCCGCATGGATCTATCCTGATGCAGCCCTGGGTGCTGGAGCAGCCGTGTGGAGACCCCTGCTAGTGCTCAGATGCTTATTCGTTTACTGACTCAGCTTTCCTCCTGCAGTCGGCATCATTGCCTCTGTTTTGTGAGGTGGAGGACTTTGTGGACTGGTGTTGAGTCAATGGGTTAATGTTGGACTTGTGGGTTTGGGCAGCATTGGGTTGGGATGTTTTCGTGATGCACATTTTCTTTACATAAAACTCTCTTATCCATGAGTTGCTGTGGGTTTCTCCAAAGTACCCAGACTAATACACCATACTACCTGGTCCTTGCCCCAGGAATGTTTGTATACAGTAGCTTTTTCCCTATGCCCCTTTTACAATTTTTTTTTTACGTGTACCTCAGCGGACCCATGTTGTACTTGTCCTGTTGTGCTTGGCTTACTTCACTTAGCATGATTTCCTCCAGTTCTTCACATGTGGTGATGTTCTTCATCCATTCATCACTGCTTTTTAGCAATGCGTAGTACCCCATTGTATGTATGTGCCACAGTTTTTTAGTCCACTCGTCACTTGATGGAAATTTGGGTTGTTTCCAACTCCTTGCAATTGTGAACTGTGCCGCAGTGAACATTGGAGCACAGATGTCTGGCCTTGGTTTGTTTCTTGCCTCTTCTGGGTAGATGCCCAGTACGGGGATTGCTGGGTCGTATGGTAGCTTGATTTCCATCTGTTTTAGATATCGCCAGATCAATTTCCGTAGTGGTTGTACATACTTACAGGTCCACCAGCAGTGGATGAGAGTTCCTGTCTCCCCACAGCCCCTCCAACACTTGTTGCTTTCTGATTTTTTGAATTGGGCTATCTTTGAGGGTGTTAGGTGGTACCTCATTGTTGTTTTAATTTGCATTACTCTTATGGCTAAAGATCGGGAACATTTTCTCATATGATTTTTGTTGTAGTTTCAGACAACTAAAATTTATTTGAATGGACAATAAATATTATCAACCTTTTTAGACATAATTCATTCACAATAAAAAACATGCATTTCATTTTAAGTTCAATAAGTGTGATTATTTTATACACTTTTTAATAAATGATAATAGCCACAGTAGTTTTAGTTTAATTATTCCTTTAAAACCTCCATATTGACTTTTTGATAATTTTATTGTATAATTTTGTATTACTTTTTATATTTGTATTTGTGGCTTCATGAAACTTTTTAAAAAATCATTTTATTGGGGCTCATACAATTCATCACAATCCATACATACATCAATTGTGTAAAGCACACTTACACATTTGTTGCCCTCATCGTTCTCAAAATTCGCTTTCCTCTTGGGTTCCTGGAATTAGCTCCTCATTTTCCTTTTTCCCAGCCCCTTCCCTCCCCGCTCCCCCCTTCATCATGAACTCTTAATAATTTATAAATTATTATTATATCTTATTTACACTGTCTGGCGTCTCCCTTCACCCACCCTTGTGTTGCCCATCCCCCAGGGAGGAGGCTATATGTAGATCCTTGTGATCGATTCCCCCTTTCTAACCCCCCTTCCCTCCCGATATCGCCACTGTCACCGCTGGTCCTGAGGGGTTCATCTGTCCTAGATTCCTCGCGTTTCCAGTTCCCATCTGTACTGCTGTGCATCCTCTGGTCTAACCAGGTTTGCAAGGTATAGAATTGGGATCATGGTAGTTGGGGGAGGAAGCATTTAAGAACTAGAGGAAGGTTGTGAGTTTCATTATTGCTATACTGAACCCTGAGTGACTCATTTCCTCCCCACTACCCCTCTGCAAGGTATGTCCAATTGTCTACAGATGGGCATTGGGTCCCCATCACGCGCTACCCTCATTTACAATGATATGATTTTCACCCACCCACCCCCACCTTTCTCTTATGTTTATTGGCCATTCAGATTCCTGCCCCTGTGAAACTTCTGTTCAGGT
>NW_022103912.1:9104051-9124629 GCF_000313985.2 Echinops telfairi | reverse complement strand
TCCCTCTCCTCCTCCTCCTCCTCCTCCTCCTCCTGTTCTTCTTCTTCTTCTTCTAACTCCTCCTCCTTCTTCTGGAACTACTACTTCTTCTTCTTCTTTTTAACACATTGGGAATCTTCTAGAACAATATAGTAATCTGAATTTTCCTTTTAAGTGCCTTTTAGCTCCCATAGTTAAAAGTGTGCCTTTTTCCTATTAAAAAATGTGGGCTTTGTTTGGAAGAGTAAATGCTGAGATACAGAACTTGCATTTGTACATTTTTAACTTTCACGGCTCCTCTCAAATTGCTCCTAGGCCAACTTGTACCGTCCCTGTCGTCTATTTGTGTGTCCATTCTGATTCTCCACAGCCTCTTCTCCTATGGGCTGGGCAGGTTAAAGGGAGAGTGCACAGACACAAGTACTCCTTCCTTCTAACCTCAAGACTTAGGCGTCAAGCAAGCTCTTGAAAGTGTGTTCATTCCCGGGCACCCTCTGGTGGCTACAGATTGACGTTCTACTTGTAAAGAAGCCATTTAATAAAAGGTTCCTTGCGAATTTCTTATTTCAGAAGGTTCTTGTGCTTCCCCTGTCAAATGAAAGAAAGTCCACAGATTTTTAATGGACTTCCCAGCAGTAGATTTTCACCCAGTGCCCCGCCCCACCAGGTACCCTTCCTTAGGGACAACCACCCGGATCTCTTGCTCGGGAGTTTTTCCCGAAATTGTGTAAGTATGGCAGGAGTGGGGGCTAAACTTGGTTTTGCTCAAAGGATTTGTTCTTTGCCCCTGGTTCCTGAATGATAGCCTTGAAACATTACAATCGCCCTAGGGAAGGGAGCATCTTTGTGGAGGGCTCCAGACCACCACCGTTATGTCCAGGTAGTGGCCAACTGGGGCAGAAGGACCCACCGTGTGACATCAGCTGAACCCACAAGAGGGGGCATGATTACTCGATCGTTCATCCTAAGGGAAGGCACAGTCAAGGCTCGCGGCTTGGAAGCTCCATGGGCTTCCTCATGGGTGGTCAACACGCATGCAGGTGGGAAGGTAATGTGCCCTTATTTAGACTTGGAAGTCCCCCATTGGCAACCCTCCACGCCTCACACTGTGCATTGCTTCACGTGCATACTTTTTGCCATAATAAATCTGTACTCATACGTATAGTGCTTTCCATGAGCTCTGTGAATTATTCTAGTGATTTATCAACTTCAAGAGCTTAGTGGGAGCTAGCAGGTCAGAGATGAGGGGGCTTTGAGGACCCCAAGGTTATGACTGGCACCTGAAGTCTCAGGCAGATGTGGCCGTCAGGAGACTGCGTCTTTTGACTTGAAACCAGACCTAGGTAGTTAGGGACTGTTCCATGGATGGTTGATGGACCACTGAATTGGGATAGGTGGCATTCATTTGAGGCTGATTTGAGTATTACATTTGGAGTCAGCAGAGTAGAATTTGCTTTTCTACATAGCGTGTATAATTTTCCCATTCCTCCCCCCACATGAAAGCATATTAAATCATGACATACAGTGTGATACAGTGGTTAAGAGCATAAATTCTAATGTCAGGTTTCCCAAGATCAAATACCCCTACACCACATATTAACTGTGTGAGCCCTAAGCAAATTAGTTAGCCTCTCTAGACCTCAATTTCTCCATTTGCAAAATGCAGATTACCGCTGTGGTAGTTATGCAATTTCATGTCAACTTGATAAATAGAATGAGGGGGCGGAATCTAGCCTGTCAATCACATCACAGCCTCTCTTCCTGCCTGGAGGCAGGATATACTCTCTCTCGGCTTTGCCTTTCCTGTTGGTGAGACACTCGGAGAGCTGGAGGAGCCATGTGGAGACCCACACCAGCGTTGAGATGCTTCCACTACCACTGGATCCACAAGACCTTCTACCCACTTGGCCTGTGATCTTCCTGCATTGGGCATCATTGCATGTGCTGCATGAGTCTAAAGAGGAATATGTGGGCTAATATCAGACATAGGGGCTAATATCGGACTTATGGACTTGATCTGGACTGGGCTGGGATGTTTTCTCCTTTTACAATTGTTCTTTGATATTAAGCCCTTTTTTATACATACATGAGTGTCCCTGGAATTATTTCTCTTCTCAACCCGGACTAACACAACCACCAACGTCATTACAAAGGTAAAAGTAATTGATATTTGTAAAGTTCCTAGCACTGTGTTTGGAATACTGTAAGAGAAGGGCATCAAGGAGAGGGAGAGTTTACCCTTACACTGTCTGTAACCAAATATCTTGGTGCTTGTTCGTCATTCACTTACAGCTGTGTAACATTCCATTCCGTGGATAAGTCACCAAACAGACTAGCCAGTCCTCTGCTTTTACTGCTGCAAATCACTCTACACTGAATAAGGTAGGATATGATTATTGTGCACATGTGTATGTATATCGAGTAAATACATAGAAGAGGAAGTGCTCGGTCAATGAGAATATGTATTCATAATGTGGGCATCTATTGTCCCATTGGCTGCTAGAATTCATATTGATTTAACACTTTTAAAGTGACAGTGTGTGAGAGGGTCTCACGAATAACACAGTGGTATTAAACTTGGTGATCTCCACCCAGGTGATCGTCATGGAACCTCCGTGCAATTCTACTGTGCTTTTATCTCTTTTTTCAGTGAGGCTGAGCATCTTTTCATGCACTTCAAAGCCCGTTATGTTTCCCTCGCTGTGAACTGTCTTGTTCAGCGCTCCCCATTTTCCCAGTGGGTTGTTCTTTTCATTCGGATTTATGGGAACTCTACGCCCCAAGGATGTTTGCTTTGGCGATTTGAGTTGTACTTTCTCTCCAATATTTTACTTCTCTTTTCATTGTGCTTATAGTGATTTTTACCAGGCGGCAGTGTTTCTTTTCGAAGCGTCTGATCCACCCATGTTTCCTTTGATAGAGCTAGGGTGTTGCATTATAGAAAAACGTTCACTAATCTCACATCGGTAAAGAAATTGTGCAGTGTCCTAAAGTTTCTTTTAGCACGTTTGGTTTCAGTTTAACATTTTAAATCCTGGACCTTCTTAGAATTCATCCTTATAAGCATGTAAATTATGTCACTACGTTTTCATCAGACCCACCCCACTGAGCAACACACCTTATCTCGTCTCATTCGGATTCTGCACACAGCTGCCTGTTGCTTTGTTTGAGTTTATTTTTCTCAACTGTTTATTTTTCACAGGCGGTTAGAGTTTCCTTGTGCTTAAATTCAAGGATGTGGGTGGTGGTTACATAATCTGGTGTCAATTTGGGACTTGAGAGGATTAAGAGTGAAGGGGTAGAGTCTATGTCAATCGATAATAGTCAATGAGGCCTCTGTGTGGGCATGGCCTTCTACTGAGACTTCTGGGAATTCCTGGATTTCCTCCTTGGAGGCGGGAGACTGTCTGTGTCTGTCTGTCTGTCTGTCTGTCTGTCTGTCTGTCTGTCTCTCTCTCTCTCTCTCTCTCTCAATTCACTCCCTTGGAGACTCTCCACTTACAAGACACATGGCACTACACTGATAGACCCCGTGGCCTGGGAACTGGAGAAGCCACATGGAGACCCCTCCCAGCGCTGAGATGCTTACAACGCCACTGGATCCAAAGACTTTCTACCCACTGGCCTGTGATCGTCCTGCATTCAGCATCATTGCATGCGTTTCGTGAGTCTGAAGAGGACTTTATAGATTGATATCGGGCATATGGGCTAGTATCGGACTTATGTGCTTAGACTGGACTGGGTTGGGATGCTTTCTTAAAGTACAATTACCCTTTATATAAAACTCTCCTATACACATAAGAGTTTCTACGGATTTGTTCCTCTAGTCTACCCAGAATAACACATGCCCTATGTTCAGAGACATCCTCAGTACCTCCCACGATCACTCCCCGGTTATCCCTTTACCTCCTCCCAGACCTGCCTGCTAACAATCTAAGAGAGTGTTCCAGAATACATTTTGGGGGGAGGGGGACGAGGCCCCGAGAGATGTGCTTTGTTTCCATGTCTTTTCAGACTATAATTGGTTAACCTTTCTGCCCTAACCGTACCTCTTAACCCACCACATGTCTCTGTAAGGCAGTTGTACCTGGGTTACTACCACCTGTGTAAATTCAACCAAAAGACGGAGTAAAACCCCTTTATATTTTCTCAAATGTTTCTAAGGTCTTGAGTTTCTTCATTAGTATTATTTTTTTAATCATTTTATTGGGGCTCATACAATTCATCACAATCCATACATACATCAATTGTGTAAAACATACTTATACACTTGTTGCCCTCATCATTCTCAAAATTCGCTTTCCTCCTGGATTCCTGGAATCAGCTCATTTTCCTTTTTTCTCCTCCCGCTCCCTCCCCCCTCCCCCCTCCCCCATGAACCCCCAATAATTTATAAACTATTATTATATCCTATCTTACACTGCCCGGCATCTCCCTTCACCCACCCTTCTGTTGCCCATCCCCCAGAGAGGAGATTATATGCAGATCCTTGTGATCGATTCCACCTTTCTACCCCACCTTCCCTCCCGGTATCGCCACTGTCACCGCTGGTCCTGAGGGGTTCATCTGTCCTGGATTCCCTGTGTGTCCAGTTCCCATCTGTACTGCTGTGCATCCTCTGGTTCAACCAGTTTTGCAAGGTAGAATTGGGGTCCTGGTAGTTGGGGGGAGGAAGCGTTTAAGAACTAGAGGAAGGTTGTGGGTTTCATTATTGCTATACTGAATTCTAAGTGACTTATCTCCTCCCCACTACCCCTCTGCAAGGTATGTTCAGTTGTCTACAGATGGGCATTGGGTCCCCATCACGTGCCACCCTCATTCACAATGATATGATTTTTTTTTCTCCCCCGCCTTTGGTGCTTGAAGCCTGGTCCCTTTGGCCCTTCATGATCACACACGTTGGTGTGCTGCTTCCATGTGGGCTTTGTTGCTTCTGGGCTAGATGGGCACTTGTGTACTTTCAAGCCTTTAAGTCGCCAGACGCTATAGGTCTCGATAGCCGGGCACCATCAGCCTTCGGACCACCTTCCCCACATAAACGCTGAAGACGAATGTGTGCATAAGTAAGTGTGGTGAAGAAGGCTGATGGTGCCCGGCTATCAAGACTTATAACGTCTGAGTTTCTTCATTAGTATTATTAATAAACACCTCTAGCCGCTTCCTCTACCACTGCCAATAGTTTTGAATTGAGCAATTGCTTCCTTTTTATTATCTTCAAAGTCAGTATCTCCATATCTCAATACAACCAGTTCTTCTCCATTTAGTTTGCTTCCCTTGGGTCCATATATCTTCCCTCCTTGTTACTCTCACTGCCATTGAGTCAGTCCAATGCATAACAACCATATAGGACCAGTGTAGACTTGTTCCTCTAGGTTTCCAATACTGAACATCTGTAATGACCTCTTATCACTAGTTCCCAAAATTTACTCTTCCAACACGGGTGCCCACAGTGGCTTGCAACTGCCCTGAGCATTCCCCTGGTTCATTGCAGGGAAAACTTTCATTTTTTTCCTGGGCTTCCTCAGAGTACACTGGTTTGGGCAGCCAGCCAATGGACAGAACCCTCTTCCGAATCCCTAGAGTCACCCACTTATCTTTTCTTCTTCTTTTGTTAAGTTTTTTGTGTGAAATAGATGAAGGTTTCTAAAGCAGATCGTAGTTTTACATCTAACAATTCATCTACATTCTGACTTGGCTGATCTATTGCCATCCCTCAGTCTGCGATCACATACCCCTTCCTCCCTGTGTTTCTGGTTTCCCCTCGTCCTCCTTTCCGAACTCCCTGAACTTCATCCCTGGGCAAATGCTGACCCTTTAGACGTAAATTGTTGCCCATTCTAACTCCGAGGTGAGTCACTTCCAGACCTGAAGGGAAATGGCCACAGTCTTTAGGGTCTAACCAGTCTCTATAACCAAGAAGCCTGGTCTCTGATGATTTTGAGATCTGTACCATACTTTCCTCCCACTGGATTAGGACCTTCTAATGCACTTGGTACTACTCAGAGCCTGCCATTGGTACTGGTAGTCAAGTACTGCCTACTTCTTCAGTACTCAGGATTGTGGAGGCTGATGCTTGTGTGGTCCATACAATCACTGAATTACTTGTTTCCATGTGACTTTAAAGATTTTCACTGTCCTCCATCCGAGGAGTTGTATCTTAGATGGCTCTTCCACAGTTGCTACTCACCATATTTTCCTGTTTCCCCAAAAATAAGACAGTGTCTTATATTAATTTTTGCTCCCAAAGATGCACTAGGTCTTATTTTCAGGGGATGTCTTATTTTTCCATGAAGAAGAATACAGTACACATGTATTGTTGAACAACAAAAAAGGGAATTTATTACCTGTATACGGTACGGTAGTAGTTGTCATCACAAACCAGCATAACCAGACAAACTGTCAGTCCTACAGTATCAAGAATTTCTTGTTACGACCATTATGTCCATGTACAACAATCTGTGGTACCTTTACTCATAATATATGGTACATTTACTCGCACTTTCTGTCTGCTCCGGCTGCGCTGCATGGCGGCGCCCGCCACTACAGTCCAGAGTTCAGAGTTACGGTAGCTTCGGGGGACCTTATTATCGGGGAGGTCTTATGTTCGGGGAGGTCTTATTTTGGGGGAGGATGCCTTATATTTCAGTGAGAGGCAAAACTGTTAGTAGGTCTTATTTTCGGGGGATGTCTTACTTTCGGGGAAACATGGTAGTATATAGAACATTGTCTCTGAACTATATTGTGCCAAGTGACCTTGGTATCTCCCAAGACTATGGTCCTGATCCCCAGGTGCAGCAATTAATTTCCTCAAGGTGTTTGGTTATGTCTAAGAAGTTGTCATACTTAGTGCCTTTTTTGTGTTCTACATTCATGGATAAATTTGCATCCAAGGTAAAATAAGTTCATGGCCATTGAGTCAGTGCTGACTCATAGTGACCCTCTAAGACAGGGTAGAACTTGCCCCTGTCGATTTCCAAGACTGTGACTCTGTACAAAAATAGAGAGCCTTATCTTTCTCCCATGGAGCAGCTGGTAGTTTCAAACTGGCAAGTTTGTGGTTAGCAGCCCAACGCATAACCAGTACACCACCAGGGCTCCATTCAGAAGTAAATACAGATATAGAAATATCCTCTTATTAAACACACACACATACATTTGCTCATTTTCAGCCTACTTGCTTATCCAAGCCTCTACTTATGGATTCCCACTGTTGCAGAATTGTGTATATAACAAAATTTACCTGTGTTTTCCTTCACTCTTGCAAACTTCCCAATGTCTTTCCCTTGTGTCCGCAGTTTTTTCTTAACCTCCCTCTTATTTGGTATTGCCTTCAGCTTATCACATTAAGTCTACCTCGTCTACCCTCTAGTCTGACTTCTTCTCCCTCTTCCCCTACGTGTCCCTAGTAATCTTCGAAGAACATTTATTTTAGTGTGCAAGCCTGTTGGCTTTTTATAAGAGTGGTCTCATACAATATTTGCCCTTTTGTGCTTCACTAATCTCACTCAGCATAGGGTCATCCAGATTTATCCATGTGTTTTGTGTTGTTTTGTCCATTCATCATTATTCCATAACGTATGGTATTCAATTAAGTGTATCTACCAAAGTTGTTCATTCTTTCACTGATGGGCATTAGCATTGTAATGGGCAAATAGCATTGTAATAAACATAGACATACATACATCTATTCATTTCATAACTCTTATTTTTCTAGCATCTCTACCAAGTAGAGGGACTGCTGGGTCAGACAGGATTTCTATTCCCAACTTTTGACGAGGCACCTACCTGCTTTCTACAGTGATTGCACCATGTTGTCGTCCCAGCAGTGGTGTAGGAGGATCCCGGTCTATATGCACCCTCCCTAGCATTTGTTATTTTCTGTGTTTTTGAACTTTGCTATTAATGCGCGTGGTTATGTTGATTTGCATCTCATGAATAGATAATGAGCGTGAGCATTTCATTTATTGGGCCACCCGGATATGGTAAAGTTTTGTATCCATCTTTTAGATCAGTCCTTTTTCTGGTATGGTATTGCCGATTTAGCCCCCTGTCAATGGGTTCACCTCTTTTTACAGTTTTGGTGAAGTCTTTTCATGCATTTAAGTGTCCGATTTTTATGGGGTAATCTATTTTGTATTCTGTTGTTTGTGTTTTTCATTATGTTTGATAGAGCATTTGTGCTACGATGTATTAGGGCCCTTAAGTTTGTCCCTGTTTTCCATTGATGATCTTTATAGTTCTGGGTTTTATATTTAGGTCTTTAATTCAGCTTGAGATTGTTTTGGTATGCTGTATGTTTCCGTGGGTCCTGTTTTATTCTAATGCAAACAGATAGCCAGTTTTGCCAGCGCCATTTCTTAAAGGGACTCTCTCTTTCCCATTTAATGGGCTTCAGCTAAGCGTCAATGAATTTGAATTGTGGTGCTGGAGAAGAATATTGAAAGTACCATACACTACTGAAAGGACAGATCTGTCTTGGAAGAAGTATGGCCAGAGTGCTCCTTAGAGGCAAAGCCAGTGAGACTTTCTCTTACATATTTTGGACATGTAGGCAGGAGAGACCAGTTCTTGAAGAAGGACATCATGTGTGGTCGAGGGGCAACGAAAAAGAGGAAGCCCCTCAAGGAGATGGATTGACACCGTGGCTGCAACAATGAACTCAGATATGGGAATAATTGTGTGGACGGCACAGGACCAGGCAGCGTATCATTTTGTTGTGCTGGGGTTGCCATGGGTGGGAACCCGCTCGATGCCACCTAGCTACAACAGCCCTTTGTCAAAGATCAGCTGTCAGTAGGTAGATGTGTTTACCTTGGGGTTCTTCGCCACGCTGTTTCATTGATCTAGGTACCTATCACTGATTGTTGCACCAGTACCAGGCTCTTCTGAATATTGGGCTGTGTAGTAGGTTTAAAAAGCAGGGAGTGAGAGGACTCCTGTCGTATGCTTCTTTATAGTGCTTTGCATATCCAGGGTCTCTATCCTCCCCATATAAAGTTTGTGACTAGTTTTTCTATGTCTAAAGAATGATGTTGGAATCTGGACTGGAATTTCATTCTATCTCCGGATCACTTTGAATAGTCTTGGCATCTTCACAATGTGAAATCTCCCTATTCCTAGCAAAGTATATTCCATTTAGGTAGGTCTCCTTTGGTGTACTGTTTTTGTAGTTAATTTCCTTTGTACAGGTCTTTTATTTTTCTGGTTAACTTGGTTTTTAAGTATTTCAACTTTAGGGGGCTATTATAAATGGAATCTTGAGCATGAAGGATTCCAATTGACTTTTTGTTTTTGTTGATCTTTTATCCTACCAATTTGCTGAATCTTTCAATTAGTTCCAAAAATTGTATCACCAAATCTTTGGAATTTTCCTAGTCTGCAAGTAGAGTGTTACTGCTTTCACACATTGATGCCTTTAATTTCCCTGCCTTGTTCTGCCTAAGGCTTCCAGCACAATATTGAGCAGGGGTCATGATAACAGAGCATCCTTTACTGATTCCCTTTCGTAAGAAGAATATTTTCTGTGTATTTCCATTGAGAGTAATATTAGTTGTTGGTTTTTCAAATATGCCCTGTCTTATGTTGAGGAATTTACCTTCTCCTATTTTTGTTAAGTGTGTGGATCAGGAATGGGAGTTGGATTTGGGTCACATGTTTCTTCTGTGTTGATAGGATCATGTGATTCTTTTCCTTTGTTGCTTTTATGTGATAGCTGACATTAGTTATTTTTCTAATGTTTCTATCCTCGCATACCTAGTTTGAATACTACTTGATTATGATACATTTTTTGATAACTTGTTGGACTCTATCGCTTGGGTGAGCAAGTTTGCATCCATATTCATGTAGGATATTGGTCTATAATGTTCTTTTTCAGTGATGTCTCTGCCTGATTTGGGTATTGAGATTGTTGATGCTCATAAAATGAATTCCTTTTTCAATATTCTGGAATTGTTTGGGTTAAAATGGTATCGGGACTTCTCTGAATGTATTCACCAGTGAAGCTATGTAAGCCTAAACTTCTTTTTTGTTGTTGGGAGGTTTCTAACATCCTGATAAATTTCTACTTTTATTATGGATCTCTTCAGGTTTTCTACTTAAATGTACGTTAGTTTAATTAAGTGCCGTTCTAGACATTTTCCCATTTCCTCTTTCAAATTAGTTGGAGGACAGTTCGTAGTATTTTTAAATCATTTTTCATATCAGTTGGTTCTGCTACAATGTTGCTCATTTCATTTCTCAGGCGTGTTATTCTAAGCTTCCCCTTTGCTAAATTTGCTAGTGGCTTAATCCTTTCAAAGAATCAACTTATTATTTCTTGCTATTGTTTTTGTTTTCTGTTTCATTTATTTCTGCTCTAGTTCTGTTCTTCTGAATAGTGTAATTTGCTCTTTTCTAATGGTTAGAGATTTTGAGTGTTTAGTTTAGTTTTTCTTGTTTTTTATGTTTGTTGCTATAAATAGCACTCTGAGCACTGCTTATGCTGTATCCTAGTGGAATGTCATTTTTATTCTCATGTCCTTAAAAATCTTTAAGTTCTTTTAGTATTTCTTCGTTTACCTAGTAGTTTTGTAAGTGGGTTGTTCCGAGTTTCTGGGCATTTGGCTTTTTTACCGTCCTACTATTGATTTCTAATTTTATAAGGTGGTCTGTGAGAATTCTTTGTAATATCTTGACATTTTCCATTTCTCAAGCCCTCCTTCATGGAAGGCTTGTGTATGCCGGGGAATGTGCTGTGTGCACTGGGAAGAGCGTCTGCTGTGCTGTTGACTAGAGAGCTCCGTTAAAGTGGATGAAGTCAAATTGGCTGATTGTGTTATTTTGCCCTTCGTGTCATTTAAGAATTCCTCGCTAATTGTTCTATCCTTTATGGTAAATAGCGTAAGTCTCTTCCTGTCGTTGTAGACGTGTCTATTTTGATCTCGATCGTGTAGCAATTTGATTCATGTTTTTTGACGCTTTCATGTTCTTACATAGAGATGGTTAGGTTGTGTTGTTCAATTGACTCTTTATGCATTCAATAATGTTCTTCCTTCTCTATTTTTCTGGATTTTGCCTCGAAGCGTATTTTATCCGAAATTAATATTTCTATTTCAGCTTTTTAAAAATGCATGCTTTTCCATCCTTTGATTTTTTTTCTTTTTTTAGTCTAATCTTTGTGTCTGTGGTCTGTCTGGTGTATACCACCAGATGGGTCTGTTTTCTCACTGATTGTACTACCCTGTGTCTCTTGACTGGTGTGTTTGATTCATTTACATTCAGTGTCATTGTGAATAGGTATAAATGTGCTGCTGGGGTTTTTTCCTCGTGCTGAGTTCATTGTAGATTAGTCTGTCATTTTCTGTCATCTCTGTTGTTTTATTGCATCCTGCAATTTTATTGTTTTTCTCATTTTTAATTTGATGAGGTTTATTCATTTTCTTTGAGATTTCCCTCTGTTAACTCCTTTCCAAGTTTAAAAGTCTGTTCTGTCTTGAAACATATGTGGTCTTCCCTAAGTTTGAAAGTTCTTTAACAATATTATTCCATCGATTAACATTGTAATTGTCTTGGTTACTATTTGATATCTCTGGTTCCCTATTTTCAGTCTTGTAGATTCCTTTACTTGTCAACTTCTCTAGCTGGGTGATGTCTGGGTTGTGTTGTCTACGGTGGTTGGTTCTTTGTGAAGGGAATGCCCTTAGTTTCATCTGGGGGATCATTTTTGTGGGTACATGATTCCTGGAGAGCAATTTTTTCTTTGAAATTTGACATCTATTATCCCATTGCCTTCTGCCTACACGGTTTCTGTTGAGAAATCAGAGCTAAGTCTTCCTGGTTCCTTTGTGTAGTTAACTTTTTCATCTTTCCCCACGATGCTCTCAGGATTACCTTGTTTGGGGTTTTGGAAAGTGTCATGGTGGTTTTCCTGTGGTGTCTATCCTTGAAATGCATGTTCCGCTTCTTGAGCACGTATCATTTCTTTCATGATGTTAAACAACTCCTCTGTGCCCTTTGTTATTTCTTCCTGTTCTGGAATTCGAATCACACCTGAAGTTGTTCCTTTCTGCGGTCTCATAATTCTTAGATTTTCTGTCCTTTGTCTCTTAGCAGTTCATCTCTGTAGGCGTCAGTATTCCCTAGCTGCCCCACAGAAGAAAGAGGAGGCTGGCTACTCCTGTAGAGATTTGAAAGGATTGGAAACCCAAAGGGCAGTTTTGTTGTTCTGTATTGTTGCTATGAGTCAAAATTCACCCAATGGCAGTGAGTTTAGGTTTGGGGGATAGCAATGTGGAGGGCAGTTTTGTCTGGTGTGGTCACTTGTTTCTAACTCTCTTCCAGTAGGTGTGGCCACAGGAGGTACAGAGGAGGTGGAGCCATGTGGGCATGGTGGCTGTCTCACAAGGGGTGGAACAAGGAAAGGGGGGAAAAAAAGTTTCGGCCCCCCCCCCCCCCCAGTAATGTAAGTGTCCTTTGAGAAATAAAGAAGCCTGGGAAAGCTGGTAAACAACAGAAAGAAAACGTAGTAACTAGGGGGAGTGTGGCACTGTTGGAAGTTGTTCCCAAATGTGATAGGTTTTCTGTGCCAACATGGCTCCCATACGAACCTGTGGGCTGAGTTTAGCCTGTCAATCAGGTTGCAGCTTAATTGGAGGGCAACCAAGATCAAATGGCTTTCCAAGGCCAACTTCCTTATCTCTTATCTCTGGAAGCAGACCACACTCTCTCTCCTTTCACCTGCCTGTTGACAAGCCACATGGAGCCACGCTGAGACTTGCTTCCATTGCTGCCACTGGATCCACAAGATGTTGCACCCACTGCTATGATCTTCCTGCATTTTGCATCACTGCATGTACTCCATGAGTCTTTAGAGGGATATATGGACTAGTATCACACTTACTGGCTAATTGACAGTCTGGACCAGGCTGGGATTTTTTTCCTGACATATAACTACTTCTTGATATAAAACTCTCTCTCGCACATTTATGAGTGTCACTGAATTTGTGTCTCTAGTCTACCCAGCTTAGCATACCAACTATATGGGGGTGGCTAGGGACCTGATGCTGTGTGTTCTGCTGGTTTGATGAGGCCGGGTTCAAGCACCTGCAGACTGGAAGGTGCAAACGCTGGCGCCCAAGCCACTAATTTCCAACTTCAGGCAGCACAGCGGCTGTTGGGAACCGGGAGCTGGGAATGGAAGGGCACCAGCCATTGGTGGGTGAGGCAAAAGTCTGACTACATTTATGGTTAGCAAGAGATTGCAGAAAATAAAGATCTCACCTCTGTTGCTGGCCCCTGGTGCTCAGACAACTGCCTGGATGGACTAATGCTTACCCAAATTGAAGGTGGTTGTGCTGTGTTTGACCCGCCAATAACTCACTCACCTTTCTTCTTTCTGACCACTTATATTTGGCTTCTAGTTGGTATTTAATCCATTTTTCTATCCGTTTCTCCAAAGCTCAGGGTTCCAGGATTATCCCTCCTCTCTTCCAGTAGGTCTCTGGTCTCTACATGTACAGAGTCCATGTAACTTCTTTGCCTAGTTTGGTATCTTGCTCTGGAAGTCCTTCTACTGTAAGCCCAGAAAAATGTCACCTTTTTATTGAGCTCTTGGCAATTCCCTTTAGCGATCCTTATTTGGGGTGTCATGAACCCCAACGTGAGAGCCAACACCCAGCCATAGGTCTGCTCTGGGTGATTCTTGAAGATAAATTGTCTCCTAATGATGCGGACGACTCAGCAGAGGGTGGCTCTGTGGATACCTTTCCCTTTGCTCGCTCAGTTTCTCCTGTAGCCTCATGCCATGGCCAGGAATTTATCTGTAAAACCAACTCAAAAGGTAATGGGGAACACCGATTATGGGGTATGATACCATGAATACATGCTTGCACAGAAATGGGCTTTATTTTTCCACGAGCACATATGTAAACATATAGAACGCGGCATTGAAGGAGGCATCGCTAACAGCAGTGCGTACCTCAAGGGACAGGCTGGGAGGGGTGGCGGTCAAGTGTATTTTCACCATATCTGATCGAATTATTGATAGGGAGAATATGTACTCTGTTTTGGGGAGTTTTCAAATTCAGGTTAAAAAAAAAGCTAGTTGAAGCAGAAATGTCAAGTAGCGGTAGTGTTTTAAGTATGAATGATTAATTATACAACGAGTGAAAGTTAACTTCTTAAAATAGCCATGTACGGAACACTAAGTCTGTGGGAAATCTATATACATAGACAGCACCCTACACATGGTCCTTCAAAATCAAACAGTTGCTCCCCTAGGCCCCAACCCTCCCCTCCAGACATGTCACCTTTCAGGACTTTGTAAGAATGTTAGAAAATTGGTGCAAAGTACTCCTCTCTCTCCCACCTCGAAGCGTTAGGCAGTTCAATTCTTGACTGTGTCCACGGCATCCAGGGCAGCGATTCTCAGGGGTGGGTGGGGATGTGAAGTAAAAGGACCTCTACCCACCGCACCTGCCAGCCTCGCCCGAAAAACCATTTGATTCTAGGCCTGAGTTTTAATACAGAATGTCATCCATCCAAAAAATAAAACAGCTCTTCTTTACACACATGGAAAGCTATTTTTGAGATTGACTTCGTCATAAATTAGCACAGACTTGACAATGTGGAGTCTGGACAGTGAGATCAAAGTCTTGCTCCTCCACTTTCTAGTTGTGCGACCTTGGCTAGATTACTGAACCTCTCTGGCTGACCCTTAGGCTTCCCATCAAGAACATGGGGGAGATCACAGTGACTTCGCTCGTTGGGGTTGTCCTAGAAGGAAAGGAGCTATTATTCTCGAGCCCCTAGAACAACAGGAGGCATCTAGGGAAGCACTTAAGTTTGCTGTTTTTGCCATCAAGTTGGTACTGACTTTCTGTGTAATGGAACCAAGCGTTGCCTGGTCCAGTGGTATCTTGGTTGTTGGTCTGTTTACATCCATATGAAGGCGAGCTGAGCTACTACTTGAGCTTTAAGAAACCAAAGGACAATCCAAGACACCCTGATGTGTGATAGGGAGTCCTTAGGTGGCACAAAGGGTTAAGCGCTGGACAACTAAACAAAAGGTTGCCTCTTTGAAGCCACCTACATGTACCTTAGCAGGAGCCCTGGTCGTATAGTGGCTATGTGATGGTCAGCAGTCCTAAACCACGAGCAGCTCTTCCAGAGAGAGACTGAACTTTCTACTCTTGTAAACAGTCTTGGAAACCCACAAGGGGCCGCTGTGAGGCAGCAAGGACTCGATGCAGTGAGGTTTGGGGGTTGGTTTTGAGAAGTATCTTGGAGGAGATCGATGGCAATTTGTTTACAAAAGTCACAGCCGAAAAGGCTATGGCGCGAGAGCTACACTGCCTCAAGCAGATGCCGAACCAGAGACTGGCTTTTAATGTGGTGACTGTGCTGCGGTTTACATGGAAGGAGTTATTAGTTTTGAAAAATGCTATCGTGCACTCCCAGGCTTCCTTTTTTATCACCAAGCCCCTGTTGTCCAACTATTGATCATCTTCCTTTGGTTGCCGTGGCTTTCAGATTCCATCTGTCAGTAATTATCAATGGATCTTGATTGCAAGTTTGATCCATTGTAGACTGAAGGTGATAGAATACCTTGTAAGACTTATTAATAACCCTGGATAGGCACATTACACATCCTTGCTTGTTGAAAGTGAAGAGGGCTTGAAACACTGATAAAGAACAAAGATTGCTGACTTCAGTCTAGATTAAAACTCATGTAAAGAAAACAAAAATACAACTGGACCATAGACAACATCATGCTAAACCAAGAACAGATTGAAGTTGCCAAATGAAATCCATCATTCTGGGCGCTGCAGTCAAGAAATCAAATGACATGGCATTGAGGTCTTGTTGCACAAGGCTTCTTTCAAGTGTTAAAGAGCAAAGAGGTTACTTTAAGGCAGCAGTTCTCAACCTGGGGGTCAAAGGACCCTTTCACAAGGGTGGCTCGATTCATAACAGTAGCCAGTAGCAATGAAAATAATGTTATGGTGTGGGGTCACCACAACAGGAGGAACTGTGTTAAAGGGCCGTGGCATTCAGAAGGCTGAGAACCACTGCTTTAAGGGCTAAGATGCATCTGGCAGAACCTAGCCATTGTTTCTCACACATGCTATGCATGTGAAAGCGGGCAGTGCATAAGGATGAGTGAAGAGCTGATGCACTGCAGGGTGGTGTTGATCAAGAATATCGGACGTGCTATGGAATGCCAGAACAAACAGCTCTGTCTTGAAAGAAGTACAGTCAGACTGTGTCTTAGAAGCAGGGATGAGGAGCTTTCGTGTCATGGACTTTGGACAGCTCATACAGAGAGAACAAAGACTCTGGATAAGGAGGGACAGCATGCTTAGTAAACGAGAGGGGCGGTGCATAGAAGGAAGACACGCTAGGAGAGAGAGGAGCTGCAACAGTGAGCTCAAATATAACCAATTGCTGATAGAGAAGAACAGGGCCCCTATGAAGTGAAACTGTCTCCCTGGAGCCCCACAATGTGCTACCATTTGGACCTCAGAGTTTGCTCTATGAGTGGTGGAGTGGTGTTTAAACAGCCCTCCAGTCTTATACGTGTGCGCAAATAGTGAGGGGCATTGGTGGCTTTGCAATGACAACTGACAAATAGTTGTGAGTCTAAGAGACACACACTTCAGGCTTTTTCCGTGGGGGGTGGAAGGGGTGACAAAAAATACTGGACATACTGCCAATCAAGACTACTTCAGAAGGTACCTGATAAGCCTAGTAAAATTAATAACTGTGATGCTCCCTGGCATTAATAGTCCCGCTCTCAAGGAAATATACTTGATTATAAAAAGCTCTGGGGTCTAGTACATAGTCTCAACTTTGGCTTAAGAGACTTTGATTTTTAACAGTGTATGGTAAATTACTTGATATGGCCAATCTAGCCCACTAAAGGACTAGGCAGGACTATGGCAATGTGAGGTGCTTGTGGCCCGTCACCAGGATTGGATCATGCAAACAAAGTCTGTGGAACCCTGATCGAGTGTGATCACTTTGGCTATAGCAGATGAAAGGGAGCCTCCCCCCCTCATCAAGGAAGCAACAGAACAAGAAAGCCGAGTGCCTTTACGCAAGAGGCTTGCTGGTAGCGTTGGGTATATCTGGCCACTTATTCAGCAGAGTTAAAAGAGTTTTGTAACTCTTGCTAGAGTATGGCAGAGGCCAAAGGAACACAGGGCTACAAGGCTGTGCTGATGGAAGAACTGTATCTGAGTGTTTTCTGATCCTTAATCGCAACTCGTTATAGCTCCTAAGAATCCCCATAACCATGAGTTCTATGTAGCCATAGCAACAAGTTGCCAAACCATGTAGAGTACTACGGGAGGAATAGTTTGTAATAAGGTTGGAGGGTGTTGTGTCTGACCTTTCAGGAAGCGGTCAGCAGTTCTAAACCACCAGCCGCTCTGCAGAAGAAAGACCAGAGTTTCTACTCCTGTAAAGAGTTTGTCTAAGAAGCCCACAGGGACAGGTCTACCCCGTCTTAGAGGGTCACTAGGAGCCAGACTCGCCAGATGAGGACTGCCCCCTTAACCATACATGTTGTTTTTCAGAAGGCTTCTGGACACAGCGGAGCGCACCTCCCTGTCTCCCCACTTAGGGTGGGTAAGAAGAGCTGTGCGCTGGAGGCCAACTCGGTGCAGCTCACGCTAACCGCGCTGCTTTGGGTGTGTTGCAGGAATCCTGTACCGCAAGTCCTGCGCGTCATCCGCAGCCTGCCTCATCGCCTCGGCCGGGTACCAGTCCTTCTGCTCCCCAGGGAAGCTGAACTCCGTGTGCATCAGCTGCTGCAACACGCCGCTCTGCAACGGGCCCCGGCCCAAGAAAAGGGGCAATTCGGCCACAGCCCTGAGCCCGGCGCTCCCCACCATGGCCCTGCTCCTCAAACTAGCCCACCTCTTGGCACGCTGCTGAAGGAGCCCCCGGCTGCGCCTGTGTTGCTCTCCTGCGGCCCCCTCCTTCTTCTGGGGTCCCTGCCTTCTGGGTAAGGGGGGCTAGTCCATGTCCTCTTTTTTTGGTGGTGTTCCCTTGCAAATAACGAAAGAGCTCGGGGTCAAACATTTTTGTCAGCTCGGAATCAATTCCCTCTGGCTGAATTTTCAGTGTGTGCTTGAAGGACGGGGTCGCAGTTGAAGCCCCCCCTGCACGCCGAGGCATCCGAGCCCAGGCTGAAATCCGCTCTCAGAAGACACCTGCCTTGGCCTTGACCCCTGCTTCTGACCCAGCTGGGGCGCACTGGGGCTCGTTGATGCAGGGCTCCCGGGGACCGCGCTCCGCGGGACAATCGGCGTCCGCGCCCATGTCCGAGTTTGGCTCTGCTGAAGCGAGGCTCACCTGTGCGGGCTCGTGGCCAGCCGGCTCGGCACCCTGGAAAGTGCTTAAGAACACCTTGGTGGGGGGCTTCCTTGCGGACGAGTGTCGCCAGGAGGCGCGGAAGATCAGGCGGCGGGAGGAGCGGGTGCTGTCCAGCGGGGCGCGCAGCCACTTGTCGCGGTTGGCGTGCTGCAGCGTCAGGCGACAGCACAGCACCTGCCAGAAGACGCTGCGGAACTGCTGCGAGGACACGTTGTACAGCAGCGGGTTGACCACGGAGCTGAGGTAGAAGAAGGTGTCCGAGAAGGGCAGCAGGATCATGTACGCGCGGAAGTAGGCCCTGGTCCAGTCGTGCTTGGGTTTAGCAGCAGCCAGGATCCTGCGAATCTGGTTTGGCATCCAGCACACGGCTAATGTCACCACGATCAGCCCTGAGCAGGGAGGGGGGTGGGGGGGGGGGGGAGGAAAAGAGAAAGGACATGACATGAGATCTAAAGGGAGTGGGGGAACCCCAAACCGCTTAGCCCCTCTGTTCTGTGCTTACCGGCCAGGAAATGGTACCAATTTCTCAATGTGCTTGACAGCTGCTTTGCCACTAGCCAAAAAACTATTTTAACCCTCTTCAAGGCTGGGGGAATTGGCTGTATGAAAGACCATTAAATGCTTTTGACAGTTCACTTCCACCTGTGGATGCCTGTTAATTTCAAACATGGTTTCTCATTGATGTTTGTTTAGCGAGGAAGCATTTCATGTGGTCCACAAACCAGGTAGCCACTTTAAGGAGTGCATTCTAAATAATGGCCACATTGCTGTTTTCAAGTCACAGGCCTTCAGTGGTGACGAAGTGCATCTGATTACCAAGGACACTTCATTCGGTTTCAAGGAAAGCAAGATCGGCCTGGCCTATGGCAGAGATTGCTCTTTGGACATAACGGGCAGGGATACATGTATGTATAGTGTGTGCATCTGCAGTGGCACCTGTTTCTATCTATATCATCGCTCCCACCCTGTGGGGAACAAAACAACAATTATCCCAAAGCAACTGACAATGTAAGATTTCCTTCAACTTGGCCCTAGGTGTCTGCCGGTAAAGTGCTTATTGTCGTTCCAGAACAGGGCCAGCTTGGGAGGTGAGCCTCGTGCTTGCTAGACTTCTGCTCCATGGCTAGAAAAAGCAATGATGTTGGGTCAAGCAGGGCGTTAGTGTAAACAAGGGAGCCCCTCCACAGTCTGGGCTGGCATGATGGCTGCAATGCAGGCTTCGTGCTAACGTTTGTGAAGATGGTACAAACTGAGCAATGGGCTCTTCTGTCTCAGAGATGGACAAACCCGACTTTTTGAAAAACTAAAACGAATAGTTATAAAAGTAGCACCTCATCCAAGATGGCAGACCCAGAAGAAGCCGCCAGGCCGGTGGGGGTTCGGCTCTCGCCGTAGATGGGCGACCTCCACGAGCAGAGCAGGATCACCAGCGGCTAACAGCAAGACGAGACCCTTCTGTGCTCTCCCCTTGCGCATCAGGAGTGTACTGCATCTATCTATGCTCATCTGTATCGCAATACATAAGATCATCACTACTAGGACACTTAGAGAGGTGGGGGGTGTTAGGTGGGCCACACCAACAGCTGACCCCACAGTGGGAAGATGAGAGGCCTGCCCAGCATTGCTCTCTCCTGTTAGGCACCCTGGTGACACAGTAGGTCAGGAGTTGGGTCACTAACCTCAAGATTAGCAGTTCAAATCCACCGGTGGGAGAAAGGCAGCGTGCCCACTCAACAGAGTGGCTTTGAGTTGGAAGCGACCCCGGGTTGTGGGGTTGGTTATTGGGTTTGATTAGGGGAGCAAGATGCATAAACGCTAGTTTCCCTTTGAAGAGATGTTATCTCCAAAAGGGGCTTTGGATTTGTAGCAAGTTCTTCCCACCACCAGACTGGAGCGAGACACGATCAGGAAAGTTCATCCGCATTTCCAAACCTTCTGATTGGCCCAGATGCCACAGGGAAGCGGTGGTTGGCCCAGATGCCACAGGGAAGCGGTGGTTGGCAGTGATCTCTTCCTGTCCACAGTCATTATGTCACTAATAGAAAACGCTTCAGTGTGCTCGCGCTCACCGGAGCCTTCCTCCTTCCTGGGAAGGGGACCCTTGGGGGTAGGGGTGGGGCTGCTGCCCTGCAAGAAGCCAGCTCCCTAGAGAACAAACCCCAGTTGTTGGCAAGAACGCCTTCAGCCACGCTGCACCCGTGGCTGCGAGGTCACCCCAGCATGCTCACTGCTTTGCACTGCG
>NW_022103912.1:9100239-9103931 GCF_000313985.2 Echinops telfairi | reverse complement strand
CAGGCAAAGCCCCATATTGATCATGAAGAGATGTTCTGTATCCCGTTACTGCCTAGGAACAAAACTCAACATTTCCCCCCTCCCCACTGCTATGAGCAGGGCTGGTGATTCCAGGCACCTGTGCAATTTCAAGTTCATCTCTCAATTGCTGCTTATTTCCAGCTCACGTAGCCCTGACTGAGAGGGTTAGCTCGTTCATCGTGAAGGGGCTCAGCCACTCACCACATTGAGGCAAACCCACCGCTTTCACCAAGTTCTGATTTCTTCCTCCTCCCCTGCTGCCTTGTCCCTGAATTTCAGAGAACACGTGCAACTGCCTTCATCTAATGACCGCCTACTTCTCAGACTGTGGAGATGGAGCACAGGTTCAGAGGTGTGCCAGGACACCATGGGAGGCTGTGCTTCAGGCAGGAGGAACCCAGAGGTGATGAGAACCAGCTTGTACGTAACGGGCTGGTCGCAGTGAGCCTTTTAATGCCCAGGACGACAACACAAAGGTGGCTGCGTTGTGGAACAAGGGCAGAGAATGGGTTACAGTACTCCCCCCTCCCCCCATCCTGTGTGTTTCCCTTGCTTCTGTAGGTGTCACTCAACCCTTGTGCCTGGGTGGCATTTCACTATAACCCCAAGTTGAGTGGCTCAAGTTTCACCAGGAGCACTGCAGCAGAAAGGCCTGGTGGTCCGTTTCTGCAAAGACGACCACCATGAAGAGCCGGGGAGCAGTCCGACTGTATCTCACGGGATTTCCATGAGTCAGAATTGGTTTTGTTGCTGCTGCTGCGCTCAGCGAACTTCCCCCTTTGTCTGCCCTCAGCTGCCCTCGACTGGTCATCGCATGAAAGGAAGTGACTGTCAGCCAAAAAGCAAGATCCAAGAGTGGCCTGTTCTGTAGGCTTCCCTAGGACAAAACTCCTGCTCAAAGATTTGAGCCAAGTAAGTGGGAGGTAGCATCTGAACACCCAGCAGAAAATGGGGGACCAAACCAGAGACATTTCCATGAGGATAGGGGCAAAAATGAAGACTTCTGATGTAAACGTGGGCAGCCAAAATTCAAACCCCAGACAGACCCAACATTGCCATTGAGTTGATGTCGATTTCTAGTGATCCTACAACCTATAGGGTACTACAACCGCCCATGTGTTTCCACAAGTAGAAAGCCCCATCCTTTCCCTGCAGAGCAGCTGGTGGTTTTGAACTGCTGACCAACTCATAACCACGACACCACCCGGGGTCCTCTAGGTCGACAAGGTAAAGGTGACAAGGACCTTCTTTAGGTACAAATGGAACATTTTTTCCCCCAATGCATCTGGCAAATCTTTAGATAAGATCCAGGAATATGCGGAATACTGATTTTCTTCCCTGGGCCAATCACCCCGTCTCTGATTTCTTCACGCCTGAGAACCAGCAGGCAAGATGGGAACTGTTCTTACTTTACAGACCAGTGTGGCTGGCCGCCGGATGCAGAGCCCACTGCCACCAGGGCTCCCTTTCCTTTGGCCACAGAAAACCAATCTCTCCCATCAAGTTGATGCCGACGCCTAACACCCCTACAGGACGGTAGAACTGCCCCTGTACGTTGCTGTGACTCCCAAGGAGAAAGCCCCTTCTTTCTCCAACTAAGTGACTGTTGGTTTTGAACTGCTGGCCTTGCACTTTGCAACCCAATTGGTTATCAAGATGCCAACAAGTCAGTTCCAACCCGTCACCACCCTGCGCACAACAGAACAGCACACAGCCTGGTCCTGCACCTTCTTCACGACGGTTTCCAATCCTGAGCCCTCGGTTGCAGCCACTATGTCAATCCATCTCATTGAGGCCTTTCCTGTCTTATTGCCTCTCCACGTGACCAAGCATGAGGTCCTTCTCCAGGGACTGGACGTGTCAGTCAGGGCCTTTGGCCAGAGGCTGCAGCACTGGACAGTGCAGATTAAAGTAATCGTGGCCCCGCAGCAAAACAGCAAAGGTCTGTTTCCTCCGCCTCCCCCAACCCCCTTGGCAGGCCCTGACTGCCTGCCTCCTCGATGTAGCCAGCACGCACAGCGCTAGATCACAGCCACCAAGCTCCAGCCTCGCTGCTGTTGCCCATCCTGGGCTTTGGATGCTCCTACCGAGGCTGAATCCCGATGGTGTTACTGTCTGCATCCGCAGCTCTGGCACAGAGCAGGTTTATCCAGTCTTCATAGAACGCGGTCTGTATAAGGGGGTTATTGAAAGCGTAAATAACTCTGAAAGCATAAAAGTCTAGTTTTCATTTTGCATTCTAAATCTGGCCTAGCCATTCTAGGAAAATGCAGACTGCGGAAACTCACAAAGTTGGTAGAAAGTAACACTGCCCCCCACACTGGTGTGGGAACAAATGGCTGGTGACTGACTACCTGTGTTTTGTGTTGGGGAAACGGTGAGGTGTGCTCCTGGGAACAGTCTAATAGATGTTGAACCCAGTGCACCCTTTTGTGTATAATGGTCCATTTATAATGTTCAATAATTGCGCATTTCTACATTGGGGGGAAAATGTTATTTCATTTGCCACCATGGAGAATAAGGAATCTTGAAGGGGTGCATGTGGTAACAGTCAACTGCAAATGAAAGGTTATAGGTTCCAGCCCACCCAAAGGAGCCTAGGAAGAAAGGCCTGGTTATCTACTGAAATCAGCCAGTGGAAACCCCAGGGAGCACAGTTCTGCTCTGACACAGGGCGGCGGCGCCAGGAGTCAGAGTCAACGTGACGACAGGTGAGAAACCACTGTGCAAATGCCATGTCTGGTTGTTTACTCTAGACTCAGCCAGAGCTGCACATTCTTATTCACGCTCTAAGAGAGTGCCGTGAACATTTGACTAGATCTACGTTTGACTGCAATCAATTTGGGCTTGTCACATTACATTTTGAAACATCTATAACGCTTTTGGTCAGTGTGGTGTGATGTGCAGCTCGCAGTCAAATTAGTGGGAGCTTGAATGAAGAGCAGTAAGCTGAACCCACTCGTGTCAAGCAGGTAAACGGTTTTAGCAGAATTATTGATAGATCTGGATAATACTCCAGACAGCCTTGTACTCTGTCCACAGAAAGCATGTTCATTTTTCCCCCTTGCTCACCACAGTAAAATAACAAGAGCACTAGATGCTGACATGGATTGATTCTCAGCTGAGTCACGTTGAGGAGAAAGCAAGTCGTGCGGCTGTCCTACAGCATCCTGCACTGAGGCTTGCCATCTCCATGGCATTCATGCTAGCCTGTTGGGCTTCATCTTCCGATCTTATTCTTTATCTCACAAGGAAGTGATGAACCGAGGTGTGGTCTGCCCCAGATGTTGTGGCATCAGCACAGCAGGACTCTCCTAGTGCCGTGCTCCTTGACCACTGGACTCTAGTCTCCATCTGCAACACAGATTGTGGGAATATGGCGCACCCCACCCCGGGCCCTGCCCAGCTCAGAGCACAGAACACGTAGAGAGACAAGCCGAGTTCAGGCCCCCACTAAAGTGAACGGATACACTGTTTCCATTCAGGTTTAGAACTACCCCGTTTCCCCAAAAGTAAGACATCCCCAGAAAATAAGACCTACTTACAGTTTTGCCTCTCACTGAAATATAAGGCACCATCTAATTGTTTGATATAATATCACTTTAAGTTGCTAAACAATTTTGAAGTGAAAAGAAATGGTAAAGCTATGCTGTTGTGGGAAGTTTTTATAC
>NW_022103912.1:9078105-9100139 GCF_000313985.2 Echinops telfairi | reverse complement strand
GCTCACTGTTGGCCACAGCACAGCCTGAGCAGACAGGAAGTGCGAGGTCTCTTGATAAAACCATAAAAGTGTACCGTATTCTTCATGGGAAAAAAAAAGATATCCCTGAAAATAAGACCTAGCGCATCTTTGGGAGCAAAAATTAATATAAGATACTGTCTTATTTTCGGGGAAACAGGTTAGGTCCCTCAAGAACAGACATTAAATAAAACTTGAGAACACACATTCTCCCCAGCAAGGAAAAGTGAAATACCAGGCCAGGCTTGCGAAAGAATTCTGGGAAAGGAAATATGAGTGTCTCTCAGCCTGACCTAGTGCTCCAGCATCTTATCAACCATCCATGTAGGCTTCCAGTACTCATCTGTCTGTCAATCCACCATACATTTGATCTTTTTCCTACATAAGCACCCGCTGCAAGAGGAGCCCTAGCGAGCATCAAGTCAGAAAGGTCTGGAATTCATGCGTGTGATTAAAGAAACCCCAAAGCTTTGCTCTTCTGCCTTGAGCTGAAGACCTGTTTGACTGGAGGGGCGAATCCTTGCAGGGGGAGAGGTGTTGAGAAGGCTTTCGCTAGATGATGATGGTGCCTCTGGCCCCTTCCTGCCTCGTGACCCCATTTTCCACCCCCCCTGTGATCCACAGAGTCAGCAGTTCAAACCACCAGCCAGCTGCTCGGGAGAAAGATGGGGCTTTCTACTCCCGTAAAGAGTTACAGTCTCAGAAACTCACAGGGGCGGGTCTCCCTTGTCCTGCAGCGCCGCTCTGAGTGGGCATGGACTAGATGCCAGTGGGTTGAGTTAGACATCGTGTTCCCCCACCCCATTCACATTTCTGGACTTCCTGTATTCACTTGGGAGACTGTTCTTGATTGGCGGGGATCTGTTAGAGATTCTGTGCTAAGAACCAATGACACAAAGGCCGGGGAGATCCTGTTGCCACCGCCCCATGGACACTTGCTCGGGCCTGGAGGAGCCTGTGCAGAGTGTCATGGCAGTAATGAGAAGGGCAGGTGGCCTGGCCAGCAGCACACACACTGAGAAAATTACAGAAGAGTGGGAGGGAGTCAAGAAAGGGGCCTCCTGGGTGAAAGCCCAGCATGAACAGGGCGCGGGGGGATGGAACAGTGGCTTCCCTTCTGAGAATTGCAAGAGACGCAGCGTGGCTGGAATGAGGTAATGGGTGGGAGATAGTGGGAAATGAGGATGGTTAGAGGACCCTCCATCAGGCTTTGTGTACAATAAATTTAACTGGTGTCTAGGAGAGTGAAGAACATCTGCTAGTCAATTGTCATTTAAACAGCATTTGCCAGTGGAAAGTAAACATATGTTTAGTTGAACGAAGAGCCAGGAAAAGACAAAGACTATCCAATAAACGATTTTAGCACTTTCTCAATTTATATGCCTGGGTTTGCCAATCTGCTTCTGCAAACCGCTCAGATGAACTGATCTCACTTCCTGACCTTGGGACCCAAGTCCGCACCAACCGGGTTCAGTCTCCCACCTCTCAAACTGTGGATCTCTGCAGGGGGAGGGTGTGGACCAGCAGCATCAGATTACTAGAGAACTGGATGGAAAGGCAAATTCTCTGGCCACATCTAGACCTGTGGTGTCATTTAGACCATACTGGCTCAGGTGACCCCTGAGTTAAAGAGTAAAATGGTTCCATAGGCTTTTCTTGGCTTGAATCTTTATGGAAAATCACCAGGTCTTTTCTTCCGTGGTAACTCTTAAGTAGGTTCAACTGCTAATTTGGGGTTTCCAGCCACATGCAAACTCATTGCCTCATCCAGGGACTTAAGCCTTAGACCGGCTGAATCAGGAACTCTGGGGCCAGGGCCTAGTAATCTGTTATTTAAGCAGCCTCCCCAGGTGGCCCTGGCACATGCTAACATTTCGGAACCACGTCTCTAAGGAAAACTCGGTGCCATGGAGTCAGTTCCGACCCACGGAGGCCCGAAAGGACAGAGTGCTACTGTCCCTGAGACTAGATCTTTACAAAGGTAGAAATTTCGCCTCCTCTTTCTCACTCAGAATGGCTGGTGGTTTCAAACTACTAACCTTGTAGTTACAACGCAGCCCGAATGGCATTCCACTGCACCCACAGGCCTCCTACTGCTCTAAGAGAAATACAAACTGGCCAGTGGAGATGTGCGGGACCCTGACAGTGTCCCATGCTTGAATATGTTTCTGCCATCAGAGCTGATGGTCACTCAAATCAACCCCCCTTGCTCCCTCTCATTGCCCGTGCCCTGTCCTCCCTGGTCCATTTCTTTCTTGCTTCCCATTTCCCTGGTGTCTCCTCTTCTTTCCACGTCCCCTCAGTAGATAAAATATCAGTAGCTCCTCTCTGGCTTTCCCGTATCCCTCCTTTTCATCCCATCTAGCTCTTTCCAAGCGAACCAGAGCCTCGCTCCCTGCAACACTTGCCTACAGTGCCAGCACTGACCCTCGCCCAACACATCATTTTTTTGGGGGGGAGGGGATGGCTTTTTTGAAGGTACCTGAGTCAGCTACAGGCCAGTTCCTTAGTAGCTGACAGGTGCTGTGTTTGAGGGCGGTCACCACTCAGGTGGCTGTTTGTCACCGGAAAGCTCTGCCTGGACAGAGGGGATGTAGGAGACATTGCCATGGGCCATGCCTTAGAAACACCCCCCCTGAGAACTGACCCACACCAGGTGCTTACTTGCCAGGGGGCCATCAGCCTGTGCTTGGGCGGATCTGCCCTGCTCTCCCCATTTCCTGTTGGGAAAAGGGTCTTTAGAAGCCAGAAGAGCTGTTGGCATTTTGTTTCCAGAGAAAAGCCCAGGCAACGTTAGACAGGTATCAGTGTCATCCATGACCGGTGTCCCATCCTTGCTCGGCTCTCTGATGGCACCCAGGGAAGGACCCTCCAATAACCGAGCTCCTAACACCGTGCTGAAGTCAGAGACCCTGATCTATTGCAGAGGAGACAGATTCCAACGGCCTGCAATTTGCTCAGCAAGGCACCCACCTCGCTCGGCTTCAGTGCAAGAGGAACTACAATCGCGAACAGATACATTTCTAAAACAGTACCTTCGGTCACTTGTACTAAAGAAACAGTCATCGCTGTGGCTGAGCGCCTCCTGTTAGGTCGTGAATGCATGGTCACCAATCACCTGGGACTCACTGACTCAAAACCATTCTATGTAGAGCTCAGCTGCGTGTCCACCTGTAGCTTTCTATGCAAACAGCTTCTGGTAAATCCCCCTCGAGTGTAATGCAGCTCGGAATGCCTGCAGCTGTTTCTCAGCCTGACTGGTGATGCCAAAGGCTCTGGCCTAGTAACACCCTGTTGGCAATGGGTGGTGCTTGCCAGGGGCAGGCCCCCCTCTCAGGGGCTGGGGAAGCCGCAGCCTGTGACAGAGAGATCCCACGCGGGCACATCTCCCGCCGCATGTTGGCTCATACCACCCCACCACTAGCTTGTCTGCTTAGAAACAGATCAATGGCTGAAAAAAAAAAGTGGTGCTTCTTAGGGCATTTCACACCCTCGAATGGAAAGGAGGAGCCCTGGTAGTATGGTGAATCACACACTGGCCGCGCAAACCCAGGAGCCACTCCATGGGAGAAAGACGAGGCTGTCCCCTTCTGTAAAATACAGCCTCCAATTAAATGGAGAGAAAATGTTTTGAGAAACGATGTACAAATGCGCTTTACACAATTGATGTATGTATGGATTGGGATAACAGTTGTATGAGCCCCTAATAAAATGTTAAAAAAACAAACAAACAAACAAAAATACAGCCTCCGAAACGCTAGGGAGCAGTTCTAGTCCCCCCTATGACCCGCTAGCTGACGTGATGGCAGTTGGTTTGGGATTCAGGAGTGCAAACGGCTAACACTCAGCTACTAGCCAAAAGGTGAGAATTCAAGTCCACCCACTCTGGTCTAAAGATGCCTTAAAAGAAAATTCTGATGATCTGCTATTGAAAACCCGATGGAGTGCAGTTCTACTCTAATCCACACGGGGTCGTCATAGGTCAGAACCAACTCATTCGCAACCGGCAACTGGTAGAGAATTAACCTTCAAGGCTGACACAACACTGACCTCCCAGACTCCCAGTGAGCCAGCAGTCTCCAGAGCGGGAGGGAGATGCTCAGGTTTTCACAGCCCACAAGTCCTCCCAGGCCTCCCCGGGGAGCCAGGTGAACTCACACAGCTGTGGGTTGAAGCATCTCTCAGCCAATCTCTGAGACCACCCTGGCACTTGAGTTCAGAGGCAAGCAAAGATACCTACAGAGCCCACTCCTTCCTGCTTGCCTTTCCTGACTTCACCACTAGGGAGGGGAAGACCATGGAAGAGCCAGCACTGGGGGTTTGCGACTGAGCAGAGGAGCAGCCAGCTTAGGAACAGAAGGGAGTTAGTGCTTCCTCGCTGGGTGACAGCTTCTACAGCCTGATGGGGACTGCAAAAGAACCAATCCCTCAAAGGCTGGGTGACAGCAGGAACTGCAAACTAAAAAGTAAAGGCAGATACCTGCTACCACTTTCTGTTTCTGCTAGAGAACTGGTAAGAGGAATTCAAGGCAAGTGGATGGTTTCTATTGCCCACATTACCTACTACTACTACCACCACCACTAGGGTCACCAACTCCTCTCCACCACCATACCACCTCAGAGACAGCTGTCTGAGATTAGAGATCCACTCGAAGGCTGCCCAGACCCTAGAAGGCTTTAAGACTCTAATCAGGGGTCCTCAAACTTTTTAAACAGGGGGCCAGTTCACTGTCCCTCAGACCTGTTGGAGGGCCAGACTATAGTTTAAAAAAAAAAACTATGAACAAATTCCTATGCACACTGCACATATCTAATTTTGAAGTAAAAAACAAACGGCAAAAACACCTGGCGGGCCGGATAAATGTCCTCTGTGGGCCACATGTGGCCCGCGGGCCGTAGTTTGAGGACCCCTGCGTCTAACTCTACATGGAAATAGAGAGCCTCATCTTTCTCCTGTGGAACAGCTTTTGGTTTTGAACTGCTGAACTAGCAGTTGGCAGCCCAATGTGTAACGTTCCCCACACAATTCCTTTGGAATCCCAGCGATGTTCCATAAATGGATGGTCATCTGTTAATTCAGGTCAGCAATGCTGCCCCTCCTTGTGTCTGCTCCAGCAGCACACTTCTACACGTGGCCATGGTCACACAGCTTCAGAGCGGTGTGGCATAGGGAAGGGATTCACGGCTTGGGTTTGAGGTCAGCCAGACCTGGCTTTGAATTTCAGCCTCACTATTTACTAGCTGTGTGACCATGAATTTACCTTTTTTTTCCTGTGTAAAATGAATGAATAAAATAATAGGATCCCCAATCCAGATTAAGGTCATTCCATTCAAATGAGCACACAGTCAGAAAAGCGTTTCTTCCCATGGATGGCGAAGCCAGTCTCTGCTATCACGAAATACAGACCCCTTCGAACGCAACTCCCTGACAAAGAAATGTCTTCTTGGAAAAGGCATTTTTCACGTGTGGTGAATACAATAACCTCTCCCGTTACCAAGAGAAGCTTGGTAGAATTCAAAGATGCAAACTAGCTTTGAATGTGAGTCTGACAAGGTAGATGCCCACCGATTGGCTGCTTCTGCTGGGATTTATTTTATAGGGAGCAAGTACCTCCACCCATGCACTCCCTACCCCCTACTCCCAGCAGTTCCAGGGAAGGATACTTCCTATGAAAATTCATTTCCACCCAAAATTCAAGACGGTTCTCACCCATCAGAAGCTGAATCTTCCCTGTCAATACTATCTAGAATTCAAGGTCAAAGCAAATTTAAAAATGAGTTCAGCTACCCATTATCTACTCATCTTCTGTACGGTAGCAATGAACTTCCTGGAACTAAAGCCAAGTGCCGTGGCAAGAGGTAAAAAAAGCATTCAGTTGATGGCATCGATGTCAAAGGGGTTCTGGCAAGAGCTGATATCATTCCAGTTTGAATGGGAGCACAGGTTCTCAACCGGGCTCCGTAAATAACTCAGGAAAGCCGGGAAGATGGTGTCAGACGTTGTAGATAGGGTTTTACACGAAGAATGATCCGATAAGGGAGCCTTCCTGTTAAGGATCGGAAAATAAAATGACTGGTGCATGACATGATAGCAAGACGAAATCCCTTTTCTGGCGGGAATTCCTTTTAATCAAGGCCAACGTAAAGGCAGTTGAAGAAATGGTCTTGGAGATTCCGGGGAAATTAAGTTCAATCTCTTTCGTGCAAGGGCAGACGGACCTGTCAGACATTCATGTCCTCAGACACAGGCAGTCCAATAGAGCATAGCAAGAAGCTATTTTCTGTCTATCCGCTCACTTGCCTTGCTCGCTCCGTTTGGTCTCCACACAGCGTGGCACCGCGGCGCGCTCGACACCTCGTTCCTTTCCCCTAGGACAGTCCCTCCGGTCCTCTGGCTTTCAGCACTGCTATCAGGTTGCTTCCAACTAGTGGCCCCCCCTCCAGGACAGACGAGAACAGCCCGCACAGGGTTGACAGGGCTGGCTGTAGTCTTTAGAGAAGTAGACCACCATATCGTTCTCCATCGGAGTGGCTGCTGGGGTCCAACCACTGCTCTTTCAATTAGCAGTGAATTTTTCTTCTTTTGAATCATTTCGTTGGGGGCTCCTACACCTCTTATTACAATCCATCCATTGTGTCAAGCACATTTGTACATCTGTTGCCCTCATCATTCTCAAAACATTTGCTTTCTACTAGAGCCCTTGGTATCAGCTCCTCATTTTTCCCCTCCCTCCCCCACCCCACCCTCCCTCATGAACCCTTGATAATTTAAAAATCATTACTACTTTTTCATGTCTTACACTGTCTGATATCTCCCTTCACCCACTTTTCTGTTGTCCATCCCCCAGAGAGGGGGTTATAGGTAGATCCTTGTAATCAGTTCCCCCTTTCTACCCACCGCCCCTCCACCCTCCCAATATCACCACTCTCACCACTGGTCCTGAGGGGATTATCTGTCCTGGATTCCCTGTGTTTCCAGTTCCTATCTGTACCAGTGCACATCCTCTGGTTCCGCTGGATTTATAAGGCAGAATTGGAATCATGAGAGTGGGGTGGGGTGATAAACACTTAAGAACTACAGGAAAGTTGTATGTTTCATTGTTAGCAGAGCACTTTTCACCACTCCCCTCCCCTCCCAGGGCTCTTTCCTGGCTTTAAATACCATCTCTAAACCAGCCATCATCAAGCCCGCGATGGCTACCCCACGCACAACGAAACAAAAAGCTGCCAGGTTCTACACCGTGCCAACAACAGGCTGTGGACTGAACCCTGGTGATCCACAGGATTTCCACCAGTGGATCTTAGAGAGTTGAAAATGATGCGTTTCCTCCTAGTCGCAGTCAGAAGCTCAGCCGAAACCTACTCAACATTCTAGCAACAGAGAAGCCTCTCTGGACAGACAGGTGGTAGCTGAGCATGAGGTGCAGTGTCTGGGCATCGAAGCAGGTCTATTACCTGGGGGTTGAAAACGCTATCACGGAACCACTGATCCCGACTCACCACAACCCTATAGGACAGGCTAGAACTGGGCCTGTGGGCTTCTGAGACTGTAACTCTCGATAGGAATGAACAGCCCCTTCTTAAGAGATACAATTCCCGGATCAAAATCCCCAGCCTGCAAAGACACATGCAACCAATGGCTAACTGCCTACCCAACAACATGGCTTGGCAGACTTAGCCATGCCTCATAGGAAGCATGTCCCAAGCTGAATGAAGGACCAGTCACCAACTGAAGCAGCTCCTACCCGATGGGTCCCACTCCTAGTCAACTCTACCTCAACTCATTGAGTTTCCTTAGTTAGAAAACTACGAAGCATACTGTTTGATTTTTTTCCTACCACACCCACATTCAATCAATCAATCACTAAGCTTTGTCAATTAACCTTCAAAACCAGTCCCCTTCTGTGTATCCCCACTGCTACTACCCTAATTGGGGCCACCATTCTCTCTTACCAGACCAGGCAGGAACCTGCTATAGACTGAACTGTCTGTTCACCATTCCCCAAATTTGTTGAAGTCCTAAACCCTGGTACCAGTGAACATGACTTTGTTTGGAAATGAGGTCTTTGCAGATGAGGTCATACTAGATTAGAATGGAATATAATCTGAATGTTCGCCTTTAAAGTAAGAGAAACATAGCCAGAGGGAAGGTGCCGATGTATCCAAGCAGTAGCTGAAAGCCCCAAGATGCTTGGCCTACCAGAAGCCTAGAACTGACAAGAAGGGATCTTCTCTTAGCACTCTTGTATACAGAGAGAACACAGGGTTTTGCTGCCAATCCCTTGAATTCACACTCTGGGCTCCAGAACCGTTTGATAATACATTTCGATTTTTCCACACTTTGTATTGTGACTTGGGTAAAAGTTGACAGGATTAAAACCATTCATCGGTTTTCCGATTATTACACCATTGATGCACTTCTTGTTTTGTGGCATTGGTTGCAACCTCCACAATGTACCAACACGCCTCCCACTTCCGCCCAATGCAGTTCTGTGCTTACAAACCATCTGATTTGTGTATTTTATTACCACAGTCCTAGGAAATTAATAACCCCGATTTTTTCCCTCCCAATTCCTCATCATTCGCCACATGATCCAGCATCGTCTCATTAAACTACACATCTGTCCACGGCACCCTTTGGTTTAAATTAAGGTGACCAGACGTCCCGCTTTTGGAGGGACAGTCCCGATTTTCGGCGTTTTTAAAAAGTCCCGATTTTTTGAAAGAATGCACAAGCTAGGGAATGGTCTATTTGGTCCATATAGACCAAATTTTTAATCAAGAACACCCACCGCCCCCACCTCCCTCCGGTCAATGGTGTCCTGCTTTAAATCTGGTCACCTTAGTTTAAATCCTCCCAATGGCTTATGAGGTGACAATGATTTGACAAATCCTACAAGATCTGGTCCAGCTGACTCCTCTAATCCTCCCCATTTATGACCACATGCAGCGACATCTATTCTAGACCCCACACTCAAGCTCAGTTCCAAGAGCCAGCCATTTCTCACCTGTCTCCGGCTCTTACCCACCCAGGGACCTTTTTTCCAACCTTTTAAAAACCTTCATCATATTTCATCCCCCTGGGAAAGATACATCCTCGGGGACCTCATGGCTACAACAACCCCCATAGTAGCAGTACTTTTTGACTATGTTCTGGACACACTTAAACTTGGACTGTGTGCTTCTAAGGGTCTGTCCTCTCAGCCATGTGAGCTCCACGGAGAAAGCAGACTCTTTCCTGCCCTATGTCTCCAGTGTCTGCCCCAGGATCTACCTCCCAGAAGGTAACCATCCGTTTTGGAAGACCTTCCCGGTTGGTTGGCTCCACCATGAGGACAAAGCTGGTGTCGAACGATCAGCTCTATTTTTACTGATGACAAAGATGAGAATGCACTACATTTAACTCAGTTCAGGCTACCAGGAAAATCAAGGTGAGACAGAAAGCCTAAAAGCTAGGATCTCCCAACAACCAAGTTAATGCGTTCTTCACTTCAGCAAAAGCGGTCAGGTGACTCAAGGATGTGGTAGCTTTATCAAGGTCCCTGACAGGAGCCCACATCTTCCACTCTGCTATCAGCAGAAAAGGGACCAGCGAGGAAAGATCTAGTTATCTGCGGCATCCACAAAAGTTACAGTCAGGAAAAACACCATTCGACTCTATGAGTTCACATCAACTCAGCTTCAACAGGTTTGCTTTTTTGGGTTGTCTTTATCTAAAATGTGACACGAAGTTCAAGTTCCACCAACTCCCGGTGCCACCCCTCCACTCACTCAATCACTCAATTCACTTACAGCCATCGAGTCCGTGGCGGCTCTAAGGATAGGGGTGAACTGCCCCCTGTGAGTTGCTAAGACTAGAACGCTGTATAGAAGTAGAAAGCTCTGACTTTCCCCCATGGAAAAGTTGGTGGTTTTGAACTGCTGACCTTGCAATTAGTAGCCCAAAGGATAACCACCCACCACCAGGTTCCTCGTGCCATATTCTGAAGTTCACAACTCTTTCTTCCCGAGATCCTGGAACACACCTCTCGTCTCTCTTCCAAAAGATGAGCCAAGGGAGGGAAGCAAACCTGGGACTTTTGCCGAGACACACGGACAAGTTGCACCCACGATTTGCCTTTAAGGATCAGTGTTCCCACGAGTGACACATCGCGGAATCTCAGGCCTTCCGAATGGACGGGCCTTGAGATGGCAGAGAAGGTTCCTTGACTATTAAATGAAGGGTTGGCTTAGATTCATGAAGCTCTTTCCAGCTATAAACCTCCAGGAGAAAATATTAAGTAACTTCTCTGGACAGCAAGCACCTCCTCTAAAAATTACAGTTATATGTATCACATTTCAATGGATAGTCTATTAAATTAGGTAACGTATATTTTTAGTATTTCCAGGAACCCAAATCCAAGGACATAGAATCATCCCCTTACCTCCATGATGCCCACTTGCCTTCACTCTTGCTACTCAGTGTGAGTGCTTATTAGAAATGGGCACTTGTTAGACATGCCGAATCTTGGGCCCCACCCAATACCTACTGATCAGAATCATCACTAACAAGACACCCAAGGCACCTGTGATCTACACTACAGAGCCCTAGCTCTGTGTTACCCCCAGGCCCTCAGAACCACCTTTTCTAAACCTTACTTTCCACTACTCCTGTCCTGAGCCCAGGAGAAAGACGAATCTTTCTCCTCCCATAAAGAGTTAGAGTCTCAGAAACCCAGTCCCTGTCTACCCTTTCCTACAAGGTCACCCTGAGTCAGAATCGACCTGATAGAAGTGAGTTTGGTTTGGTATTTTGTCCTGAATCCAACACTCCAGATTTTCCCAGGGGCTCACAATTCCAGGAAATTCCATGCTCATTCATGTCCATGCCTCTGTCTAAGAAGTACTCTAAGGAAATGCCTATCAGCTTAAGCACCCTCTCCTTTTCAAAGGTGCCCTGACCTTTCAAAGAAAATAGCCATTTCCTCTTTCCACCTTCCCCAGACTTGCCCTCGCTTCTGAGACAGCTGCAACTATGCTATTTGAATGCTAAGTTCCCATCCATTGGTTCATGGCGAGCATGTTGAAAGAAAGACCATTGCCCCCATGCCCCATGCTGACATTTTATCTGATCGGAATCCTACTGCACTGAGATGTATGTGTCCGCCATCCATACATCTACCCACTCACTCTCCCACCCACCCACCTTCACATCTCTCCATCTACTCATCTGCCTTTGACAGATAGCATAAGTAGATGCCTTTCACAAATGGAAATTTATTCTCTCACAGTAGAGGAAGCTAGACGTCTCAAAGAAGAGGCTGCGAGAGTTCAGGGTGCTGTCTCTAGGAGAAGGTTTTCTCTCTGTGTGGCAACTCCGGAGGAAGCTCCTGGTCTCCTTCTTACATCTGTCTGAGTGCCTTGTCTTCCTTGGCAATGCACATGTGCCGGCTTCAGACTTCTCCTGGGTCTAGCAGGTTCTCGGTGCAGGTACCCCAGGTTCAAAGGAGGTGCTCTGCTCCCTGTTCTCCTTTCCTGGTGGTTCTGAGGTTCCCCAATTTCTGCTCAGGTGTTCCATCTGTTATATCTCAAAAGAGATGGACTCAACATATAATTGAACCTTGGTTCATCAACATAACTACAGATTATACCCTGCCTCACTACTAGTACAGTCCCAAGTCCTGCCTCATTAACATAATTCTGAGGCTGGGATTTACAACATATTGGATCATTATATCAGATCACAAAAATGAATGGTAATCTAATTACAAAATACTCATCATAGCTCAGCTACAGTGACACATATTTAGAGGTGCCCCATCAATTTCTTCGGTGCTTACTTACACTAAGTGTTCTCAGAAACATTCCTTCCAATGTATAGGAGAAAAATCATATACCACCTTTCACAAATCTCACACCAGGAAGATATGCAAAGAATAACTTGGCCTTGATTCTTCTAGAACCTGAAGAGAGACCAGGAATAGACAGGGATGTGAAATGAGGCTTTCTCTAAAGGGTCAACCATTTGGCCTTCGATGGATGATAAGCAGGATTCATTCTATCTCCCCCATGGGAGATGCCAGGCTAAAATTTGTAGCTCTCTCAGGTTTCAAATAACAAAAAGACCATAAGCATTCTGGGTTGGTTGAATCAAAGAGGATGCAGAGGCCCAAATGCTCCCTCTAGCAAAAGAGAGCCCAACCCAGGAAATATTGAGCTGGCTTACAGAGGGTTATAGAAGTCTCAGGTATTTGGTCCCAGACACTAATGTTCCCTAGGAAGAAGCTCTACTTGAGGAGGACCGCTGGCAGGAGTGAACGTTTGGGAGTAGGGGAAGTTCATGTTCCAAAATGAATCTGAGGCAGTCAAGAAATCAAGCACCGGGAGGAAATGAGAGGGGCGGGCGTCTGCTTTGCTGGCTTCATGCTGAGACTGAGCATGATCAGAAGTCAAAGGCCCACTCCAGGAACACCTCACAATGTTTCTGCTGCGGCAGAAAGAGAGTCATCAGCGCGGGAACCTTCCTCCCCTGTCACAGACTGCTTGCCCTTGAGCTTAAAGTACCTGACAGGGTTGTTCCCCATCACCCCCAAGAGGAGGAGGAGAGGTCTAGAGCGTGCCCAAGGCAAGTAAGGAAGAGACAAAACCCAAGTCAAGCCTTGTTCTCCTCTCTCACATCAAGACTCTGCAGTCAGCACTTTAGACGGCAGCCCTGTAGAGGGAGGACGGTTGTAGAACCAGGACTTAATGGACTGAGCTGGGCCACCTCACAGACTGACGACTCGTACAGACCTGAGGAGCAAGTGGCTGGATCCTTTTGTCCTCATTTTCCTTCGCTGGAAAAGTAAGATATAACATGAGGTTGGGGGTGAGAATTCAACTGGGACCATATCAGCCTCCGGCCACGAATGCCCCAACATGGCAGAGACTTCCTCCAGGCTAATGGCAACACCGTGAGCAGCACAGCCGAGAGATAGCAAGAGAGAGAGTGACTGATTCCTGACATTATTTATTTGGGCCTAGATTGTCAGGCCCCAAATAATTGCTCCACCTATAGCTTTCAGTTGCATGACTTAAATTCTCCCTCTTCTTTTCTTTCTTTTCTTAAGCCAGTTTGACTAGGCATTCTCTTATTTGCAATGATATTTTCCCAATGATACCAACACCAAACAACTTCCGGTTGTTTGACTGACTCGGTGTCTCATGTATTTCAGAGAACGACGTTCCTCTTGATTCTAGCCCCGGTCTAGGAACACTTCGTTCTTACGACATAGCCCTAATTGATACACACCCTCATGAAGAGATCGCTGAAGATATGTGCGCTACAGCAAAGGGTGGTGAAGAAACCAGATGGTACCCAGTTATCAGGAAGAATAATGGCTGCTTGCCTTCCAATGGGCAGCGAAGTGAGGCATCAACTAAATCCACATGGAGGACCACACCAAGGAGTAGAAATAAGATCATCCAAATCCACAGGCAGGAATGGTCTTAGAGCTTAAATTCCGAACACCCAATTTTCAGATTATGGATGACAGTGGAAATCCAAAATCCATTCGTAGAGTCCTCCTATGGATGAAGCCTCCGGTGAATGCCCTTTGAACGCGGTCCAGGGATGTGAAGTGCCTTACTTTCACACGGAGAGGAGTGTAAAGTTGACTATGGCAGATGTGGTTAGGTGAAAATGTAAGAATTTCTCATTTGATCTCCCTCCCTTTTGACCCATTTTAAAATTGTTGCACTTTTTAATATTTTCTGATTTCTTTTTGAGGGAGATTTTTTCTGTTTAATCTAGTCATTGTTGTTGGGTTTTTTCCTTCTGATTGTTGTGCCTGTTTGTGTTTTGTATGATTTTCAGTATATGATTTTCTATAGATGAAATCCAAGATAGGTAGAATTATAGAGACAGTGACTGGATTCATAATTACTTAGAGACATGGCAGGGAAGGATGGGGGGAATAGGGAGCTAACAACAATGAGAATGAGAAGAAAATATGTGGTGATGATTGCACAACTCATCATTATTTTTAATTTTTTAATCATTTTATTGGGGGCTCTTACAGTTCTAACAATCCATACGTCCATGTGTCAACCACATTTGTACAGTTGTTGCCATCATCCTTTTTAAAACATTTCTTTCTACTTGAGCCCTTGGTATCAGCTTCTCATTGTTTCCCCTCCTTTCCCACCCTTCCACCCTCATGAACCCTTGATAAATTATAAATTATTTTCTTATCTTACACAGTCCGCTGTCTCTCTTCACCCAGGTTTCTATTGTTTATCACCATGGGTGGAGGAGGGGGGTTTTATGTCCATCATTGTGATCAGTTTCTCCTTTCCCTCTCAACCTTCCCCCTACCCTCATGGCATCACTACTTCCATTATTGTTCCTGAGAGGCTTATCTGTCCTAGATTCCGTGTGTCAAGAGCACTTATCTGTATCAGTGTACATGTTCTGCTCTAGCTGGATTTGTAAGGTAGAACTGGGTCATGATAGTATGGGGGAGGAATCATTAAAGAACTAGAGGAAAATAAAAACTAAAGAACTAGAGGAATGTTGTGTGTTTCATCAGTGTTATACTGCAGCCTGGCTGGCTTGTCCCTCCCTTGTGGCCCTTGTGTGAGGGGATGTCCAATTGTCTACAGATGTACTTTGGGTCTCCACTGTACACCCCATTCTCATTAATATGTTTGTTTGTTTGGGGTCTTCTGATGCCTGATCCCATCAACACCTCATGATCACACAGAGCTGGTGTGTTTCTTCCATGTGGGCTTTGTTGCTTCCCGGTTAACTGGCTGCTTGTTTAACTTCAAGCCTTGAAGACCCTAGACACTATATCTTTTGATAGCCGGGCACCATTAACTTTCTTCACATTTGTTTATGCACATATTTTGTCTTCAGCAATCGTGTTGGAAAGGTGAGCATCACAGGATGCCAAGTTATTAGAAGAAAGTGTTCTTGCATTGAGGGAGTCCTTGAGTAGAGGCCGAAAGTCTGTCTGCTACCTTAATATTTGACACATAATGTATGTACATAGATCCTTGTCCCTATTGTTATATATAAATATATTTACATATGTATGTGCCTGTATTTATACTCCTACAAATATCCTTTGCTTCCTAGTTCTTTCTTCTATTTCCTTTTACTTTCCTCTTGTCCCACTATCATGTTCGACCTTCATTCGGCTTTCAGTAATTCCTCTCAGCTACATTGCACTTGATCAAGCCCCACCAGGCTTTCTACATCCTAATCGCCATCCATTTTAGATCACTTTTGTCCCCTTGTCCCAGGGATTGTTGGCTTCCCCCCGTCCTACCCCCTACCTCCCCCTCTCCCAAGTCCCCCCCAACCATCAGTCCCATTGTTTTCTCATTGGGATTGTTTATCCTGCCTCTCTTATATAGATAGACACAAAAAACAAAAACCTATAAATAGTTCCAGGTCTGTCTGTTCACCTTTATGAATGTTTTCTGATCGAGTCTGATGGGGTGCCAAGCCCTGAAGTCCATTTCTGGGATTCCTCGGGTACTTCATTGCTTCTCTCCCCGTGCTGCTCTGTTGCACACCCTTCATGTGTCGCCCCATGTGTCAGACTGTGTCAGACTGGGCACAATTCCCGCACTGTGTCTCCCGTGTTGTCCCTTGTAGCACTATGGGCCAGTGAGGGAACAGGACGCTGTGTCTCATGGTGGGGCCGAGCCTACGGTCCTCTCTGTGCATTGTCTGCTCTGAAAAACTCTTAATGATTGAACAATTACATTGTATGATATGTGAAGTATAAGCTAATGCAATGATTTAGGTCGGGGGGTTTTAAGTACAGTAATACCTTGATTGTCAGACTCATTTCATTCCAAATTTGTGTTTGTACACCAAAATGTTCCAGAACTGAACATAGTCTGCCCCATTAGAAATAAGGAATAATAAAATACTTGATTCGGAGGCCTAAAAATTATACTTATAAATTCATTTTTCCAAGACTTTAAATTGCTAGGGAGGATTTTAGCTATCTTGCATAACACTGTCTTGGATACACTATTTCCACCAGTTGTTTCTGATTTATCCAAATTAACAGTAACTTTTCAACCTCTTTCATGGTCTGAGTTCTTTGCTTCATGATTAACGTTTTCACACCTTTCGCTACATTAGTTGCTTTCATCACAGGTTGTTTTGTTTTTTTTCAAAAATGTTGTTCATCTCAATTTAGCATGTCCTATTCAGCCACCAAATCAAACAAGTGGTGCCCTGATTCAAATTTTGCAAGGATTTCTTTCTTTAACTCTACTGTGGTTCTCAGATTTCCTGTAGTTTTACTACTGCGATCACCAAGTTTTGGTGGAGCCATGATTGCAATATTGGATGCAAATAAGATGCAATAAAAAAAACCCACGATGAATGTTTTGACTCACTCACACAAGCACCATATGTTGTGTCTGAGGGAGAGCAGCGCTTACACTCCCAGAAGGGTGGCTCCCTGTCAACCATACAGGTGTTTTCAAGTTGGGATTTTGGTTTCACGATGGTGCCAAGTTTCCAACACCAAGCAGATTTTTTGAGTAGTGGAAAGTTCAGACTTGGAGCTATTCCACCACCAAGGTGTCACTGTAGATGCCACTGCTCTTCTTCCAGGTGCCCCTGGGGGGAAGTACCAGTGTTTTAGTGAGTAGCCAAACAGCCATTTACACTACCCCAGGACTCCTCCAGCTACACAGGTGTCTTTAATTAAGAAACATGTGGAAGAGCTTACTGGTCAGAGACCCCCTAAGACTATGTCCCTGCCCCCTAAGGTCTAAAAGTGAACTCATCTCCAGGTTAAAATAATCAACCATTTAAGACCCAAAGGGCAGAATTTACCCCAGGGAAACTGTTCAGAGAGTCAGGAAAAGAGGAGGAATGGACACAGGAAACACATGGAGAAAATGGAACAAGTGCTGTTATGTTATGGGAATTGTAATAAATGAGATGAGCAAAAGGCGTATGAAATGTTACATAGAAACAGATCTTCTGGAAGCTTACTGATGAGGATCAAGAATTACAGCCTTCGATATGGATTAAAACTCAAGGGAAATAAAACAAAAATCCTGTGAGAAATGGAGCAAAGATCGAAGTTGTCAGCGATTTCCTCCTGCTCGGATCTGCAATCAATGCTCATGGAAACAGCAGTCAAGAGATCAAAGGATGCATTTCATTGGGTAAATCTGGTACACAAGACCTCTTTAAAGTGCCGAACAGCAAGGATGTTACCAAGCTGTGATATTTTCAATGGCCTCATAGGCATGTGGAAGTTAGGCATTAAATAAGGAAGACCCAAGAAGAATCAATGCATTTGACTTATGGTGGTGAAAAATATTGAAAGTACTATGGATTGCCAAAAGAATCAAGGAATCTGTCTTGAAAGAAATATGACCAGAATGTGCCTTAAAGGCAAGGATGCTGAGACTTGGTCAAGTATTGGGGACATGTTATGAGGAGAGACCAGTCCCGGGGGAGGACATTATGCTTGGTCAAATGGAGGAGCAGCGGAAAAAGAGGAAGGCTTTCAACTACATGGATGGACCCAGTGGTTGTAATAATGGGCTCAGACATCAGAGCAACCATGCATATGACTCAGGACAGGGCAGCGTTTCATTCTCTTGTACACAGGGGGTACCTTGGGTTGGAACCTACCCGACAGCACCTAATAGCAGCATCATAATATGCTTTGTAAACCTTCTCCTAACACACAACAAAAAATTTGAGAAAATAAACCGGAAAAACCCCAGATGAATAGAAAATATTAAACACTATAATTTTCAAATAAATTCTTGCATTTTAACCTAACTACATCTACCAGAATCCACTTTCCAGTGCACTCACTCTCTGGGTGGTCGCCCCTCTCTCAAAGCGCCCTCCCCAGCAGAAGTCTTCCTTCTGGCTCCGCCTCCCCAGTAGGATCAGTGGGGGCATGGGGTGTGGTCATGGGCGGGGCATATTCTTTTTCCCTTCTGGCCTGAGCTCTGTGACAGGGCCCCTCCAAAGCCCAGCATCTCCATGCTCTGTGGAAGGGGCTGGAAATGAACAAAAAGCTTTTATGTAAGATGAACGAACCACGAGGTGCTGACAGACTGACTTCTTCAAGTGCCAGCTTGGAGCTTTATAAATTCAACCCTCACAATAACCTTGGAAGAGAGACACCATCGAACACACCCAACAGGCTAAAAAAAAGTTTAAATAGTCCGTAGGTGGTAGAAATGGTCAAATACTGCTTCACTAGTGAGGTAGTTCGTTTATTGCGCCAACCTCGTCGATGAAACCATGTGGGGTTAATTGAAGGGCAGAGGGATAAATGGCTTAGTGAGCCTCGCCTTTCTAGTTCTCGAATCTCTTGCTTTCTGATGGTCAGACCAGGGTACAGCTGCCTTAGCCAATTCCCTGCTTCAGCTTGCAAGGCTCACTTCCTGCAAGACATCCCTGAGGAGAAGCCACAAGGACCTACCCCGATGCAGCCCTGGGTGCTGGAACAGCCAGCGCTGAGATGCTTACACATTCACTGACTCGCCTTTCCTCCTGCAGTCGGCATCATTGTGTCTGTTTTGTGAGATGGAGGAGGACTTTGTGGACTGGTGTTGGACATGTGGGTTAATGTTGGACTTGTGGGCTTGGGCAGCCCTGGGTTGGGATGTTTTCGTGATGCACACTTAACCTTTATATAAAACTCCCTTATACATGAGTTTCTGTGGATTTGTTGCTCTAAAGTACCCAGACTAACACAACTTGCTAAAAGATTGGCGGCTGACATCACCCCGAAGTGTCTCTGATGAGAGGGCCCCTGCTGCTAACAGCTCATGACCTTGAAAACCCTACAGAGCGGTTCTACTCTGTGACAACTAACGATGTCAGTGGAGAAGAAAACTAAAAGGAGCCATCAGATTTGTCCTAGGAGAGAAGGGCTAAAGCCAGGCTTGGGTTTGACGCAGTTGCCTCCCCCATGCATGGCCCTTCCATCACCCCACACCTGCCTCCTCTTACTAGTCTTAGAGCAGCTGGGTCAGGTGCCCACCTCTGCATGAAATAGAGACCTTCAGGCCGTGCCGACAGCAGGCACACTCCTTCAAACCCAGCACGTCTAAAACAATGGAAAGCAGTATTTATCAGAACTTTAAGCGGGTACTTGACACTGTGCCATGGTCGGCTCAGACCCTGAGAGCTGGCAGGTCCAGAAGCAGAGCGCAGGGAGCTATAAGCTCTAAGTCACAGGCAGCTGCAGAAATACTAGTGACACTTTTATTTCCCTGTTCAGCTGCTCTTTGAGAGACATCGCAGTAATGAGCTCGGGGAATTCACCTGAGCTCGGGGACCAGCTCTCAGCACAGTCCCTTGTGCCACGAGGCGGGAGCCTGGAAATCTTCCGAGCTTGCTGGGAAAGCACCCAGGTCAGGTACACAGCTGCAACCAGAGCAGAGCCACCCACCCAGAAAAAACGCACTCCAGGCCTCTCCAGATTCCCGGACACTGAGAGCAACGGGTGCAGGAGAGGGAATGGTGGCTGGAGACGGAGGCGGGAAGCTGCTGAGGGTGGGCAAGGAGAGCAAGCTGGGCCCCAAGAGATGTGGGAAAGAACACGGGCAGTTTCCTACGGAGGGAAGAATTCTGGTCTAGGCCTTCTCTGTTCATCACAGATTGTGCACCCCCCCCCTCCAGGGGAATCGGGGTGTGGTGGGTCCTGAGCTACACAGGCCCCCCAAGAGGTGAGGTTTGGGCCCTGCAGGCAGTGTAACCTGGGAAAAAATAGTAAAGGCTCTTAGCTGAAATTCATATTCCCAGGAGGGGCAGGAAGTGAGAAAGGTTGAGTGGGTAGTTGGAGATCCCCTCCCCATCACCCTCCGGCCCCCATAACACACACACACACACACACACACACACACACACACACACACACACACACACATGCCTTGCACGTCACAGATCAAAAGGTGTGGAGAAATCCTGACCCAAAGTGACCTCCATCCCTCAAGGCTTAGTCTTCTCAGGCTGAAGTGGCTTCTTGGAACGAAATCTGTAGGGAGCTGGAGCATCCCGTCTCCAGAGTCAACTCTGTTCAGGAAGTGGGTGTAGAGGGAGCGGGGAAGGCAGCAGGTCTCTCTCCCCCCAGCATCCGGGAAGCTCTTTATTGAGAAATGCTCAGGTGGGGGACTGGCCTCTGAATGGCAAGTGCTTAAGGGTGCCTGAGTTAGTTAATTGTGCCAGCCTGGCCGATAATCACATGTGGTGCTGGTTGAAAGGCGGAGGGATAAATGGGTGGTGAAGCCTCGCCTTTCGAGTTCTCGGGTCTCTTGTTTTGTGATGGTTGTATCGGGTGCAGCTGCCTTAGCAGTTCCCTGCTTCAGCTTGCGAGATTGACTTCCTCCAAGACATCCCCAAGGAGAAGCCGCATGGATCTATCCCGATGCAGCCCTGGGTGCTGGAGCAGCCGTGTGGAGACCCCTGCTAGTGCTGAGATGCTTGTTCGTTCACTGACTCAGCTTTCCTCCTGCAGTCGGCATTATTGCCTCTGTTTTGTGAGGTGGAGGACTTTGTGGACTGGTGTTGGGTTAATGGGTTAATGTTGGACTTGTGGGCTTGGGCAGCATTGGGTTGGGATGTTTTCGTGATGCACATTTTCTTTGCATAAAACTCTCTCTTATACGTGAGTTGCTGTGGATTTGTTTCTCCAAAGTACCCAGACTAATACAGTGCCTTAGGGCACAGAGGCCTGGGGAATCAAGGCCTAAGCACAGAGGCCCCGACATGTTCTCCAAACACCGGTGTGGAGAGTGTCATGTGGGGAGAACTTGCCAGAGTCCATAGGCAGCCTCAGTGGACAAGTGTACACAATCAGGCTGCTGCCAGCACAAAGCTGCATCAGGCCTGACCATGGGCAGACACAATGGGGCCATCATTCACTCATTCACGGCCTGCTCCTTCCCCATGCCACCCAGGGAGGGCCAAGGACTCTGGCCCCATAGCCCTTGGGAGTTTGGGAGGGGAGGGAGCCCAGAGGTCAGAGGGCAAGAATGCACACAAACTGGGTACTGCCAGAGGAGTCTTAGAGGGTGCACGTGCGATGGAAGGGCATTTGCTCCTTCCCTCCCACTGCCAGGAAAGTGCTCTGAAGAAGTTCCTGGTCTCCCCTGAGTAAAGGGTGGGGAAGGAAGGCCACTGCTAAAGGCCACCGAGGCCTGAAGCAGGCGCTCTCTGCACGAAGTTGGCTGGGCAGTGGAGCCCCCCACGGGACAGAACCCTGGGGCCCACAACAAGCTTTTCTCACTGTCCCCATTGCTGTCCCCACAGAAGAGCCCCGGGCCTCACGTCAATATCCTCAGTCCCTCAGTGTGCTCCTCTATAAAACAGAAATCACCCCACCACCCCATCACTCCCTACTTCCCTCGCGGAGCCCTGGTGATGCTGCGGGCTACCCACTGAGCTGGTAATGACAAGGTCGGTGGTTCAAACCCACCAGCTGCTCTGTGGGAGAAAGATGAGGCGCCGTTTCACTCTGTGTCTCTGGGTCAGCATCCACTTGATGGCAGGGAGCGAGTGTGAGTCCCTACTTCTCATGACTCAACGGGCCAAAGGCGCCATATCTGAATGGTAAGAGGTTGGTTTGCTCCTCTTTGATGTGAATAACCATCTCCAGGGGTGCTCGCTGCTGGGGATGTTGTTAACTACAGCTCCTACACTAATCCCATGCACAGCACAGTGAAGCCAGGCCTGGTCTGGTGCCACCCCAGGATCAGTTGCCATAAGACCACTGTGGGTGCTGGGGATTTCCCATGAAATCAGTTTTCAAAAGCAGATCACCAGCCCTTTTTTCCTAGTCTGTCATAGCCCCATAAACATTTGAGGCCACTGAATTCTTTTTTTTTAATTAACTAATTAATTTATTTAAAAAATCATTTTAAAAAGGGCTCATACAACTCTTATCACAATCCATGCATACATCAGTTGCGTAAAGCACATGTGTACATTCATTGCCCTCAACATTCTCAAAACATTTGCTCTCCACTTAAGCCCCTGGCATCAG
>NW_022103912.1:9074634-9077243 GCF_000313985.2 Echinops telfairi | reverse complement strand
CCAATGTCCATCTGCTACCTTAATACTAAACCTATACATATATGCACATAGATCTATTTCCACATCCTTATATATAAATATATTTACATATGTACATGTCTTTATTTAGACCTCTATAAATGCCCTTTATGAGGCCCCTGAATTCTTAACAAGCATGAGGGGATTTCAAACTATTCATGGAAAAATGCCATTTTATCTATTAGTTACATTTCCCAGGAACTTTTTGTAGCCTCCCCATACATGCCCCAGCTGAGTGGCTCTTGGACCACATTAAGAAAGCCCAGAAGGCCCCTCCATGGAGTGTAGTCACCTACCATGAGGACTATGGGTTTCTCTTTTTGAAGGAGAAGGGTAAAGCCTTGTACCTGGTGAGCAGACCTTGTCCCTGGGGCTTGGGCAGGAGTGGGAGGCAGCCCTATAGTACAGAGAAGTGGGTATCAATCTGTCAGGAAGGTCTCTGAGCCCCAAGGAGTCCTGGAACCAAACAGCGCTCCTACGCTGCATCCGCAGTCACCATAAGAAACGCAATGATTGCTCTCGAGTCACGGCAGCCCCGGTGTGCAGGGCATGGCTGTGCTGCGCGGGGCTTTGTCAAATGGCTGCGACCTTTGGGAAGTAGATTGCCAGGTTTCTCTGCTGAGGCACCTCGGCGTGGAGTCCAGTTACCAGCCTGTTAACTAATAGCTGGGCCATCTCCGCCACCCTGGGATGCCTCCCCGCCTACCCAGGCCAGTGGCCACCTCCCCTCCTAGGAAGTTACAATGGCCCCTATGTGACCTAATGGGACCTTCCTGAAGAGCACAGCCCACTTGCAGGGGAGCACAAGCAAACACCTGGGTTGAGCCTGGGTTCCTTCCAGCTGATGGCTTGACCTCTGAAGGAAGCTTCCTATGGGTGCCTGCCGGGAAGGTTAGTTCCCCATTTCCACTCTGGGACCACATGAGCGTGCAGTGGCTGGGGCACACACAGCTCCATTGCCTGCCTACCAGCCAAGCACAGAACAAGGCTGCTACAGGGCCAGAGCTCCACAGGTGTTCTCAGCCATCTTCTCCACCTGGATGTGGAAGACAAGCACAGCCCTATCCTGCCACAAGGTTAGCCTTGGTCCCCATCCACGAGAGTGCCCACAGTCCTCTCCCTGCTGCCTAGAATATCCTAACCCTGCACTTGGGAGCGCTCCTGGAGGAGGCACAGCACAGCAACTTGGCAGCAGTAGAGCACTCCTGTGCTGTGAGCAAGCCAGGAAGCCCTTTCCCTACCCGGACCTCCAGGGCTATGCAGGCACGCTCCACAAGGGCCCTTGGGCGGTTACAGTTTGAGCTAGGTGCATCCAGCCCACAGAGGCACCTGCACTCTTTGGCCACTGCCTCACACCCTGACATAACCAAGAACAGAAATCCTTGGGCCCAAACTATTGGCACCAGGGGCTACCTGGGCGCTTGGCCTCAAGCCCACTGTCCAAAATAGTTCCTTAGGGAACTCCACGGCCACAGGCCAGCAGGTTGGCATTAAATGAAGCTGGTCATTAAGAGCCTGCCCCTCCACCCAGCCCAGCCTCCCGTCCTCATTTCCCTGGGTTCTCGGGTGCTGATATCAGAAGGAGTTGTGTACTTAATGCTTCTTTACTCTCTGTTCCCATTCAGTCATAACAGAAACGGTTCTCAGATCTATTGTTACATCGATGATGGAGAAAGCCTCAATTTCCTGCAATAATCTTAATTGACAATTCAGGGCTAAATGTACTTGAATGCTAGGGAATGCTTCTGAAGCAACATTTCCCGATTATTATGCAGCCCTTGAAATTAGCAGTCAGAGCTAAACAGGGAAGGAACAACTTGAATGAGAAATGGGATCTAGCGAGGGACCTAAGGCCGACGCGACAAGATTCACCAGGTTTCAACCACGTAAGTGCGCGAATTCTGGAATTGCCTAGTGGCCTGGCTGGAGATGGGACTTTAATTCAGGTAACAGCTTCTTTTTTCATCTTCCCTGTCAACCAAATCCATATTTGCATTCTGAAAAATGTATTTCCATAGAGAAGGAATTTCTTCAAAATAATTAAACTATAAATGGAATGTCCCCACAAATTCTTTGAAGTGTCCATCGAAATCAGGCTTGTTGGGGACAACAGAACATCTTCTTTAAATGGGAAGGTGGTCAGAGAAATCCTAGATGTCGGAGCCTGGGGTCCGGGACCCTCAGAGGATGTTGGAGCAAGCCAGTTCTCTCACTGCCATGGCGTCAAAGCTGTCTCCTCGCGACCACCCCCTGGAATTCTGACTGCCACTGTTTACGGGGGAGCAGAAAGCCCCCCGTCTCCCAAGGAGCCGCTCTGGTCCATGCGTAGAACCAGGCTTGCCAAAAAGGCAACTCAGAGAGTGGGTCTCTTTCAAGTCCCCTTCACATTACATCCAGCATCTCCTCTTACACCTCGTTGGTGGACCCTCAGCCACCTCTCACCTTTGCCATATGCAGCATAGAGCACCCCCCGAGATAGTTTATTGTGCCAGCCTGGCTGATAAATGCAGGTGGGACTGACTGAGGAGCGGAGAGATGGATGGCTTGGTGAGCCTTGCCTTTCTTGTCTCTCGCTCTGTGATCATTGGACC
>NW_022103912.1:9059524-9074440 GCF_000313985.2 Echinops telfairi | reverse complement strand
TCTACAAATAGAGGAAGATCCGGCATCAGACAGAGACTTGAAGGACTGCTAGTCTCTCAACTTTCTCTCACGATGTGAGTTGCACTACGCCATTTATAGTGCTTTCTAATTTAACTGTTTATTTCTTGTATTGTATAGTTATCTGTATATGATTTAACAGTTCATTTCTCGCTATATATCTAATTATCTTTATAAATAAATATATTATGTTATCAGGAATTTGGTTTTATCTCTCTAGAGAACCCTGTCTAACACACCCCCCGTGGCTTCATCCTGTATGGTGATGGATGGGAAGGGCTGCTCAGTAAGCACATACACACCAGGCCAAATCCCAGCTCTGTCTCCTTTGCCACACCTCACAGGGTCATTGGTGAATCGTGAGTGGCCCTGCCTTAGAAGCTGGCCTCTGCCACCCTCTCCGTCAGTGTGTGCCGTTGCCATGGAGTGACTCAGAGCCCTGGTGACCCCATGTCAGAGCAGAACTGCAGCCGACAGCACGTCCAATGGCTGATCTTTTACAAGTAGACCACTAGGCCCATCTTCTAAGGTGCCTCTGGTGGACTCAAACCTCCAACCTGGCCATTAGTAGCTAAGCACTTTAACTATTTGCATCACTCAGAGACTCACGTGGTTGGTGTTATGAGGAGAGGGGAAGGGAGTAGGGACTTGCAAAGCCCTGGTGGGATTTCAGTAGGATAATGGGGAAGGTCTGGGGGAGGTGCTTTCTGCAGTAATGTCCCTGTGTTTCCTTCATCTGTGGATCCAACTGAAAACATTTGGACCCAAACCAGGATTGAGACAAGGTTGAGAAAAGGAAGATGTCCAGAATGCAAAATTTCACGAGGGGCTTGCTCTCAGGATAGTGCCAGCACATGGTCAACACCTGAGTCATGTGCCTCCTTTAATTTTGCACCCGATGGACCCACGGCCTGGTGGTAAAGTGGTTATGTGTGGGGCTGCGATCCACATGGTCAGGAGTTTGAAGCCACCAAACCCCTCCTCAGGGGAAAGGCTGGGCTTTCTCCACCTGTAAACAGTTACCATCTCAGAAACCCACAGGGGGTCACTGTGAGTCGGCAGTGACCAGGTGGCAGTGAGTTTTGCTTTTTGAGTTGGGGTCGGGGTCAGCATAGTGTGAAAATAATATCAGGACCCTTGCCTGGAGGAGACGTAGGAGGGAGCCTCTATGAAGTGGGATTTGAATGAACTAAAGTTACTGGCTCAGGGACCGTCAGCAAGTCCCAGGTTTCCCGGCTGGACAGATGTGTTTATTTAGGGGCAGCAGTAGGAGTGGATGTGTTATAGTGACCTACTTGTCTTGCAACTAGAGCTTAGTTTGAGATCTTAGTTAATTGGCCCCAGGCCCTGCCAGCCACCCTCCAGTCAGCTAGCATTCACATACCTGGCACTGGCCACTCTCCAGCAAAGCCCAGCCTCGTGTGTCTCGGTGAGGGTGGAACCAAGGAGTTGGATGGTAAGTGATGTGCATGAGGCTTGTGAGAGAGCCAAGCACCTTGAAGGGAACACCAAAGATGGGGCGGGCCGCCAGGTGAGGAAAGGGTCACCTGCCCACTGGAAGTGAGGGTTGTGGAGAAGAACCCTGCAGAGCTTCATGTTTTCAGATGTGAGCTTATGACGGAGTTATCCCAGCTCCTGATGACAGAGCATGGGGCGGGATGGGGGGGGGGGGAGGCCTTTCCCAAGGAGATCCCTGCCAATATGGTTACATCCATGATGCCGGAAAGCTTTTAAATGAACCTTTGATGTTCCAAACTACCAAAGCATCCATCACTGGTAAGATCATGCATCCATCCAGTTATTCATTCATTCATTCAGTCAGTCAGTCATCACTTCCTCACACCTTTATTAAGTGTCTATTATGAAGTATATATGAAAGGGGACCCCCCAACCGGATGTTTTTTCATAGCTATGTATTTAAATTTTTACAAAACAACCTTATCATCTTCAAAATTACTCTCCATTACACTGAATGCATTTGTCAAATCTGTGATCCCATTCTTGAAAACATTTCTCAAACCCATGTTTGGATGGCTGACAGCACCTCCTTTGTTTTTTTCTTCCCCTCTTCTATGTCATCAAATCACTGTCCTTTCCTGTCACTCTGCATTTGCAGAAACAAAAAGAAGTGGGTGGGGCAAGAGAGGCATGCTTGTTTTTTGTTTGGTTTTTGCCAAAAATCGATGCACTGAGATAGCTGTGTGAGCAGGTGCATTGTCATGGTGGCAAAACCAGTTCCCTGTATGCCACAAATCAGGCCTTTTTTGGTCATACACTGTTATGCAATCTTTTCAGAACCTTTAAATCGAAAGCTTGATTTAACAGTCTGACCTGGTGAAACAAACTCCGAATGCACCATGAGTTGCCATTTTTATTTGTTCAGGAAGTTGATGGATGACAGAATAAGGTGTGTCATCAATCGACAACCTTTTTGAAATGAGAAAAACCACTCATACACTTGAGTTTGTCCCATGCACTGTCCTTGTAGGCTCTGTTCAACATCACAACCGTTTCTCTATCATTTTTCCTGAGCAGGAAACAAAATTTCACAGCCACATGCTGTTCTCTTAAATCGGCCATCACCAAAAATGAGGTTTGAGCAAAACTGCTTTCACATAAAAATTCACTGTGACCAGAGAGAACCTTCCCAAGTGATGACACTGGGTGCACCAACTCAGAGCCAGTTGCTGGATGCTTGCCTAGCATATGTACTATGTACTATGAAAACTCTGCCCAGCGGAGCTTTTTCTCAAAAAAATTTTTTTGGGTTAACCCCCTCATACTCTGGTTCAACACTACAGATGAAAAAGCATAAAGATGTTTGCCTGAGCATACCATATTCCAGTGCAGTGTTTCCCAAGGTGGGCAATACCATCATCTGGGGGGTGGAGGGTTGCTAGCAAGATCCAAAAACCAAAAACTAAATTCTCTGCTGTTGAACAACTTGATGCCGATTCATGGTAACCCTATATGACAAGGTAGAACTGGCCCCATGAGTTTCAGAAGCAGTAACTCTTAACAGGGGTAGACAGCCCTGTCTTTCTCTTAAGGAACAGCTGGTGGTTTTCAATTGTTGACCTTGAGATCGCAGCCAAACAAGTTAACCACTATGCCACCAGGGCTCCTTATAGAAAGATCAGGAGGGGAGGGGGAGGGGGAGGTGGCAAAAGCTGATACTTATACTTGATTCAGAATTAGGTGCTATAGTATAAAAGTTTTTAATTGCTGGAGGTGGGGGTGTTATTTTTTCTTTTTAAAACAAGTTTAGGGACCTATAGTCTAATGCTGAGGTCAGCAAACTGTGACTCTCAAAACATATGCAGCTCTTTTGGTACATACATGTGGTTATGAAGAATAATTGAAAAATGTTAAACAATATTATTCAGATAATAGCGATTTCAATTGTTTGTCAAAATACATGGCTCTCAAATTCTTTTTAAATTGTTGGGAGGGAAAGGACTGGCTTTTCTGTCTCAAACATTTGCCGACCCCTGGTTTAGTGGAAGACAAATAACGACACAATCGCAATTACCCCTGATACTAACGAGGGCATGTTACCATGCTTCCAGAATGAGAAGGATTAGAATGGCATGATAGCTCACACCTGTTGAGAACTTACCAGGTGTTGAGTGATGTTCATAGTGCAAAAACAAATACAGCAGAATCAGCTGTTAAAGCCCTTACATCCCTGTCGGGGGATGAACTTAGAAGTCAACCATTTCTGCTCAATAGACTAAGAGCTGATTCAGACAAGAAGCAATGCCCAGCGGAAACAGGGCAGTCAAGAAGAAGGGATTGAAGGTGGGGCCTGAAGCAAACATGTTTAGGTAAAAAAGGAAGGGAAGCCCAATCAGGACCGTCTTAGAAAACCTTAGAAAAACACATGGAAAACCTTACAAAATAGGGGAAACTTGTTGCTGCTGCTGCTAAGTTTATAAGCATGTCTGTTATCCTTGAACAGATGCCAGGCTATTAGAAAACACATAAAAAAGGATTTGAATTCAAGAGGAAGAAAATAAAACATCTACATATTGCATGATTGTGGGTAGAAAATCGAAAAGTACCTACCAATAAACAGTTAAAATAAGGGAATTCACCAAAGCTCTCAAATACAAAGTTAATTTAAAAATCACCCCATCTACAACAGCAGTAGAAAACAAAACAAAACAAAACCTAGGATTAAATCAAATATTCACAAGACCTCGATACTGGAAACCATAACTCCTAACTAAAATAAAGACAACCTAAATAAAAAGGGATAAACCATGTTCATGGATTGGAAGACTCAATATTATGGAGTTATAAATTCTTCCCCATTTTGAACATATTCAGCACAATCATAATAAAATGTGTAAATAAAATTTTAAATGTACGTAGATTCACACAATGAAAATTACAAAAAAATTAAATGCAAAAAGCTTAGTTTTCAAACAAAAATTTAATAATTGCAAAAAAAAATGAAGACTGTAATTGATGTCATTCAATTGTAAGTGAAGAAATCATTGGGATGGTTTGTTGCTGTGTAGACTTCTACCAACACAAGCAAACCAAGTGGAAACCAGAATGAAAACAATCTATACAGAAACTTGGAGAACAAACCTGCAAAATCAATCTCAAAAATGTACAACAAAGGTAGACTTATACAAGCAGCTATCAAGATCTATTATAAAGCTTCCAACTAATTAATCCTGTACAATAGTGGCACAAAAAGAGACAAACTGGCCAACCTAACAGGAGAGTCCAGAAATATGCCCACACGTGTGTCCATCTAACTTATGACCAATGGACACCTCAGAGCAGTAGGTAGAGAATCAATGCTTCAGTACCTTGTGGGTGATCACTTGGCTTTCAACAGTAAAATAAAACCTTTCCCCCTGACCTGAACCCTGCATGAACTCAATCCGACCTTTCCCCCTGACCTGAACCCTGCATGAACTCAATCCGACCTTTCCCCCTGACCTGAACCCTGCAGGAACTCAATCCGACCTTTCCCCCTGACCTGAACCCTGCAGGAACTCAATCCTACCTTTCCCCCTGACCTGAACCCTGCAGGAACTCAATCCTACCTTTCCCCCTGACCTGAACCCTGCAGGAACTCAATCCCACCTTTCCCCCTGACCTGAACCCTACATGAATTCAGTCCCAGAAGGACGGCCGATCTCCATAGGAAAGAGTTCTTTCACAAAGGAGGAAACATACAGGAGTACTTGCGTGCCTTGGACTAATCCAGAGGTAGGGAACCTTTTTCCTGTTCAGGACCATTTGGATAATTACTTCATTCCTGGGCCATACTGGTCAAACATTTGATTAACTCACCCCTAAGAGACCTGGTGGTGTAATGGTTCCACGTTGGGCTGCTCACCACAAGGTCAGCAGTTCCAAACCACCAGCAGGAAAAAGATGGGGCTTTCTGCTCCTATAAAGGGCTCCAGTCTTGGGAACCCACAGGGGCAGTTCCACCCTGTCTTATATAGAGGATTACTATGGATCAGCATCGACTCAATGGCAGAGTTCGGGTTGAGTTGTGGCATGTGTTGACTGTAACGACTTCTCCTTGGTGAAGTGTGTGATGTCAGCTGCTGTTGAGACCTTCTACAGCCCACAGAGCCAGTTGCAGGAACTGATTGCAGCAGGACCTGGTCAAAACCACAGAGTCAGAAGACCCTTGTGTTACAAAAGAAAAATTCAAGCACAAGACTAGAGATCAAAGGATCAGAGAAACCAGAGAAGGAACTAATGTACAGGTTCAGGGGGAGTCCCTGAGATGAAGAAAAAACCCAGCAACTTTCATTTGATTCTTGGAAGACACAAAAACTGGGGCAGGTAAAAGGATGAAGACCTTCTGGTGTTGGTGGTCAGAGTAAACATTACCTGCCCTGAGCTCCTGGTCAGCAAGGGGATCTTGCAGACTCAGTGCAGACCCCGAAACACCGGATGGACAGAGGCTAGAACCAACATAAGCAAGAGGAGATTCCAGGCAAAGGGAAACACACGCCAAACCCAGGCATTTGCTTACCATTAGGCTTCTAATTCTGCAATACCACCTGTGTGTCGATGAGAAACTCGGTCTTGGGGCATTAAGTTGACTTGCCATGATAAAGGCTAATGCCTCAAATTAAACACTCCACTAATCGCCCTTGGGGAAGGGAAACATGAGTTGCTTACTACATGTAAGTACCCGGCCAAGGGAACAAACACAAGGTAATTTCAATATTTTACACGATATGATTTGGCTCTCCGTGCTGATGAGACAGGGAGCCTCTGTGGGTTGGCAGCATCACTGGAAGTTTTTGGAAGAGGAATACTTTGAGGCTAGTCCTGGAGGAGGTGTCTGTTTGGTGAATCCGTTTGCTAAGTCTTCAAAGCAGCATTTAGAGCAGTTTCCTAGAAGAAAATTGATCCTAACCACCACAAGAGATAGATGGAGAGACTTTTAAGTGAGCCAAGCTGAGATATGCAAATAGGCTCACTCTCACTCCAGTGTGCTGAGGTTTACTGATTCCATTACCCAAACTTGCACTTGAAAATAAAAACAAAGTCAAGTGACAGCGCACTTCTAGAAGACTACAGTGCAAAGGAAAGAGCACGTTACCTGAGCTACTCGCAACCTGCCAACCTGGTCGTTCATCTTTACCACCTGGCACCGTTAGGAATCGCTGACAGCCAAGTCAAAGAGGCTGAATGAATCTAGCAGCCAGCCTGTCAGCAGCCCTTAAGATAGCTAGGAAAGAAAAATCTACCAGACCATGGGCTGTAGGTATTGATGGGCCTGCCTGGATGTGGCAAAACCCAAAGAAATTTAAGAAAGGGGCATTTTCCCCATCTCAGAACTCTGGGAAGTTGCTGCTTTAAACTCCTGTACACCATTGGGCCTCTACTCAAATACTCCCTCAGTGCAAGAACACTTTGTTCTAATAACCCAACATTCTGTGATACTCACCTTCCCTACACAATTGCTGAAGACAAAATGGATGCAGAAGCAAATGTGGTGAAGAAAGCTGATGGTCCCCGGCTATCAAAAGATAAGTGTCTAGGGTAGTGGTTCTCAACCTTCCTAATGCTGCGACCCTTTATAATACAGTTCCTCATGTTGTGGTGAACCCCACCCCCCCACCCCGCAACCATAAAGTTATTTTCGTTGCTACTTCATAACTGTAGTTTTGCTACTGTTATGAATTGTGCGACCCCTGTGAAAGGGTCATTTGACCCCCCCCCCAAAGGGGTCGAGACCCACAGGTTGAGAACTAGTGGTTTAGGGTCTTAAAAGCTTGAAGATAAACAAGCAGCCATCTAGTTGAGAAGCAACTAAGTTAAAGTGACCAGATTTTAACATTGGTAAAGCATTGGTAAAGTGGGACACCATTGACAATGGGGAGGGGGTATCTTGATTAAAAATTTGGTCTTCCCGTTCTCCTGCCGTTCCCTAGCTTGTAGAGCATTCTTTCCAAAATTCAGGACTTTTTAAAAATGCTGCAGGAGGTGGGACAAATTGTTAAAAAGCGGGACTATCCCACCAAAAGCAGGACGTCTGGTCACCTTAAACTATGTCCACATGGAAGTAGCACACCAGCCTGTGTGATCGTGAGGTGCCAATGGGATCAGGTATCAGGAATCAAAGACCCAGACCAAAAAAATCACATCAATGTCAATGAGGAGGGAGCAGAGTGGAGACTCAAAGCCCATCTGTAGACAATTGGACATCCCCTTACAGAAGGGTCACAAGGAAGAGACGAGCCAGTCAGGGTGCAGTATAGCACCAATGAAACAAAGCTTTCCTCTAGTTCTTTAATGCATCCTTCCCCCCACTATCATGACCCCAATAATACCTTACAGATCCAGCTAGACCAGCACATGTACACTGGTACAGATAAGAGCTGGAAACACAGGGAATCCAGGACAGATAACCCCCTCAGGACCAACAATGAGAGTAGCAATACCAGGAGGGTAAAGGGAAATTGGGAGGAGAAGGGAACTGATCACAATGAGCTACATATAACCCCCTCGCAGGGGGATGGACAACAGAAAAGTGGGTGGAGGGAGACATCAGCCAGGGTAAGACATGGGGGAAAAAATTTATAAATTATCAAGGGTTCGGAGTGAGTGAGAGTGAGTCAGTGAGTGAGTGAGACAGTCAGTGAGTGAGTGAGACAGTGAGTCAGCGAGACAGTGAGTGAGTGAGAGACAGTGAGAGAGTGAGAGTGAGTCAGTAAGTGAGTGAGATAGTGAGTGAGTCTCTAGTTTAATTTTTTCTGTTATCTTTTCTAATAAAGTTTTTACATGTTTAAAAAAAAAAATTATCAAGGATTCCTGAGGGAGGGAGGGAGGGAGGGTGGGTGGTGGTGGTGGGAAATGAGCTGATACCAAGGGCTCAAGTAGAAAGAAAAGGTTTTGAAAATGATCATGACAACATGCAAAAATGTGCTTGACATAATGGACGTATGAATGGATTGTGATAAGAGCTGTACGAGCCCCCAATAAAATGATTTAAAAAAAATAAAATAAAATCCTGTCCATGGTACCATGAGGACACAATGGCCCTCCCGGCTAATGCTGAACCAAACCCACTTCTTCCTCTGTTGGCCCACCTACCCACAAAAGCGAAACGTGCTGCTATCAATGTCAATTCAGACTCATGGCAAGCCCATGTGTTACAGAGGAGAATTTCTGCGTAGGCTTTTATTGACTGTAACGCATTGACGGGCTTTTTCCCCCATGGCGCCGCTGGCGAGGTTCAAACTGCCAGTAGTTAGACACAAACTGCTTGCATCGCTTTGGGCTCCTAGAGCAATTGCATTGCTCAGTCTCCCTGGGACTCAAGTGTCACTTTGACTGACTTCTAGTCCACAAGTGTAGTCAGAAGTGAGTGCTCGCCCTCTCTTCTGGGCCTTGGGGGTCTCCACAGCTGCTCCTCTGCTCTTTCCCCGCCCAGAGCCCGGATGCAAACAAGCTTGGTGACTTTGGAAGCTGCCTCTTGCCTCCGGAAGAAGCACAGGATGGAGACTCCTGGATTCTGGATGGGGAAGCTTGCTGCTTTGAGATTCTGTATGAATGCAAAATAAGCTATCCTGTAGGATACATTTCAGAACTGCTTAGACAGCATTTAGTGCTATTTTAATTGATAGAGAGTGTTCCCAAGTGATGACTATGCCAATCCCAGCTCTACCCTTTGTTTCCAAACTGTGTAACTTTGTATGCCTGACTTACCTGTCTGTTATCTCCTCTCTGATAAGTGGGTTGACACCATGGTTCTCAAGGTATTCGGTAACCTAGTGTTGCGTACACAGCAAATCATTCATAGCAGCCCTGGGGGCACTGTGAGCAAGGTGCTGGGTTGCTAACTTCAAGGTTGGCGGTTCAAACCCACCAGCTGCTCCAGGAGGGAAAGGTGAGGCTGGCTGTTTCCCAGGAGATCTGCAGCCTCTGACGCCTAGGTAGGATCAGTATGAGTCACGGGCACATGGCGGCAGTGGGGTTCTGCTTTTTGGTTTTTCTTTTTTTCTCAGTACTCAGGAGACAGGCAAGGGTTTCTACTTCTGTAAAGTTAGTCTTGCAAACCCAGAGGGGCAATTCTCTCCTTCCTATGGGTCACGGGTCACGATGAGTTGGAGTCCACGCGATGGCAGTGAGTTGAATTTTGGTTTGCAGTTTTATGGTTAGACGTGGCTGGTCTGGCTAGAGTTGCAGGCCAAGCAGCTGCCAATGAGGACGAAATGAACCTGCCTTCTCCACGCCTGTGCTTATCATCTCTCAGGCCCAGAGGTTGCAGATCTCGGGGTCTCAAATTCGTTCTCTGCTGCCACGTGCCCTCCCACAGCTGAATCTCACAGAAAGCACCTGGCCCTGTAGACACTGCTGCACACTCTCTCGGCCGTCTCCAGACGGCAGCACCTCTCCCCTACTGACTTCTCTGCTTACCCCTCTATTTCTTGTGTAGGCCCTTTTGGCCCCCTGATACTGGTGGGCTTGCTGGAACATTGCTGAAGGGTCAGTCATGAAGACCCAACTGGGCACCAGGGTCCTCCTTAAGGAGTGGCCTCATGCCAGGACATGGCCATCTCAAGCCCTCACTTAATTCTGCCGCTCCCCTCCAGCAGGCCCACCAGGATTAGCAACTATTGTGACTTTCCCACTGGGGGGGAGGGGATGGCGTGAATGGCTGTTTTAACGGTGACTTGGCCCCCCCAGATTCATTTGGTGCCCCAGCAGGGGCCCTGGGCAGTGGGAGTGGGGGAGCAATTAGCCACCACCACATCCGTGGCTATTCTGCCCGCATCCAGGGCTGAGGTTTTGCTCAGCAGGTCCAGAGAGGCGTCTGGACCAGGCCAGCTCGGCAGGCAGGCGTTTGAACTGTAAACAACCATTTGGCAGACGACAGTATTTTCTAGAATGGAGTCAAAAAGGAAACCAGTGGTACTGAGCCCTACCGAGGAGAAAGCCTGACAGCTCGGAGCTGACAAAATTGGTCCTGGAAATGAGAGGGCACTGGGGGGCGGAGGTGGGGGGGGCACGCTCAGATGACATGCGCTCCTGGAGTGAATTTGTTGGGCAGCTCCTGCTTGTACGCGCCAGGCGCGGCTGTCCCCCCTGAGAAATTGATATCAAAGCGAAGGGTTGTTTGTTTTTTGCCCCCTTATTATTTTCAGTGTAATTACAAAGGAACTGTCGGAAACCCAAAGGAATAAATGTATCATTGTCAGCAAATAACTTTTGTCTTGTTAAGTAATGGTCCCCGCCCCAGGCTCCCCACCCCCAACACACTGAAATCACTGGCCTTCCAGTAGGGGGAAATTGGGAAATCTAATTGCATGAAATGGTATCTCCTCTTTCCCCCTCTCTGGGGGTTTCATTATAGGCCCGAAACCAGAGCACTGCTTGGCCGCCTCTCGCCTTCTCTCCCAGCTATTTCTGGGTTTTTAATAATTATTCATTAATTGCTCACTATGATAAGATCCTCACTGTTTTGAAAGATTCTCCCTCCGGCCTCCATGCTATTAAAGACCATGATTGCCTGCCAAGAGCGTAAAATTAAAAATCAAAGCGCTCCCTGCACAGGTTTAACACGTGCCCTATCGAGGGAGCGTGTGCAGCCTGCAGACGTTTTCCGCAGCATCTACAGCTCCAGAGAAAGTGCAGCTCTCGTTGAAATTGTTCTCCTTTGCCCCGGAAGCCAACAGGACGGGCAGAGAGGAGGGCATTTTTCTCACACTGTTCTTTCCTTTCTCGGAGCTGCTACTGCCCCACTTCCAGATCCACCTGGGCCCCATGTCAGACCTGGGGCGGGGTGGGGGGTGGGCAGGACAGGACTCCTGGCTGCCAGAGAGAGGCTCCCTCAAGGTTATCTAAATTATAGACAAGCATCAGTTGAAAGGGTGTATCCCACTGGAACTACCCCCAGGGGCCAATAGAAACCGATTCACAGCCATTGTCCTGCAAAGCTTAGAGCTGCCCCTCCCGTTAACTTTGAATTCTCTAAAGGCAGAGCAAGACGCTGACTGTATGGCCAATACATTTACAATGGGGATTAATCACAGAAGATCCATGACTACAAAATGAATGAATGATTGATAAAATAGGTAGAAAACATACAGAATGCCCACAAGGAAGAAGCACACCAGCCTATGCAACCACGAGGTGTCAAGGGATCAGGTACAAGGCATCATCAGAACAAAAAATCTTACCATAATGAATGATGGGGGGAGTGCAGAGTGGAGACCCAAAGCCCATTTGTAGGCCACTGGAGATCCCCTTGCAGAGGGGTCTCGGGGAGGAGACGAGCCAGTCAGGGTGTGCTGTAACAACGATGAGAAATACAACTTTCCTCTAGTTCCTAAATGTTTCCTCCCCACTCCCACTACCATGACTCGAATTCGACCTTGCAAGTCTGGCTAGACCAGAGGATGTACACTGGTACAGATAGGAAATGGAAATACAGGGAATCCAGGGCAGATGAGCCCTACAGGACCAGTGGTGTGAGTGGCAATAAAGGGAGGGTAGAGGGAGAGTGGGTTGGAAAGAGGGAACCGATTACAAGGAACTGTATGTGACCTCCTCCCTGGGGGACGGACAACCGAAAAGTGGGTGAAGGGAGACGTCGGACAGGGCAAGATATGACAAAATAACAATTTATAAATTATCAAGGGCTCATGAGGGAGGGGGGAGCGGGGAGGGAGGGGAAAAATGAGGACCTAATGCCAGGGGCTTAAGTGGCGAGCAAATGTTTTGAGAATGATGAGGGCAATGAATGTACAAATGCACTTGACACAATTGATGTGTGTATGGATTGTGATGGATTGTGATAAGAGCTGCATGAGCCGCTAATGAAATGATTAAAAAATAAAATAAAATAAAAACATACAGAATGAACGAACACAAAACATTTAGCAAAGGATGAACTTGCGTTTCATTAGAAACATTAAAAAACGCCTTGCCAATTTTGCAATTACTGTCATCCATTAAAATCTACGACCCTGAGCAAGCTAATGCTTGATATATGAAGGGGCTAAGCCATGGATAAACCTTGAAAACATTAGGCTGAGTAAAATAAGTCAATCACAAAAGGACAGATCTTGTATCATCCACTTGCAGGACACAGGTAAATGGGAAGAACAATGTTTACGAGTGGGTACCAATGGTAGGCGGGAGGGGAAACGATGAAGTCATTGTTTAGAAACCACGGAGGGAGCATCTGCTTATGGTGGTGAAAAACTTAGCAAGGGATACAGTCTGTGCTGGTTGTTTGACAGGCTTGCTGCAGTGGGGCCGCAGAATTGCCCAGGTGAGAGATGTTGAATTGGCCAATGGGTCACATGACCTTTTTACAATGGGAAAACAATGTCCATCGCTGTCCTGACAAATAGAAAAACAAAAATAAAAAACCCTCCAAACGACTAGCGCCTAAGCCTGGTCAAGTCTGACCCCGCACAAAACTCTCCACTGGCCCACACAAACCCTCGACTCCAAATAGTTGCTCCGAGCCCTCCTCCCAGAATGGACATCCTTCCCACTTTCCTCATCTTCCCAAAATTTTACCCTGGCTTCAAATCACACTCAAGTTCTCTCCTCTAAAAGCCTTTCTGGGGGAAGGCAAAGGTGCCACCCCACTGCCACCCCTCCCCTTGCCACTATCAGATTCTATCACACTTTTTGTCTAGACATCTTATTGGCACATATTTCACATAGCTGTAAAAATTTAGCCGAAGAAATAGATGGTTAAAATCCCTCAAGATAAAGCCCTTGTCTTGGGAGTCCCTTCTGCACCTCGTGTTGAGCAGCATGATGGCTGGACTCAAGGAGTACCTGCCAACTGAACAAGCCACCTGGAACCTTGCTGTGCCCGCTTTGATCAGAGGGTCCTGAGGGATGGGAATGCTGTGCTGGCCTATGATAAATGTTGAAAACCCATGAAAAAGCAAAGTTCAAATGGGTACAAGACACTTTGGGATCCAATTTGATTGTTTACATTAAAACCGAAAAGGCTTTGACTTTCAATTCCTGTCACAAACCATTCCAGAATGTCATGAGGGCAGAGCCAGCGCCATGCTGGTGTCCCTCCCAGTCTTGCGGGCTGACCGGACGAAGCTGGTGGCTTTGCCACTTCATGGGATGACAGCTCAGGCAGCATCTATCTGGAGACTGAAATGTCCCAGATGGCTAAGTCTCATGGGCTGCCTCTTGGTGAGGATGGAGGGAAGGCTGAGCTCAGCTATGGTGCTGGTTTGACCAGAGCATTCTCTTCCCACATCGAGTCTCAATGTCTCTCCCTCCTCCCTAAATGGTCGGGGGTCTCTCCAGGTGGTCTGCCCCCCAGTGCAGCCTGACTTTCAGATGGTTTCTCAGAGGTTCCTCAAATGGCAAAAAGGGAAGCAGCCAGGTTTTCCTCAGGCAGATAGATACAGCATCATTTCCACCTCATTCTATTGGTGAGACCCTACCCCTGACCCAGCACAGACTTGGAAGGGAAGGATTATCCAAGGGCATGAAGTCTGGGACGTGAGCCAGAATTATACTATGAAAATGTCTGTGATTTCTCTTGGTGACCAAGTGGCAGGTTCGGCTAATACAGCTGTGGTTTATTGCCAAAACGCTTAAGTCAAAACACTAGAACGAAACTCACTGCTGATTTGGACTCTCAGTAACCCTAAAGGACAGAGTCAAATTGCCCCTGTGGGTTTCTGAGGTTATAGATTTTCACCATAGGAGAGAGCCTCATTGAGGTAGTTAGTTTATTGTGTCAACCTGGCCGATAAACACATGTGGGGTTAATTGAAGGGCAGAGAAATAAATGGCTCAGTGAGCATTACCTTTCTAGTTCCCGGGTCTCTTGCTTTGTGATGGTCGCACCAGGGTGCAGCTGCCTTAGCCAGTTCCCTGTCTCAGCTGGCAAGGCTCACTTCCTGCAAGGCATCCCCAAGGACAAGCTGCATGGACCTACCATGATGCAGCCCTGGGTGCTGGTGCACCAGTGTGGAGACCCCTGCCAGCGCTGAGATGTTTACACATTCATTGATTTGGCTTTCCTCGTGCAGTCAGCATCCTAGTGTGTGTTTTGTGAGATGGAGGAGGACTTTGTGGATTGGTGGCTGGCATATGGGTTAATGTTGGACTTGTGGGCTTGGGCAGCACTGGATGGGGATGTTTTCCTGATGCACACTTAACCTTTATATAAAACTCTCTCTTACACATGAGTTTCTGTGGATTAGTTTCTCTGAAATACCCACACATCTTCCTTCCTCGGAGTGGCTTGTGTGTTAGAACTGCTGACTTTGCAATTAGTGGTGCCACCCAGAGCTCACAATAACGTTAAACTCATTGCCGCTGACTTGATTCCCACTCAGCATGCCCCTAAATACAACATCTCAGTTTGAAGTTAACAAAAACAACGAGCTGTTCCCCCCCCCC
>NW_022103912.1:9040765-9059424 GCF_000313985.2 Echinops telfairi | reverse complement strand
CCCCCCCCGCCATTCCTTTCAAATTCACGAAGTCCCTCAATTCCAGCCTATGACCCCTTGTGGTTTAGAGGACCCCAGATTAAGAGCCTTTGAGTAGGAGCTGAGAAAATTTTTCATAAAGCATCAGAAGATGAGCAGATGGGAGCACGAAGGGAGCTTAGAGCCCACTGAATGAGCTTGTCAGGAGTCAAGTTTCTTCCAAGGCCAGGAAGGGGCAGGGGACGGAGTCAGACAATAGAGAGGAGGGGTCTGAGACCCCACTAGAGAGAAAATGACAGCCTCTTCCCAAGGCACCCACGCTCAATTTGCCATAACACACTGTCCTCCATCTCAAGTGCAAAGTCCCTGATTAGAGTTTGGGTCCTGTGTGATACAGGGAGCGAACCATTTATCTGCAGGACCCCAACTTTAGGTTTCCCTGGCTGTGAGTCAGGAGCTGAAAGCCAGGATCTCGCTCTGCCAGCCCCCCTTTCTACCCTGGGGTTGTCCAGGCCACCCCTTAGCTATCTCCACCATCAGCCCACCATTGGGAAGAAAAAAGGTCTTGCCACTACAACAGCCAGTGAGACGATTTCTGCCCGCTGCCCCTCCCCACAGCAGTCTTCACATGGGTCTTCTCCCCAAGGACTCCTTCTCAAGACGAACCGGATCTCAGTTCAACAAACCCTCATTGCTGCAGAAGATCTCACAAACCCCCAAAGGGAGCCCCAACAGCTGTTGTCCCCACCTTCCTGGTCTGGGAACACCCCCCACGCCCCTCACTTTTGATGCCCCTACTCTTTCACGTCTTTAAGCTCTTACCTTCTTTCCATAGAATTGTAGGTTGACCTCACCACCTCGTTGGTCTTAACCTCCCCTCTTCCTAAGGTCAGCCACACCTAGCATTCTCCTACTTTGTCTCTACTACTATTAATGCACATCTCTCTCCCAAGCAGGTATTCATTTAAAAAGCAGACTCAATGAGGCAGTGTCTAAGGACACGGAAGGTGAAACTTCAGGAAATGTGCTCTGTGAGAGTCCACACATGATGCCAATGGTTAATGAGCTGGGTTGTTAACAGAAAGGTTCAAGGTTCAGGTCCCCCCACAGGCACCTCAGAAGCAAGGCCTGGCAATCCATTTCCAAGAACTCACAGTCATTGCAAACCCTCTGGGTTTGCAATCTTATACACAGGGAGCCATCTCTTAGCTGAGCCAGAGTTCATAACAGTTATCATGAAAGCTTTTCCCTAAGATGGGTACATATACGTAGGGGGTAGTTACCTAATCTCCCGTCAACTTGCGAAGGGGTGGAGCCTAGCCTGTCAATCAGGTCGCAGCTTGAGGACCTCATTTGGTGGAGATAAATAGCTCACCAGAGACCAGATATACTCTCTGCGATACATTCCTGTTGACAAGCTACATGGAGCTACACTGACGGAGCCAGGGCTGGAGCTGGAGGAGCCACATGGAGACCCATGCCAGTGCTGAGAATTCTTCCACCTCCACGGATTCACAAGACTTTCTACCCACTGACCTGTGATCTTCCTGCATTTGGCGTCATTGCATGTGTTGTGTCAGTCTGAAGAGGACTTTATAGACTGGTATTGGACATATGGGCTAACATCGGACTTATGGACTTGATCTGGACAGGGTTGGGATGTTTTCTCAATATATAATTGCTCTTTTATATAAAGCTCTTTCTTATACACATATGCGTCTCCCTGGATTTTTTTTCTCTAGTCTTCCCAGATTAACACAATATAAACCACAGTATGCACAATTTTAAAATTTACAGTTATTGAAGATTTCCTTACCAATTGCCAATCCCTGAGTTATGCACTAAGTTATTTCACTTAGTCCCCACCACGAGCTTCAAGAATGACATCATTTCAAACCCATTTAATAAGGGAGGGATCTGAGGCACAGAGTGGGTCAGCAACTCACATAGGATCACAGTGCTACCAGGTGGACTCCAGGCCTCAGCTCGTCTGTGGGACAGGAGCATGGTTGTTCGGTTTCACATTATGATCGTTCTTGTGCAGTCCGTTGGCCAGGTTGGAAGGACAGGGGTGGGCTTGGGGGCAGGCGAAGCTGCAGTAGGGAACAACCACTCGCACACCAGACTTGTTCCTCCCTCCTCAGATCCTCCACCTGAGTCCTGGCCTTCACCCACTCCACCCTGGGCTCCCAGTTCCCGGGGCGAAGCATGGCATTCCCAGGCAGGGGGGATCATGAGCTGGCCAGCCTCGCAGTTTCCCACGACAAGCCCGCTAAATGGAAGTGACAGCCAAGCCCATGAACGTGTTTGTAAAAAAGGCAACTCAGCATCTCAATTTAACTCCGCCAAAATTCAATTTCACTCAGGGAACGATCTCTCTTTGGCCCTGCTACCCTGTCCTGATGTCTCTCTTATTTAAATGTGTGCAGCTGGAGCCTTGCGCTGCACACCCCTCAGGGGTCCATCGTGGGGAGAGCGGCAGCGCTAGATTCATTAAAACCCACTGCCAAATAGTGCAGCGCTCAACCAGGAATGCTTGGTGAACGAGGCATAGACACATATATGTATAGATTTAAAATGGTCATTTGGGTGCATGTTTACAGAGCAACTCCATGCTCCATTCAACGATATATACACCTCCTGTTTTGTGGACTTAGTTACAGCCCCCTCATAGTAACAGCACCCCTTCCCACTTCCTCCTCAGCTCCTCCATTTCCACTCAGCTCTGCCCTGGCAGTTTTGGTTTGGGGCAAACACTGTACTTTTAGCCTTGTACGGTTGATTTTGGTTATGGATTGGGCTACTAACCACAAGGTCAGCAGTTTGAAACCACCAGCAACTCCATGAGACAAAGATGAGGCTTTCTGCTCCGTAAAGAGTTACCATCTCAGAAAACCACAGGGGCAGCTCTACCCTGCTTATAGGGTCACTGTGAGTTGCAATCAATTCAATGGCAGCGAGTTGTGAGAGTTTTTGGTTGATTATGCTGAGAAGTACATTCTTCCTTTGCGTTATGCATTTTATGAGCCTGTTTCCCTAAAAGTTGTTGATCGCTGGGGGTGCCTGGAATTCCAGGTTTGAAGAGTGTCTTGGAGGGGGTCCCACCAACCACTACCAGGCTGGTAAGTATGAATCCATTTATGTTTTTTGGGGTTTCTCGCCCATCTCTTTCTATCCAGGACTTTCTCCTGTTGTGTAGAGCACAGTGACTGGTGGCTATAGTCAGGCACCATCTATGTCCTCTGTCTCAGAGTAGCAGAGGCTGCGGTTCACACAACCTATGGATCTTTTGGACTAATCATTTCTTTGAGTCTTCGATTTTCTTTACTCTTCTTTGCTCTAGATGCAGAAAGACCAATAGCAGATGCATGCTAAAACACACACATGACAGCAGGGGAGATTTATTCATTGGCTTCCTCTGTCTGCCTCATTGAATCTTCCCAAGCCAGGGAGAGGAAATGGGCTGATCTAAGTGTCCTGGACCTTTGTAGAGGACAGATCAGCTGCTGGGACTTCCAATGGCTTGTTCATTGGGATTGGGCCAAGAAAAACAAGGTCACTAGCCAGACAAATGAGCCAGGCCACTGTCCCGAGATTACACTCATGTCTACGTTGATGGCTTTTGATCAAGATACTCCTTTTTGCCTGGAATTTCCTTCTACTCCTCTTACCCCACCTGGACCCGATTCTTCTTCATTTATCAGACATCAACCTTTGTTGAGAGGAGCCCTGGTGACCTTAATGGGTTACACAGTGGACTGCTAACATCAGGGCCAGAAATTCGAACCCACTCACCACGCCAATGGTAGTAACACATTGGCTGGCCTGCTAACTACAAAGTCAGCAGTTTTAAACCACCAGCAGCTCATCAAGAGGAAGGCGGGGCTTTCTACTCCCATAAAGATTTACAGCTTTGGAAACCCTAGGCCGTACGACTCTGTCCCACCGGGTCGCCAAGAGTCAAAATTGGCTAGCTGTTTTCGTTTCACCCTTTCTGAGAGAGTCCCCGGGTGGGGCAGATGGTTAAGCATTCAACCCCTAACCGAACGGTTGGTTTGAACCAACCCTGGAGCATGTTGAGGAAAGACCTGGCAATCTTCTCAAAGGGTCACTGCTTTAGAGAGCTCCAAAAAACTACAAACTCACTGCCATTGAGTGTGTTCTCACTCACTGCGACCCTACAGGACAGGACCCTCTAGAGCTGCTCCTGTGGGTTTCTGAGACTATCCCTTTTCAGGAGTAGAAAGTCTTGCCTTCTCTCACTGAGTATCATGTGGTTTTGAACTGCTGACCTTGTGATTAGCAACCTAATGCGTTACCCACTACACTATCAGGGCTCCTGTATTATACCAAGCACAGTCTTATTATTACACACACTGGATCACCATGAATCAGAAGCAACTCAAAAGAAACTGTTTATGTCTTCTCCTCTCTGAAGCAACCTTGACCTAGCCCTGCCCATTGTGTACTCTAAGGACATCTGCAGCATCCATGTCCCGGAAGGACATGGGTCACAGGTACAAGGCCTACGCTTAGACCACATGAGATTATGTGTGGCTCTAAGGCTCCAACCATGTCTTAATTGGGTGATCTTGGGTAAATTTATTTAAACCCTGGACTTCAATTTCCCCTAAGTGAAATGTGGTCCACAGTCCCTACATTTTACGTACTTTGAAAGGAGCCATGGGGTACGCCTTGGGCTGTGGGGTACGCCTTGGTCTGCTAAGTACAAGGTCAGTGGTACAAACCCACTAGCCACTCTGGCAGAGGAAGATGAGGTTGTCTGCACCTATACAGATTTACAGTCTCAGAAACCCTATCTAGACTCCTGTGACTCAGAATCAGCTCACTGGAGGCAGTGGTTTTAAACATTAAATGAAAGCATGCTAAGTCCTACATAAACATTCACGATTATTATATAAAGGAGCAATGGTTGAAGTGCTTGGCTGCTAGCTGAAAGGTCAGTGGTTCGAACCCACCGGTTATAAGATGGGAGAAAGAGGTGGTGTCTGTTTTTGTTTTAAAAAAATGACTGCCTTAGCAACCCTACAGGGCACTGCTAATCTACCCGGTAAGGTTGTTATGAGTCAGGATCCGTGGCAGTGGGCTTGGTTTGACTAATTATGTAATGCAGCCCCTCACTCTCAGCGCTCCGTCAGCCACGTCTCCCCTGCTTCCGGCACATGAAGCTGCTCACCACTTCCTAAACACCATGCATGTCTTCCACCACTTTCAATCCCCATCTCAAAGGCGCTTCCTTCATTTCTCTGCCCCACAAACGCCTATTCATTCGGCAAAGGCCAATTCAAACATCTTTTCCTCTGGGAGTCTTTCTGCAAGCAGCCTGCATGGAATAGCTTGGTCCATTCAATCCATTCATAAAACTCTGTACATAGCCTTGTACCAACAACAACAACATAAAAGATTCATCTTTCTGTTCTGCTTTTGTGGTTAGGATTGAAAAGCCTGTGTCTGCCATCAAATCGCAGGCTCCCTCAAGAGCAAAGCAGTATTCCTCTTTCTGTCCACAGCACCAAGTTCAGAACTATGCTCTGGGTTTAATTGGATCCCTCTGGGTAGTCGCCATGTTCCTTCCCCAGGACGCTTGGCTGAGTTCTTGTGTCCGTTTTGTCTTTATAGCTCAGAACTCAAAAGGTTTTTGTAGGTGAAAATGAATGCCTTGCACAGCCGTTGCTTCTGTTAGGCAGTTCTCAGAGTGACAGTGCTTCGTATGGAAAGCTCACTCTTATTCCCTCTCAACCCTTCTGGCATGGGCTAATGGGCCATTGAGCACAAGGCCTGATCCGGGCTGCCTGCTATGGGGAGAGAGGGAAGTGCGCCGAGTGGTGATCTCGGTGCTTTGTCCAGTGGTGTGCAGAATAGCAGTCCAGACGATGATGCTGTAACCTGACCTCCCCCGTGTGATGTGGTATCTTGCACCTGCACAAAGCTGCCTGGGGCTTTGAGTCAAAGACAACTCGGGCATGCTGCACAATTTGTGCATTGTGGAGAGAGTGAATGCCAACCTCCCCGGCAGTTGTCAAAGGTTGACAATTCTTTGCTTGGCTTTGAAGATCGACTCAAACCTAGAAATCGCCACAACCCACACACAAGCACACGTGTGAGTACAGACCAGGCTCCCTCGCTTCCCCTCCCTGCCTTCACTGTAATGCATTGTTTCAAAGGCGGGCCTGAAGGCCTTAGCCTGAGTCAGTGGGAATTACTGCTTGGAAGACTGGAGGCTGGAAAAAGGTGTATTGAAAAGATGATAAGCATTTGCAGCTTTTGAGTACTTTCAATGCCTCTCTGCCACATACTCACGTCCATGCATGCATGCCCTTTGTGGCCACCTGTTGAGAAGGCTTCTGCTTAGCGAACATGCGTGACTGCTAACTAGAAGGGTCAAGGTTCAAGTGCACTTAAAAGTGCCTTGGCAGAAAGGTTTACTCCCCCAAAGGTCTGTATTGAAACACTCATGGAGCACAGTTCTACTCTACCACACGTGGGTTTGTCATCGGATGCCCCTCAGTTGAGTTTCTGCTTAGCTAACGGCGGTTCTCAACCTGTGGGTCGCGACCCTTTCACAGGCGTCACCTGATTCACAACAGTAGCAAAATGACAGTGATGAAGTAGCAAGGAAAATAATGTTATGGTTGGGGGTCAGCACCACATGAGGAACTGGATGAAAGGGCCACGGCATTCCCAAGGTTGAGGACCACTGAGCTATGAGATCAGGAGACTCTAAAGTATAGACAAGTGGGAAATGGACAGAGGACATGACTGGGCAGCACTTGTGGACAGACCCTCTCAGTAGCTAAGCAAACTCTTTCACTTGCATCTCATCTAAGGGTAAGTACAAAATCATTGCTGTACAATCACAGAAATCTTTATTAAACATAACTCTCAAGGTGGAAAACTATTGTTTTCCAACATATCTTCCATCTAGGTCTCTAGCCTTTCCCCGTAGGATTCCGCATTCTTCGATTTCTGCCATATCAAAATAGCAAGTTTAATGTGTTTGAGTGATTCAAATTGTGTTCTTTTTCAAGGATTTTTTAAATTTGGGGAACCCGAAGAATTTTGAAGGGGCACAATCACATCTTTAAGGTGGATGAGGAACGGCCTCCCAAGCAGATGCTGATCGGACAGCCCTTCTCCCTTGGAAAAAGGAGCACATTGTGCGCATTGTCAGGATGGAAAAAATATGCCTTGGTACAAGTTTCCTGAACTGTACTCATCGATTTTCTTAAGACTTCTTTATAATAAGCCCCCATGATATTATGTCCCCAGGCAGAAAAATTCATTCACTCACTGCCATTGAATTCATTTCAACTCAGAGAGACACCATAGGATGGGGCATAACTGCCCCTGTGGGTTTCCAAGGCTGTACATTTTCATGAGACCAGAATGCCTCATATTCCCCCAAAGAGCTGCTGATGGATTGGAACTACTGACCTTGTAGGTTAACAACCCAACTTATAACTCACTCTGCCTTCAAGGATAGGAACTGTGATCCAAAAGGTGAGCAGTTCGAAATCCCCAGGGGCTCTGCAGGAGCAAGGTGGGGCTTTTCTGGAAAACTCAGGGACAGTTCTTGTCCCATAGGGTCACTACGTATTGGCTTTAGTTAGCTAGTTTGCCGCCATGGTGCCTTATCCATTGAGAGTACACCTTTCAATTACCAAATTATAGTCACCATAACCTTCTGAGCTGCCTCTCTGTCCTGAATTGAATGGACCCAGCAGCTCCCCAAGGAAACCCCTGGGTTCCCAGGGCTTTTTCATTCTTTAAGGTGCCCTAACGGGACTAAAACAAGCGTAGTACTGCTGTATGTCTACCGCCATTCCCTGCACACAGACATATGCTTACACGTGTGTTATTTGGAAAACACACCCATGCGTGGATGAATTGGCGGCCACGGAGCAACGTCTCTGATGTCACTCCTGCATGTGAGCAGACCCTCATGTTATTAAAGGGGACTTCCAATGTGACCTCCATAGGGACGTTGTCTCCAGGGCATGTCTAGATCGAAACTGTGCCTCGACAGCTAAGGAGGGCCCAACCTGGCCAAATATTCATGGCAGTCCTGAAGTCCCTGAACTGGAAATTGAGAAGCAATGGGGAGTGTGCCAATATTCCCATGCCTTTCTCGCCATGCTGGATTTCAGTGCGAGGCTCCAGGTCCAGACTGGGCTCCCTGTGAATAACCGTGGTGGCGGTTGTTGGCTGTACTGGCTCGGCCTCGATTCATGGCACACGCAAAGAAACGAAACACAGCCCGGTCTGCACCACCCTCACAAGGGATGACATACTGGGTCTCTTGTGATCCATAGAGTTTCCATTGGCTGATTTTTCCGACAGGGATCACCTGGTCTCTCTCTGAAGACTCTGCTGTAACCTGTGGAGGGTCACAGCCTGTCACACACTAGCTTTCATGGCAGATAGGTGGCAGCTCTGTATCAGGTACATCCCTGGGGGACCTGCATGGAAGGCGAGAATTCTGCCACTGAACCGCCAACCAAAACACCAAACTCTCTGCCATCAAGTCAACGCTGCTTCACCACGAAGCCCCTGTGGGGTTCTGAGACAGTAACTGTTTATAGAAGTAGAAAGCCCACTCTTTCTCCCATGGATCTGGTGGAGGTTTTGAACTGCTGACCATTCAGATCGCAGCCCACAGAGTAACCATCCACCACCACGGAGCCACCAGTGCCCCCTAAAAGGAACTGGCTAAATTGCAAGGGGACTTCCAAAGGTTGATGGAAAATTCCATTATCTTTAAATTCCATTTTGCCGTAACCTTTTTGAAGCCTCCTCGCATATCTGAGTGAGGAGTTCTCAGGGTTGGAAGTGACCACAGAGATCATCTGGTTTTCCAGATGTGAGCAGTGGCCTGTCCACAGCCACACCATGACCACACCTTGTTCTCCCCAGCTACAGACACTTCTTACAGCTCTGGCCCACTGTCTCCCAAATCCTATTGCAAAGACAGATCAGGAACGAACGGAGGGGCGGATAACCGAGCCCAGGCCTTCCTGGGCTAAACAAGTCAATGCCAAAAATTCACCTCTTTCCTCTGGTTATAGGGTGGCAGGAGCTTCTTGTGTCTGTCTGTCTGTCTCCTTTCTCTCCTCTCTCTTTTATTTCACAGGTTCCAGGGGAAGAAAATCCATCAGCTCCCGTGGCAGTCTGTTCAAAATCCAGTACTCGAACGGTCATCTGACACGCCAGCAAGGGCCTCTTCCTCTGCTCCCAACGGAGCGCAGACCCCGAAAAGCTCTCGGCAGAAAGGGAGACGGCATCCTCCTCCACATAAAGCAGTCGTCAGAAGGATGGTGAGCTCCTTCCTCAGCCTCCCTGCCTCCCCATTGCCTGGCTCTAAGATGCTTTCATTTCTCACTGACGATTATTGCCTAGCTTCCCTTCTCTTGCTCCCTTGGCTCCAGCTGCTCTCCCAGTGCTGTCCCAGCTCTAATGACAGTCTTAGTTATGTGAGGACAAGGGCTTCTTGGAGGTCCTCGGGTCCCCTCACTGAGTCCCAGGCTTAGGATCACAGTGCCTAGATTTTGCTGGTCCAAAGTGACCTTGAGAATTTCCTGCTCAAATAACAAACAAGAACAAACTGCTGCTATCGAGTCGATTCTCTCTTGGAGACTCCATGTATTAAAGAGTAAAACTGAGAGCCAGAGGGTTTTCCTGGCTGTAATCTTCATGGAAACAGCTCACCAGGCTTTTCCTCTGTGATGTTGCTGGGACAGTTCTAGCCACCAGCCTTTCAGATAACAATTGAGCTGTTTGTACCACCCACGGACATGCTGCCTGACTGGGGGCTCTTAAATGCCATCATGGACTAATATCATCCACGAGTTTCTATTTGCAGAAGAATGAAGTAACATCCATATCTCTCACCATATGCAAACACTAACTCAAGATGAATCAAATGTGTAAAAGAAAATCCTAAAACGATACAGATCAATGAAGAAAAAATAAACTTAAGGCTCTAATACATGGCATAAACATACTATCAAACATTTCTAAAAACACATAAACAGCAGAAGGCTAACTAGACTACAGAGACCTGCTAAAAACAGAACACGTATACAGTATATAGCAACATTCAAGCCAGGGTATTTTCAATTCCCTCCTAGGCATTTGAAAGTTGGATACTGGGATAGGTAGGTTTATTGTGCCAACCTGGCCAATAAGAACATGTAGGATTCATAAGGTCACAATTTGATTGGACGACAAAGAGATAAATGTCTCAGCAAGGCCCGCCCCTTGCGCTCTTGCTCTCCCGTGATTGGATCAGCTTATAGCTGCTTAGCTAGTTCTCTGCCTCAACTTGTAAATTACACTACCTGTGGGACAGCCAACCTGTAGATTGTGTTGCTAGAGCCCAAGGTTCCTTTGATACCTGCTTTACCCCACTGCTGGTGTGTACATCATTTGAGCTTGAGGCTGGTAGATCCTGTCATTTGCATTGCCTGAGTTCAATATCCTATCCGGGTCTGCTTTGCTAAGCGTCTAAGCTGCTGACTGTTGGTGACCCACCCTGCCGTTTGCTCCCTGTGGGCGGACTCTGCCTGCATTACCCAAGGGAAGACTCAGCTGTCTGCTATTTTGACCTTGGACCTGGCAACCCTTGTGAGTTGAAGGACTTCCAGTATATTAACTGTTCCACAGAAGTGAGTTGAACTGAGCCCTCTGTACTGCTGTGTGGACTAATTAGCTGTTATATGACTTCATGCTGTATATATATCTATCCTCTTATATGTAAATATATATGATCTTCAGTGTCCTGGCTTTGCTTCTCTAGAGAACCCTGCCTCACACAGACACTGAATAAGGAAGACCAAAGAAAAACCAAGGCATCTGAAATATGGTGTCTGTGAAGCACATTGAAAACACCACGGACTGCCAAAAGAGCAAACAGACCTGCCCTGGATCTGTTGTTTTGGTCCATAGCCTTTGGGCATGTTATCAGGACAGCCCAGTCCCCGAAGGACGTTGTGTGTGGGAAAGCATCTGGACAGTGCGGAAGAGGAAGGATCTCAATGAGATGGATTGACACAGGGGCTGCAACAATGGCTCAAACATAAGCACTATTATGGGGACCATGAAGTATTTCATTCTGTGGTACATGAGGTTGCTGTGAGTCAGAACCAACTCAACGGCACCTAAAAGCAGCAGCAACAACAACAAACATCAAAAGACTTGACCAGACAACAACAACAACAAACATTAAAAGACTTGACCAGAGCAGTGAAAATGAGGACCCACAGACTGGGGGAAATCCAATGTTCTGCACCCTACTTTGGTGAGTAGTGATTAGGATCTTATGAGTTTGTGAATGGCAACCGAAGGTGGAACTATTGGTCTTGCCATGTTTACAGCAAAGACGAGTGGAGAAAGTAAAAGACACATAGAAAAAATCAATCCAAATGACTAACTGACCATATGAACCCCACTCCCGGGACACTGAGATCAGAAGAACTAGACGGTGCCCAGCGGTGGTAGTGAGACGTTTTTATGTCAACTTGAAGAAGTATAAAAGTGTGGGGGTGGAATCCAACCTGTCAATCAGAACGTAGCCTGATGCTCCTTGGGGTTGGGAATGACTCTCTTACTCTGCACTAACCCAGAGAGCTGCCAGGACCCTGCCGTGCTTCCACCAACCTTAAAGCCCCATCTCTGCACCCACCAGCCTGTGATCTCCCTACATTTTGCATCACTGCAAGTGGCTGCGTGGGTCTGCAGAGGGCCTTGTGGACTAGGATCAGACGTAGGCACTTGAGCAGGGCTGGGATGCTTTCTTGACAGAAAACTCCTCCTAATACATGTATGTGTCACTGGATTTGTCTCTCTAGTTAACCGGTGTAACACACCAACCATCACTGCTGACCATTCTAGAAGGGATCACAACAGGAAGTCCTGGAAAGTGAGACGAAAATGTGGAACAAGACTCAGAATAATGAAGAAGATCAGACTTATTGGTCTGACAGAAGCTGGTGGAATCCCCCAAATTATGGGCCTTCAACACCCTTTGAAGTCTGAGACTGAACTCAGCTGTGTGGCTCAACTTTCGCCGCATGATCCACAGTCTTTGAGGTGAACAGGGAGGTGTGCACGGGGCAGAGCAATCACTCACGGCAGATCAAAAGGGCAGAGCTGATGCTCAGAAGCTTCATCTCAGAAGCTCGGGAAGGCACAGGAGAGAAAGCTGGAGGGGAGGGGATACACAGGGAGGAAGAGGGAAGAGTGCTCTGACATGGTGGGGCTGGCAGTCAATGTCAGGAAACAAAATAAGAATGACCTGTCAAAGGCAAAACCAGTTTCTCTGTAAAGTTTCACCCGGATCACAATAGAAAGTCATGATAAAAAAACAGAGAGGACAGAGACAAGTCAGAGGCAGAGAATAAGGGGAACTGAGCCCCTGCACAGAAATGCCAGACACCAGGAAAATGGAAGAGGATTTTCATAGCAAAAGCTCAGAAAACGGTGCAAACCAGGCAACTTGCCCCAAAGAGACCAGGCAACAGCCTCTGAAGCCAATTTAAATAAAGTCTCAGTGGGGGCAATAAACCCAGGTTTTTCATTAAGGCCATTTTTTTCTTTTTCCTTCCCATACACAATTAGTCTGCAGCACCCTAATGATGTTCTTCCTCACACTGTATTGGCAAAGAGAGCAAGACCCAGAGAAATTGGTTCTTTGTGGGGGTGGGAAGAGCTGGCGGCTTTGAAAGCCCCAAGTTCTATGAGACTCCCTAAAACAAACTCTCAACAGAAGCTCAATTTCCACCACCCCAACCCCTTTTCTGGAAACAATCAAAAAAGGAAGAGGATGTCAAGGGAGCCCAAGAGCACTGTTATAATTAAAGTTTCCTTAGTATTTTCATTAGAAACCTGCTTCGGTTGTTTATACTCAACAGTAAAACCCAGACTGCTTTATCGTTTCTCCCAGCATAGGGGCTCCATAGGAGGTAGAAACTTCCTTTGATAACAACCAAAAATTGCACCTTGGGACAACTGGCTTAGAGGTGGGACAAACAACTTCTTGGGAGCTGTTGCCTCCCTCTCCCCTCCTCCCTGCACCGCCCCAGACAGGATTATTCAAAGGGGGATATGCCACTCCTGGTACATACGGAAACTCATTCAGCTTCCGCATGCCCACAATGAAGTCCCTAGGCGACTCCAACAGTCCCCATGTTTAACTACTAACTGAAAGGTTGGTGGTTTGAGTCCCCTCAGAAGTAGTATGGGAGGAAGTCCAAGCAATCTACTTCCACAAAATAATGACCATTGCAAATCCCATATAGTTATCCCCTGAAACACATAGGGTTACCACGAGTCAGAATCAATTCATCCACCACAGACTTAGTTTGTACCCACAATTATGAAGCAATGGTGGTGACAGAATTCTTGTCATCCTCATAGCCCTACTCGATACTCACCCTCATGGAGAGACCACTGGCTATATGGTGGCTATAGCAAAAGTAGTGAAGAGATCTGATGGTGCCCGGCCATGATGGTGCCCGGCCATCTGAGATCTTACATGGTGGTCTTAAATTAAGCAACCACCTAACTGTGGTGTCTACCAAGTACACACAGAAGACGCACATCAGTCTGTGTGATCCAAGGATTGTAAATACAAAAATCCAAATTTGGGGGAGGGAATGGTGTCAGAGGTTCTGACAGCATTCCAAACCTCTTCTGAACATAGAAGGCTATGGATGACAGTGGAAGCCTAAAACTCATTTGCAGGGTCCCCAGGTGAACGAAGCATCCGGTGAGTCCCCTCTGACCATAATTCAGGGATGTGACCAGCTTGGCGATCACAGAGAGCCTGGTAACGTTGATGATGGCAGATGCAGTCAGGTCAAAATACAACCCTTTATCATTTAAGCCCCCTTTTCACCCACTTTAAATTTGTTCCAGTTTTTAATATATTTTCTGCTTTTCTTTTCATTGAGCTTTTTCTCGTCTTATTTTGTCATTGCTGCTGGGGTGTTTTCTTTTTTTCTTGTTTTTGTTTTGCATGTTTTTCTGCATCTGAAATCCAGGAAAGGTAAATCTATAGAGCTAGGAACTGGATTAATAACTCCCTAGGGACATGGCAGAGGAGGTTGGGGAAAATGGGGAGCTAATAACAATAACCGTGAGAAAGAAAAAAGTGTTGTAAAATCAATTGCAGTCATGATTACACAATTCTTCTTAATATGATTGAACTATTGAACTGTATGATACAGAAACTATGTCAATAAAACTATTTTTTAAATATAAAAAGGATTTTAAAAATTCTTGTCATTCATGTGGGAGGCCCAACTTTGATTCTCAACCAATACATCTCATGTACAGCTACCACCCATCTATCAGTGGAAGCTTGCACACTGCTGTGCTGTGAGCAGATTTCCACAGGCTCCCAGGCTAAGACAAGACTAACAAGAAAGACAACCGTCTTGGGACTGACTTGACAGCAGCTAAGAACGTTCCTGCAGTCAGCACGAAATGCACATTGAGCACTGAGTTGGTTAATTTTATTGTCGACTGGAATGTGGTTTGACTAAACACTAGACTAGTTGTTGTTCTATAATCAATCAATCACTTGAAAGGGTGTTTCCTTTGCGTGTATTTCACCTTCACAGAGCAAGGATGTCACTTTGAGGCCTAAAGTGAGCTTAATACAAGCAAAGGCCTTGCATGCATGTGAAAATTGGACATTGAATAAGAAAGACCAAAGAAGAGTTGATGCATTTGAATTACAGTGCTGGCAAAGAATATTGAAAGTATCACAGACTGCCAAAGAACAAACAAATCTATCTTGGAAGAAGTACAGCCAGAATGCTCCTTCGAAGCAAAGATGGTGAGACTTCATCTCAAGTCCTTTGGGCATGTTGTCTGGGAAGACTAATCGCTGGACATCGTGCGTGGTAGAGTAGAGGGCCAAAATAAATATAGCGGAAGACCCTCAGCAAGATGGATTGACAGTGACTGCAACCATGGGCCCACACAGAAGAACCATCGTGAGGACAGCGCGGGAGCAGGTGGCGTTTCGTTCCCTTGTGCATAGATTTTCTATCAATTGAAATCAACTCGGAGGTACCTAACAACAACATACAGATAATACAAACCTATGGCCCATGGCTCTTGAAAGATAGACTGTCAACTCCTCTCCCACTTTAAAGAGCTAAATTTGGGTCCTTAATAGCATGGGTGCCACTGCACACTGACCACCATCATGCATCCCAAGTGCTTTACAAATCTTAACTAATCTCACCATTCCCATTACGACCCCCCTGACCCAACCCACAAGACGTCCCCTTGGGAAGATTGCAATCGTTTTCGAATGGTGCCTCCTTTTTTTCTTGGCCTTTATTCCCTGCTGTTGTCAACACAGCTCTCAAAGTGGCCTCCTGGAAACCTTAATCGGACACGTCACTCCTCTATCCAGTGTCCCAACGATTCACTATCCGATTCCTACTAAAGTATGAAGTCTTTGGAGCAGTCTTCCTACTGTCACATTTCTCTTTGACCTTGTTTATTATTACTCGGATTTTAGCTCCTCCCTTGCTGACGCTGCCACAACCGCACTATCCTCTCTGAGCTTGCCAAGTACACCCACCGAGGGGGAGGGGCTCTGACTACCACCCAGAAGAGCTTGGAGTGGGGCATGTTCTTTGGACATGCTGTTGTTAGGCTGTCAGGAGCCATCGAGTTGATGCAAACCCACGGCGCCCCACCGCACAGCAGAATGAAACAGTGCCTGGCCCTGCACCATCCTCGTTGCTGCAGCCACGGTGTCTGTCCATCTCACTCAAAGTCTTCCTCTTTTACGCTGCCCCGCTACTGTACCAAACATGATGCCCTTCTCCAGGGGCTGGTATCTCTTGGCAAAGTGTCCAAACTCCGTTAGACCAAGTCTCACCATCCTTGCCTCTAAGGAGCACTCTGACTACTTCTTTCATCACAGATCTCAGCTGTGCTGAGAACGTGCGAGATGTGGGGCAGAGAGAGCTTTCACAGTGGCAAATAGTGATGATCAGTGGCCATGGCAGCCAGGTCTGCAGCAGTAAACGGCAGTCGCATGATGAGCAGCATCAAGCAGTGAGCACCAGGAGACTGGCAAGAGGGAGCTACAGTAAGACTGCCAGCCCCATGGAGGGGGAGTAAGAGAGCTAAGCACCTGCGGAAGCTTGGTGAGCTTGGGAGCTTGTCAGGAGTGCCAACGAACTGTATCACTTACTTGAGCAGGACACAACCAAGAGACGTGCTGGCTGTAGACACTGTCGCCCGGAAGCTGAGTGATGTCTCGGTGGGAGTGTCCTATTTGAAGAACTGCATCCTGTCCCTTTCCAGGTGACCTTGATCCTGAGTCATAGCCTTTCCTCTCCCTAATAAACCACAGCAGCGTGAGGATAGGTGAGGGTTGTGTTGCCATTGAAATGAATTACCAGACCCAGAGAGGATTCGTGTGCCGTGGAAGGAGGGGGTGGCCGAGGTCAGAAGTGGTGAGAAAGCTATAGAAAATGTCTGACCATCACCTGCGCAGAAATCAGCTCGAGGGTGATCTTGGTTCTCATTCTTCCTCATTCATGTAGATGAGGTCTGATACTACCGTGTTCCCCCGAAAGTAGGACATCCCCCGAAAATAAGACCTACTTACAGTTTTGCCTCTCGCTGAAATACAAGGCATCCCCCCCAAATAAGACCTCACCGAACATAAGGCCTCCTCAATACTAAGGCCCCCTGAAGCTACCGTAACTCTGGACTCTGGACTGTAGGGGCGGGTGCCGCCACACAGCTCACTGTTGGCCGCAGCGCAGCCGGAGCAGACAGGAAGTGCGAGTAAGTGTACCACAGATTATGAGTAAATGCACCATAGATTATGAGTCAATGTACCATAGATTATGAGTAAATGTACCATAGATTATGAGTAAATGTACCATAGATTATGAGTAAGTGTACCACAGATTATGAGTAAATGTACCATAGATTATGAGTCAATGTACCATAGATTATGAGTCAATGTACCATAGATTATGAGTAAATGTACCATAGATTATGAGTAAATGTACCATAGATTATGAGTAAATGTACCATAGATTATGAGTAAATGTACCACAGATTATGAGTAAATGTACCACAGATTATGAGTAAATGTACCACAGATTATGAGTAAATGTACCATAGATTATGAGTAAATGTACCATAGATTATGAGTAAATGTAACATCGATTATGAGTAAATGTACCACAGATTATGAGTAAATGTACCATAGATTATGAGTAAATGTAACATAGATCGTTGTACATGGAAATAATGGTAGTAACAAGAAATCTTGATACTGTAGGATTCACAGTTTGGCTATGCTGGTTTGTGATGACAACTACTACCGTACCATATTCAGGTAATAAATTTCCTTTTTTGTTGTTCAATAATAAATGTGTACCGTATTCTTCTTCATGGAAAAATAAATCCTCCCCTAATAAATAAGACCTAGCGCATCTTTGGGAGCAAAAATTAATATAAGACACTGTCTTATTTTGGAGGACACAGGGTAGTGGCTAAGAGCCCCACATTGGAAATAACTAAGATCTGTTTGTGAATGGATGGGTAAAGCTTGGGCTTATCCATTGTGAACATGAGACACACACTCGGGTCCACATTAGAGCTATTTACCATTCTAAGTGATCAAATGGGCATTGGGGTTTTTAATGCCACCGTCTCGCCTTCCAGATACAGTGACTCCATCCCTGAGAGGAAGAGCCACTGTCATCTTGCTGGCCATGAGTAAGAGGGTCCATTTTGGGGCACCATCATCAAAGTAAAGTTTCCTTTTCTATAGTCCCTTAACCTTCTCTAACAAGTGCTCACCTAAGGGTTTGCCCTTGAACCCCCAAATGCAATATCCACATGGTTTAGGATCAAAGACTGGGAGACCTTAAAAGGGCCATAGGATGACGGGAAAAAACCCAAATCAATTTGCAGGGTCCCCACGTGGATTAAGCAACAGTGAATCCCTTCTGACCATAGACCAGGGATGCGAATAGTGGTGTGAATTGTCTTGTTATCAGAGTACATCGAAAAGTGGATTATTGCAATGTAGTTAGGTTAAAGTGTTAAATTTGTTCTAGTTTTCCATATTTTCTGCTTTCTTTTTTATTGTGGGCTTTCTTGCCTTTATTTTGTTATTGTTATTGTTTGGGGTGTTTTTCTGTGAGTTAGTTAAAGTTTATTGTGCCAACCTGGCCAATAAACACATGTGGGGGTAATTGAAGGGTGGAGGGATAAATGGCTCGGTGAGGCTCCCCCTTCTAGCTCTCGGGTCTCTTGCTTTGTGATGGTCAGACTATGGTGTAGCTACTTTAGCCAGTTCCCTGCTTCAGTTGGCAAGGCTCACTTCCTGCAAGACATCCCCAAGGAAAAGCCGCATGGACCTACCCTGATGCAACCCTGTGTTGGAGCAGCCGTGCAGAGACCCCTGCCAGCACTAAGATGCTTACACATTCACTGATTCGGCTTTCCTCCTGCAGTCAGCGTCACTGCGTATGTTTTGTGAGATGGAGGAGGACTTTGTGGATGGGTGGCGGACATATGGGTTAATGTTGGACTTGTGGGCTTGGGCAGCACTGGGTTGGGATGTTTTCTTGATGTGCACTTACCCTTTATATAAAACTCTCTCT